>NW_027590429.1:0-353000 GCF_964213995.1 Mustelus asterias
AACCAGTTATGGTGCCAGGAGGGATCGGCCGCAGACAGGCAGCGGAACCCCCCCGCCCCCCCCCCCCCCGACCAGAGGATGATACGTCACACCCCCTCTCCAACCCCCCCAACCCCCACCCCCCGCCCCCAGGGGATGATCAGTCACAAACCCTCTCCTCCCACCCCCAGGGGATAATCGGTCACACCCCCTCTCCTCCCCCCACCCCCAGGGGATGATCGGTCACACCCCCTCTCCTCCCCCCCCCCCCCAGGGGAAGGTACATCACACCCCCTCTCCACCCCCCCCAGGGGTTGATCGGTCACACCCCCTCCCTCCCCCGCACCCCGCCCCCCGGGGATGAGACGTCACACCCCCTCTCCTCCTCCCACCGCCCTCCCCCCCGACCAGAGGATGACCGGGGTCAGGGAGCCGTTGCAGTCTCTGACCCCGCTCTTCGGAGGCTGCAGCGGCGAGTCAGACTTTTATTTTGCAGGTCGGTAACAGCGTGGACGCGGATCGGGCCAGAAGACGGTAAAGTGGCATTTGGCAGTAGAGTCGGGCGCACGGTTCATTAAGTTGATGTAAATGCATTTAAATCATTGGGCCGCCCGATTCGGGCGGCGCCGGACCCGCGGGTGTCGGTAATGCCGCGATCTGCTCGGATTCGGGTGCAGATCGCGTTAAATGCCCGACGCCCGAATTTACCACTATTTTGCGCCCGAAAACGAGCGTGAATTTTTGGTAAAATAGGGCCTATCGAGTCGCCCTCGATTTAATACAGAGTTATAACGTCAGAACCATCATTTCAAATTCACGACACGGTGTTAAATTATAAATGTTGCAATGCCAGTCATCGTAACTCAAATGTCTTGAAGTCAAGGACTTTTCTATAGCTCCACCTTTGACCAGGTTTCCACTCCTGCCACAGCTCTGAAACAGCCCTTATTCATGTTACAAATGATATCCGTGTGGCTGTGACCAGAGCAAACTCTCCCTCCTCTTCCTTCTCAGCCTGTCTGCAGCTTTGACATGGTTAACATTCCCATCCTCCATCAATGCCTCATTTCCAGTTTCTCCTCCCTGGTTCCATTCTTCTGTGTCCAGGCATTGTAGAAACTCACTCACACTGGCTTCTCTTCACTCTCTCACACTGTTACCTCTGCAATTTGTCAAAGATCTTTCCTTGGTCTCCAACTTCTCATCCACACGCTCAGCTCCAACCCATCTGAATAACCTCACGTTCCACGTATGCACTGACTCCACCTTTACCACCGATTTTCTCAGTCCCAACTTGAACATGAAGGACAGAATGGATTTGAATATTGAATCTTAATAGCGCTGGAGATCTGAATTTTACAATTACAGCTTTCAAAAAAAATAACAAGAATGGACTTCCGTCATTCTCACGCTCAAGAACTTTAATTGGAAAGGGCTCCGGGATGATTCAATCTCTTTGTCTGTGTTAAACTCACCCTTGAGCGATGGATAGAGATCTCTGAAATGAAATGATCTCGGAAATACCTTGTATCCCAGAAGGAGAATCTGTGTTTTTATTTGTAGCAGTGTTGTGGGATTGCACGATTCACATTGATCATTATTACAGGAACAACAATAAAAGTAACATCCTGGCTTTTATAGAATTTCCTGTTGCATTTGCACAGTCTATAGAAAGGGATATTTTTAACGTGTTTGTTCAATGAGTGGAATTAATATCAGTCAGCATGGGAACAAATTGTCTTTGTATGTTCTTAGTTACTGTCAGCTGAACAAATTCACACTGTATTCCTTCTAGTGCTGATTCTACGACAGGATATACTTTACCTGAATATTTTGAACTCACATTCAGCTCAATCAATAATTCAATTCCTAGCAACTTAATCATTAATCTCTCTGGCGACAGTAACCGGGACCTTTCTGTCCATCACCATAATGGTTGAAAGAATAAAAGAACAAGAAATTGGAATACATTGGGGGTGATATTACCATCGCCTTGTGTCCGTTTTCGGGTGCGACGCGGTGGTAAAGTGGGTGTAAAGCACTTAGCGCGATTGGTGCCGGTTTCAGCAGCGCCATTTTATGAGCGCTGGAGTTCAAATGCCGTCAGCCTCCCGCCTGAAATGGGCGGGAGGCAGGTTAATATATGGAAATCTTTTTGTAATGCTATTTTACATCTGCTTAGCAAGCCCGGCACTCAGTCGTCCGGGCCCTTCCCCTTTATAACCTCGCCAGGAAAGGTTCATGCCGGATAAAGATCTCTGAAATGATAGAACTACTGTACCTTGTACCCCAGAAAGAGAATCTGTGTCTTTATTTGTATCGGTATTGTGAGAATGCACGATTCACATTAAGGCATGCTGCCTGGCTTCTCATTGGTATAGGGATGATTGTTGTCTTCTTGAAGCAGGTAGGGACCTCAGATCGGTATAAGGAGAGGTTAAAGATGTCTGCGAATACCTCTGCCATATCTGATCAGTGCAAGGTCTGAGTGCTTGTCTGGATACCCGATCCAGACCAGTTCCTTTCCCTGGGTTGACTCTCATGAAGGCCGATATGATGTCTGCGATGTGACCTTGGATACCGGTTCCACTGAGGTTGTCAGGGTGAAAGGCGTGCTCTCGCTAACCTCTTGCTCAAAACGGGCATAGACTACATTGAGCTCTTTGGGGAGGGGTGCATTGCTGCCAATGATTGTACTCATCTTCACCTTGTAACCTGTTAGATCTTACAGGCCTTGCCATAATCAGTGAGTGTTCATGTGGCTAGCCTGGGATTCTAGCTTGTTCCAGTATTGTCTCTTAGCATCTTTGATGGTTCTCCATAGATCGTATTGGATTTCTTGGGTAAGCAAGGGTCACCTGACTTGAATGCCTCAGACCTGGACTTGAGTAAGCAGTGGATATCCCTGTTCATCCATGATTTCCTGTTGGGAAACACTCGGATTAGCTTCTTTGGCACACAGTATTCTACAGTCTTCTAACACGAATGAAGTATGTTACTGCAGTGGCCAACTCATTCAGGTTAGTCACTGAGTTCTTGAATGTTGACCAGTCCACTGACTTGAAGCAGTCCGTAGGAGATCATCCAATTCCTCAGACCAACATTACACGAGTTTCTTTCTTGGATTCTCCCATTTCAGTTTTGCTTGTAAGCTGGAAGCAGGAGTCCGGGGACGTGTTAATGGTATTTTGGTCGGACACTCTTAAGCTTGGCCGAGTTAAAATCCCCGGCCACAATGAACAATGTCTCGGAATATTTTGTCTCAAGGCTGTTTGTGGTGGTATATATTTCTTCCAGCACAGTCTTCATGTCCATATGGGGTGAGATGTAAACTGCTGTCAGGATAACAGAGGTGAACTCCCACGGCAGGTAGTAGGGGCGGCATTTCATGTCAAGTACTCTAGATCCATGGAGCAGAAGCTCGCCAGTGTTGTCACATGTGAGCACCCAGAAGTGTTGATTAGAAGGCAGACCCCATCTTCCCTCGCCTTGCCTGAGGCTGCCGTGCAGTCCACTCGGTAGATTGAGAGACCCTCCGGTTGTAGGGCACAGTCTGGTGGGGCGGGTGTGAGCCATGTCTCTGTGAAACAGAGCACACAGCAATCTTTAAGTTCCCTTTGGAAAGTGAGTCTGGTTTTAGCTTGTTTTCCAGAGATTGTATATTTGTCAGGAGTAAGCTGGGGAGGGCGATTTGGTACCACATTGTTTCAATCTCACAGGCAGGCCTGTGCATTTCCCATGCTCCTGGATGAGTGGTTGCTTTCAGTCAGGCCCGGGGTGAGCGGACAATGGTATCACAGTGAGGTATTTCACATTGGTCGGTGTGTGGGTAGAGGATTTGTTGCCATGGTTGTGGTTCCACACTGGCAGTCGGGTCTGTGTGGTTGGCGTTCCGGGTTGCTGTTGGGCTGTGATTTGACTTCAGAGGTCGGAGGATGTCCAGACGACACTCTGGCATAGACGGGTCGAAGACCGATAACTGGATGGGGTCTCTGGAGTCTGGATGAGGGATGCGCATCAATTGGACACGAGGCACAAAGCTTCGGTAAAAGAAGGCTTTTATTAACTAACAATGGAACTATCAGAACTTTAACACACTATCCCAGACTGAAGGGGTCCCGCCCGAGCAGGGGGTCTTATACCTCTCCCAGGAGGCGGAGCCCGACTGGGATGTGCCACAACAGTAACAACCACAGGTGTATCAATCCCACCCTCGCCCAACAACAACATTAGAACAATCCCACAGTGGGAACCAACGATGGTTCACCACATTCACCCCTCCTTTGAGAACAAAGGCCGGCGGGGTACGAAAACAGACTAAAATGTCAGCAGATTATAAGTTCAGACGGTCTGGAGGACCGCACCGTCGTTGTGACCTCCTCAGTACCGGCAGTGACACTGGAGTAGGTGCTTGCGGTGGCGTTCTCCCCAAAACAGCGTCCAGCTGTTCTCCCACGGACTCACAGGCCGGTTGACCCTGATGAAACAGTAGTGCAGGGGATCCCGATACATTCTGCGATGGCGATGATCTTCGGGGCTCAGGCAAGCTGTGCATTGGAGTAAAACTGTTAAGCACTGGTCCCGATGCTGTCCGCGCCGCGTCCGGGGGAGAAATAAGGGATAAGGGATTCGTCACTGGGGGTATGGGAGCGACAGGAGTTGCTACGTCCCCTGCGGGCGCCAGGTCTCGGATCGAGACTGTGTCCTCTCGCCCGTCAGGATATGCCACATAGGCATACTGAGGGTTGGCGTGGAGGAGGTGGACCTGTTCGACCAAGGGGTCGGACTTGCAGGCCCTTACATGTCGTCGCAGGAGGACGGGTCCTGGGTACGTCAACCAGGCTGGTAAAGATATCCCCGAGGACGACTTCCGAGGGAATGAGAACATCCTCTCGTGGGGAGTAGCATTGGTTGCCGTACACAGGAGGGAGCGAATGGAGTGAAGCGCATTAGGGAGGACCTCCTGCCAATGGGAGACTGGAAGGCCGTTGGACTTCAGCGCCAATAGGACAGCCTTCCAGATTGTAGCATTCTCTTGTTCCACCTGTCCATTACCCCTAGGGTTGTAACTCGTGGTCCTACTAGAGGCAATCCCGTATGAGAGCAGGAATTGCCTCAAGTCATTACTCAGGAACGACGAGCCCCTGTCGCTATGGATATAGCTGGGGTACCCGAACAGGGTAAAAAGATCACGGAATGCCTCGATCACTGTGGCAGCCGACGTGTCCGCGCAGGGGACAACAAACGGGAACCGGGAGTACTCATCTATTATGTTCAGAAAGTACACGTTCCGATCTGTTGAGGGAAGTGGGCCCTTAAAATCCACACTCAGCTTCTTGAAGGGGCGAGTGGCCTTGACCAAATGTGCGCGGTCAGGTCGGTAAAAGTGCGGTTTGCATTCGGCGCAAATCCGACAGCTCCTTGTCACCGACCTGACGTCCTCCACCGAGTAAGGCAGGTTGCGGGCTTTGACAAAGTGGTAGAGCCGAGTGACCGCAGGATGGCACAGGTCATTATGGAGGGCGTTCAAGCGATCCTCCTGCGTAGTAGCGCATGTTCCGCGCGAGAGGGCATCCGAGGGCTCATTGAGTTTCCCTGGATGATACATGATATCGTAGTTATAGGTGGAGAGTTCAATTCTCCACCGCAAGATCTTATCATTCTTGATCTTGCCCCTCTGCGTGTTGTTGAACATGAACGCCACGGACCGCTGGTCCGTGATCAGGGTGAACCGCTTTCCCGCCAGGTAATGGCGCCAGTGTCTGACGGCCTCCACAATGGCCTGGGCCTCCTTTTCCACCGCTGAATGCCGAATTTCGGGGCCTTGGAGGGTGCGGGAAAAAAACGCGACGGGCCTGCCCGCCTGGTTTAGTGTGGCGGCCAGGGCGAAATCAGATGCATCGCTTTCCACCTGAAAAGGGATGGATTCGTCTACTGCGTGCATCGTGGCTTTTGCGATGTCGTGTTTCAATTCCTTGAAGGCCAATTGGGCCTCTGGTGTGAGTGGAAAAGTCGTGGACTTAATAAGCGGACGGGCTTTGTCCGCGTAGTTGGGGACCCACTGCGCATAATAGGAGAAGAAGCCTAGGCATCTTCTCAGTGCTTTTGCGCTAGCGGGCAAGGGAAGTTCAGCAAGGGGGCGCATACGGTCTGGATCAGGGCCAATGACCCCGTTTTCCACCACGTATCCCAGGATGGCTAACCGGCGCGTACGGAATACACACTTCTCCCTGTTGTAGGTCAAATTCAGGCGAGATGCAGTGCGTAAAAAGTTCTGGAGATTTGTGTCATGCTCCTGCTCATCACGGCCGCAGATGGTGACATTATCCAGGTACGGGAAGGTAGCCCGCAACCTGTTCTGGTCCACCATTCGGTCCATAGCACGCTGGAAGACCGAGACCCCATTGGTGACACCAATTGGAACCCTAAGGAACTGATACAGACGACCATCCGCCTCAAAGGCCGTGTAGTGTCGGTCCTCTGGGCGAATGGGGAGTTGGTGGTAGGCGGACCTAAGGTCTATGGTGGAGAACACCCGGTACTGCGCCATCTGATTGACCATATCAGATATGCGCGGGAGGGGATACGCATCCAGCTGCGTATATCGATTAATGGTCTGACTGTAATCAATGACCATCCGGGGTTTGTTCCCGCTCTTGACCACCACAACCTGTGCTCTCCACGGACTAACACTGGGCTGTATGATCCCTTCTTTGAGGAGTCGCTGAACCTCAGATCTGATGAAGATCCGATCTTCAGTGCTGTAACGCCTACTTGTAGTAGCGATGGGCTTGCAGCCTGGTACCAGATTCTGAAATAAAAAGGGTGTGGTGATCTTTAACGTAGAAAGATTGCAGGCGGGGCGCTTTGGACAATTTGGAGACTGCAGCTGTTCCCCCACTGTCAGCGAAGGGAGCGGCCCACCGTACTGTAGGATCACACTCTTCATATGGACCATAAAGTTTAGTCCGAGGAGAATTGGTGCGCAAAGATGCGGCAACACAAGGAGCCTGAATCGCTCGTAAATTGTGCCTTGCACTTTCAAAGTTACCACACAACGTCCTAGCACAGCGACAGACCGAGACCTTGATGCCATAGAGATTGTCTGTTTGGCAGGTTGAATCTGGAGTCCACACCTCTTCACAGTGTCAGGGTGAATAAAGCTCTCAGTGCTCCCGCTGTCAAATAGACAATAAATTGCACGACCATTTACCTGTATATCCATCATCGAACAATCAAGCCTGTGGTGCTTAGCCTGGTCCAGGGTGATCGACTCCACTGTTGGTCCGTGAATGTCACTGCAGGCAGCCGAGGTCGATGCTGAGGACCCCTGCTGGTCGCTCATAGTCATCGTCGACCAAAATGGCCACCCCCATGAATCGCACATGGGTGAGGGCGCCAAACGTAGCGACTCCTGGTGGTCATCCTCCTCCGACTCCGTCAACCGCAATGACGTCGTCCTGGACTCGCACGTGGACGAATCCCGTGAGTACTTCGACGACGATGGTGATGATCCCCGTTCCGAAGGGTCACAGGCTGCACTGCCGTTCTTGGGCTTCGAACTGCACACCTTCACATAATGCCCCTTTTTACCGCATAAGGTACAGACTACCGCTTTAGCGGGACACTTTTGTCGTGGATGTTTGGCTCCTCCGCAGAAGTAGCACCGCGGGCCGTATGGGGCTGCAGCCGTCGTCTGGTCCACATGGGAGCACGCCATAACACTGCACTTCGAGCCCGTGGGGCGAGGAGGGATTTGCGACTGCTCCTGCCACGTTGTCTCCACGTGGTCCTCCGGATACAGGACCAAGCTCTTCGAAGCCGCCTCAAGCATTTCAGCTAATTCCATAGCTTGGGTCAGGTTGAGATTTCCCTTTTCTAGCAGCCTGAGACGGATGTATGAAGACCCGACCCCAGCCACAAACGCATCTCGGGCGAGGTCGTACATGTACTGCTCAGCCGACACAGCTTTGCAGTCACAGCCCCTGGCTAGCTGCAAGAGCTCATTGGCGTAGTCCTCCATGGTTTCGCCCGACTGCCGACGTCGTGTAGCGAGGAGGTAACGAGCGTGGATCTCGTTAGGAGGTTTCGTATAGCGCTTTTTTAAAAGCTCGAGGACCCTCGGGTAAGTGGTGGCCGCACGGATCGTGAGGTAGACTGTGTCGCTTACCCTCGCATGGAGGACCCGGAGTCTGTCGTCATCTGTGGTGACCGCTGCGGAGGCTGCTAGATAATCTTCAAAACACTTCAGCCAGTGGTCGAAGGTGTTAGAAGCGCCCACCGCACGTGGATCTAGCGTCAGACGTTCTGGCTTTAGGATTTGCTCCATACTCTCCTTTCTTTTTTTTTCCGTCGAGAGTTTAATGTTAGTTAATAAAATTGATGCGCATCAATTGGACACGAGGCACAAAGCTTCGGTAAAAGAAGGCTTTTATTAACTAACAATGGAACTATCAGAACTTTAACACACTATCCCAGACTGAAGGGGTCCCGCCCGAGCAGGGGGTCTTATACCTCTCCCAGGAGGCAGAGCCCGACTGGGATGTGCCACAACAGTAACAACCACAGGTGTATCAATCCCACCCTAGCCCAACAACAACATTAGAACAATCCCGCAGTGGGAACCAACGATGGTTCACCACAATGAGCTGATGGCCGGGTCCACATTTCAGGGTTCTCCAGGTCTCTGCCAGGTCAGGGTCTTCCTTCGGAGATCAGAGGATCTGGAGATCTGCAGGTAGATTTACAAGAGCGTTATTAAATCATTTTTAAATGGTGGGAATTGATTTTTAGAAGTGTGGGGTGATTGTAAAAGGGGGCCGGGTTTGGAGGGAACGCTTGGGGCCTGCAGAGAGTCGCAATGCTCCGAGTCAGAAGGGTTGGGGACCGGTGGAGCAAAGGCCCCAGCTCTGGAGTTTCTGTGCTGTTCGAAGGGGGGTGGTTGGGGGCGGGTGGAGTGAAGGCCCCGGTTCCAGAGTTGCTGCACCGGCCGTCGGGCCCACGGGGTCCGGGTCGCTTACAGGTCAGGAGTCTTTGCAGTTTGGAGGATCACCAAATCTGTAAGAGATTTTAAAAGAGCATTATTAGAGAGTTTAAAAGAGTTTGGGTACAGTTTTAGGAGCTTAGAACCAGAGTAAATAATGGTTTAAATGGTTTGCTGGGAACACATCGCAAGAGGCCGTTTCGCTCCGGCGCCATCTTGAAATGGAGGGATCTGAGCACAAAGAAGAACTTGTTATAAATATGAGGCAGCGTCAGAGCAGGAGCCAATGTAGATCAGAGAGCACAGGGTGATGGCTGAGCGAGACTTGGGGGCGGAATTTAGCCATTTTGAGTCGAAGTGCAGGATCTGGGCATCAAATAGATCCGAGTCTGGAATCCTCTTTCCAGCGCACCCATACGCGTTTTGCCGGCTCCGGCCCAATCCGCGCTGTGGGCGGGGCTTAGCGCTGCCGGACCGATCGGAGCTCTGAACTGCACATGCGCAGTTCAAAAAAAAATCTGACAGCGCGTCCGGGCGTGAAAAAAAAAGCAGAAAGCAGCTCTTTGACGTTTATCCTCTGGTCGGGGAGTGGCGGGGGAGGGGGGGGGGGGGGGGGGGGGGGGGGGGGGTTGGGAGGGGAGGGGGTGTGACCGATCATCCCGGGGGGTGGAGAGGGGGTGTGACATATCATCCCCTGGGGGGATGGGAGGGGAGGGGGTGTAACCGATCATCCCCGGGGTGGGGTGGGGGGGGGGGGGGGGGGGGGCGGAGGAGAGGGGGGTGTGACATCTCTTCCTCTGGTCGGGTTCCGCTGCCCGTCTGCGGCCGATCCCTCCTGGCACCATCACTGGTTCACTACCAGCCACAGCCATCTCTCCCGCTCTCTCGCACCTGCAGCGAAGAGTAATCTGTGGCTGGTAGTGAACCAGTTATGGTGCCAGGAGGGATCGGCCGCAGACAGGCAGCGGAACCCCCCCCCCCCGACCAGAGGATGATACGTCACACCCCCTCTCCAACCCCCCCACCCCCCCACCCCCGGCCCCCAGGGATGATCAGTCACAAACCCTCTCCTCCCACCCCCCCCCAGGGGAAGGTACATCACACCCCCTCTCCACCCCCCCCAGGGGTTGATCGGTCACACCCCCTCCCTCCCCCGCACCCCGCCCCCCGGGGATGAGACGTCACACCCCTCTCCTCCTCCCACCGCCCTCCCCCCCGACCAGAGGATGACCGGGGTCAGGGAGCCGTTGCAGTCTCTGACCCCGCTCTTCGGAGGCTGCAGCGGCGAGTCAGACTTTTATTTTGCAGGTCGGTAACAGCGTGGACGCGGATCGGGCCAGAAGACGGTAAAGTGGCATTTGGCAGTCGAGTCGGGCGCACGGTTCATTAAGTTGATGTAAATGCATTTAAATCATTGGGCCGCCCGATTCGGGCGGCGCCGGACCCGCGGGTGTCGGTAATGCCGCGATCTGCTCGGATTCGGGTGCAGATCGCGTTAAAGGCCCGACGCCCAACTTTACCGCAATTTCGCGCCCAATCAGGCCCTTGTTGTGAGAATAAGACCTTTGAATGAAAATATCCAAACACAAATCTGTCCTCTATTTTCCAGCAATAGTTATCCCTATTTTTCTGAGAATGAGCAGTTGCTTCCGAACCACCACGGAATTCCTAAATTCAACAAGTTCCCACTTTAAAATGTTACAGCTCAGTTCTTATCCACCTCAATCTTTTCCTTCATCATCCATTCCCTCCTCACACTCATTCTGATCTCACTCTGCTCCTCACTCACTCCATTCACTTCTCATTCTGTCCTTCCCTCCCTCCATTCCCTTCTCACTTTGTCCATTCCTCCCTCCATTTCCTCCTCACTCTGTTTCAGGTTCACTCGGGCTCTCAGCTCAATCTTGAACTCTCCCCTCCACCTCACTTTAGAATCCTCTCGCTCTATATCAACCCATATGACTCACAAAACTCACAAAATGAGTTTGTCTCTTTATATGCCCTGTTTGTGAACTGAAATCCCACTCACCTGACGAAGGAGCAGTGAGCGCTCCGAAAGCTGGTGGCTTTTGCTACCAAACAAACCTGTTGGACTTTAACTTACTGTTGGACTTCTTACTGCGTTTACCCCAGATAACACCGGCATCTCCACATCAACCCCTCTCATCAGGGATGATGCTGCAGCACATCCTCTGGTGGGAGGCTTTCACTGCAGTGTGACCGTTTGACATTGGCAGCTTCCATTAACAATATGGCTTTCGGAAATTTCAGAGGGCAAAGTTATCAGGACATTTGTACAGATTCCGAACATATTTTATCGTCGGTGCTCTTTACAAAATGTTTCAGCAGATTTGTTACTCAAATGATGCGGGATGAAGACAACGGAAAAGTCTCGCTCACTGTTCCATCAGTAGAGAGAATCTAAGTTTCATTTAATCTGCAGTATCAAAGAACATAGATCAAAGAAAAGTACAGCATAGGAACAGGCCCTCCGGCCCTCCAAGCCTGCACCGACCATGATGCCTCTGTCAACTAAAACCCCCTACCCTTCCGAGGACCATATCCCTCTATTCCCATCCTATTCATGTATTTGTCAAGACGCCCCTTAAAACTCATTATCGTATCTCCATGCGCTACATCCCCCGGCAGCGAGTTCCAGGCACCCACCACCCTCTGTGCAAAAAACAAATTGCTTCGCACATCTCTTTTAAACCTTGACCCTGGTACCTTAAACCTACGCCCCCTCGTAACTGACTCTTCCACCCTGGGAAAAAGCTTCTGACGATCCACTCTGTCCATGCCCCTCATAATCTTGTAGACTTCTATCAGGTCTCCCCTCAACGTCCATCGCTCCAGTGAGAACAAACCAAGTTTCTCCAACCTCTCCTCATAACTAATGCCCTCCATACCAGGCAACATCCTGGTAAATCTTCTCTGTACCCTCTCCAAAGCCTCCACATATTTCTGGTAGTGTGGCGACCAGAATTGAACACTATATTCCGAGTGCGGCCTAACTAAGGTTCTATAATACTGCAACATGACTTGCCAATTTTTAAACTCAAAGCCCCGGCCAATGAAGGCAAGCATGCCGTATGCCTTCTTGACTCCCATCTCCACCTGCATTGCCACTTTCAGTGACCTCTGTATCTGTTCATCCAGATCCCTCTGCCTATCAATACTTTTAAGGATTCTACCATTTACTAAATATTTCCTATCTGTTTTAGACCTTCCAAAATGCATTACCTCACATTTGTCCGGATTAAACTCCATCTGCCATCTCTCCGCCCAAGTCTCCAACCGATGTATATCCTGCTATCGGAGTCCAGGAGATTCAAACACACACTCACACTCACGCACACACACACTCACACACACTTATACTTGCACACGATCACGCACACACACACACACTTAAACACTCGAGTGAAGTGCTTCGAAAGGTTAGTCATGGCACACATCAACTCTGGTCTCTCAGATTGCCTGGATCCACTACAGTTCGACTATCGCCACAACAGGTCCACAGCAGACGCCACTTTGCTGGCTCCACACTCAAACTTGGAACACCTGGATTTCAAAGATACCAATGCCAGATTGATAATTATTGACTACAGCTCAGTCTTCAACTCCATTATCCGAACAAAATTCATCTCCAAACTCCATTGCCTCGGGCTAGGCTCCTCCCTCTGCGACTGGATCCTAGACTTTCAAACCAACAGACCACAACCAGTCAGGATAGGCAATGATACCTCTTCCTTGTTTATCCTCAACACCAGAGCTGTGTCCTTAGCCCCATACTATACTCCTTATACACTTATGACTGTGCGACCAAATTCTGCTCCAACTCCATTATCGAGTTTGCTGATGACACCACCTTAGTGGGTCGGATCTCAAATAATGACGAGACGAAGTAAAGGAAGGAGATAGAGAATCTGGTGAAATGGTGCAATGACAATAATCTCTCCCTCAATGTCAGTAAAATGAAGGAGACAGTCATCGACTTCAGGATATCATGCCCCTGCCGACAACAAAGGTGGTGAAGGGAAATGTTCGAGAACTTCAAGTTTCTAGGTGTTCAGATCACAAACTTGCTGAAGCTATAGTTAAGAAAACACATCAACACCTCTACTTTCTCAGAAGCTAAGGAAATTCAGCATTTTCACTACGACTCTCACCAATTCTTACAGATGCTCCATGGAAAGCATCCTTTCCGGATCCATCACAGTTTGGTATGGCTACTGGTCTGACCAAGACTGCAAGAAACTACAAAGAATTGTGAACGTAGCCCGGTCCTTAATGCAAACCAGCCTCCCATCCAGTGACAAAATCTACACTTCTTGCTGCCTCGGCAAAGCAGCCAGTATAATCAAGGCACCCACGCTTTCCAGGCATACTCTCTTCCACCTTCTTCTGATGGGAAAAAAGATACAGAAGTCTGAAAACACGTATCAAACGACTCAAGAACAACTTCTTTCCTGCTGTCATCAGAACTTTGAATGGTGTTATCACATAGTGAGCTGATCTTTCTCTTCACCCTCCCTGTTATTGCACCATTAAATTCTGCACCCTACTTTCCGTCTCCCTACGTACTCTATGAACGGTATGTTTTTGTTTGTATTTCTCGCAAGAAACAATACTTTCCCTATATCCCAATACATGTGACAATAACAAATCAATTCAATTCAATCGACAGTGGAAACACAATCTTGAGGTGGCATTTTCCAGCAGCGCCCGGCCCAAGACTGGAAAATACCACCGAGGTCATCGGACCTGTGCGTGGTTCCCCCCACCCCTCCAACACTTGCTACTATTCCCGTGGGGGGCAGGGTGGGAAATTCCACTCTTTGAATACTTTTAAGGAAGAGGTGGATAGATTCCAGATGAACAAGGGGGTGAAAGGTTATTGGGAGAAGGCAGGGATTAAAGGTACACTCACATGGCAGAATGAAGGAGGTGAGTAGAGAAGCTGACCTGGTAGATTAACTTATCAGAAAAGCAGAGACAAGATAGATTGGAGCTCAGAAGGATTGGATGTTAGGGAGAGGAAGAGGGTGGGAACAATGAGAGATTAAGAGAGAGAGAGAGAGAGAAATGTGTTTATAGACAGAGATGAGGCAGGAATTATTAAAAATGCCAGAGAGGGATATGAGCATCGCTGACAGGGCCAGAACTTGTTCCCCATCCCTAATTTCCCTTGAGAATGTAATGGTGAGCAGCCGTCTGCCTGACCTGAACAGATCTGGCATCAGTATCCTTGTGGGATGGTCAGCTGGTTTAATGGGGGAGGGTTTCAATTCATTTGACAGGGGTCTGGCCATGAAGACCTGGGATCCAAAGTTTCACAGAGCTGGAACGGCTCCACTCCTTATCCAAAATTTCACCCGAGCCCCGAATCCAGATGTCCCGCCCCCCAAATCCGGCACTGCTAGTTTCACCAGAGTGGGTGGGGGATATGTGGATAGGACGTATTTTACACATCTGCATTTCACAGAGGCAAAAGAATATTCAAAAGTGCAAGTGGCCACTCTTGGAAGCAATTTTGTCACACACCTTGCTTAAATTCAACTTTTTGGCTCCATGAATTTGAGGAAAATTTCTAATCCTACTGGTATTCTTTGGAGAAATAAGGTGTCTGTTTGGAGGGGTCCAGTTACCTCTGGTTTTTGTCAAGAGGAGTCATCAATGTGTGTAAATGGTGGATACGGTCTGTGGAGCTATCAAGCTGTCAAGTCATTTAAATCTCCTGTACTTAAAAAGGCTGCTGTGACTCTTGGTTGAACAAAAAATGGTGCTTGGAATTTGAATGGATGTTTGTTGACATAATCCTCAGGGCCATCATTAAAGTATCAGTACTGCTACATGCATCCACAACCTATCCTTAACACAGTGGGGGACCTGTCCATTCGCAGTTTGAAAGACAGCTCAAGTGATATGAATTTATTTAGTTTTTGATGTGGGGGCGATAAATGGAAATGTTTGTTTTGATAATGAATGATGGAAGTAATACAGTGCTCAAAGGAAAGAACATCCTTGAGATATCAAAAGAGACAATCGTTCATTGGAGTTACGATACATCAAGCTATTGAGCTCTTTGGTCTTTTCTGACGGCCACCAAACACTGGCAAAAGGATAGAGTATCATATGTGCAAAAATATTACTTAGCTGAAAGAACATGAGAGTATTGACAATGGGAGACTTTAACTACTCCAATAAAGAATCAGACAGTCATTGGGTTAAGGACAGTGAAGAAGAGAAAATTCTGGAATGTTTTCAGGAGAATGTTTTTGATTAGTCTGTTCCAGCCCAAGGACAATGATGTATTTCAGATTCCAGAAAATATTTATAAGTAGGAGGGATAACTTCAAAAAATTGAAGAGGGATCCGGTTTGGAGTCAAATACTGGCAGATAGAAATGTCATGGAGCAATGGATGGTCTTTGAGGAGGAGATGATTGAGATCCACTTCAGGAACACTTATTCAAGGGAGAAATAGAGGGCAAAAAATTCAGAGTTTCCTGGATGGTGAAGGAGTTAAAGGAATCAGATAGTCATTGACTTCAGGAAGCGTAGTGGACGACATGCCCCTGTCTACATCAATCGGGATGAAGTGCAAATGGTCGAGAGCTTTAGGTTTCTAGGTGTCCAGGTCACCAACAAGCTGTTCTAATCCCTCCATGCCGATGCTATAGTTAAGAAAGCCCAACAACGCCTTTACTTTCTCAGGAGGCTCAGAAAATCTGACATGTCCGCTATGACTCTCACCAACTTTTACAGATATGCACCATAGAAGGCATCCTTTCTGGATGCATCACAGCTTGGTATGTCTCTGCTTTGTCCAAGACCTCAAGAAACTACAAAGAGTCGTGAATGAAGCCCAGTCCATTATGCAAACCAGCCTCCCATCCAGTGACTCTGTCTTCCCCCTTATCGCTGTCTTGGAAAAGCAGCCAGCATAACCAAGGACCCCATGCACCCCAAACAGACTCTCTTCCACCTTCTTCCATCAGGAAAAAGATACAGAAGTCTCATGTCATGTACCAGCTGACTCAAGAACAGCTTCTTCTCTACTGCCATCAGACTTTTGAATGGACCTACCTTACATTAAGTTGATCTTTCTCTATATCCTAGCTATGACTGTAACATCACATTCTGCATCCTCTTCCTAACTTCTCTCTGGAATGTATATTTTGATTCTATCGTGCACAAGAAACAAAACTTTTCACTGTATACCAATAAATGTGACAATAATAAATCAAATCCAATCAAAGAATAGGATGAGGCACAAGAAGAGGATGTAGGACAGAGGAGAATCAGAATAAATATAAAAGTCAAAAGGGATACATGAAAACATGAAATGAAAACGCAAGATTAGTTTGGTACCTGAGAATCTGAAAATCCTCATGTGTTTTTTAGGAATATGAGCAATTAAAACAAGGTCAGACGAGCAGTGAAGCTGATTCGGAACCGTTTCAGGACATCACTGCAGGAGTTGCTCAGGTCCAACTATTTTCAACTGCTTCATCAATGATCATCTGTCCATCATACGGTCAGAAGTAGGGATGTTCGCTGATGATTGCAGCAGTTTGAGCCTCCTCAGATACTGAAGGAGTCCATGCCCAATTACAAGAGCATGGCAATATCCTGGCTTGGGCTGACAATTGCCATGTGACAGTCACATGACAGAAGTGCCAGGCTATGACCACCTCCAACAAGAGAGAATCTAACTATCGCCTCTTGACATACAATGCTATTACCATTGCTGAATCCCAACTTTCAATGTTCTTATGGTTACCATTGACCAGGAATTGAACTGGGCTCACCTTATCAACACTGTGGTTACAAGTGCAGGTCAGATGCTTAGGATGCAGCAGCGAGTGGCTCACCTCCTGACTCCCCAAAACTTGTTCATCTACAAGACACAAGTCAAGAATGTGATGGAATGCTCTCCACTTGCCTGGGCGAGTGCAGCTCCAGCTACTCACAAGAAGGTCAAACTCATCCAAGACAAAGCAGCCCGCCTGATTGGCACCCCTTCCGCAAACATCCATTCCCTCCACCGCCGATGAACAATGGCAGCCATTTGTACCATCTGAATGATACACTACAGGAATTCAGCAAAGCTCCTTAGCCGGCACCTTCCAAACACACGACCACAGCAGCTAGCAGGATGGGGGCAGCAGATTTCTGGGAATATCACCACCTGGAAGTTTATTAAGTCACATAACAGTGAGAATAATGGAGTGAGTTGAGCCACTCTCTCAGGCGTATTCCACGTCGCAATCATCCCACACTCAGTCACTTTATTGGAAAGTTGGGAGTTCATGCTGGTGCTGGGGTGAGGGCTAAACACATCAGCGATTTGGCTCTGGTGCTGTTTAGCAAGGCCCCCCAATCTCACAGTGCACTCTCCATCCCCCATGCACATAAGGACCCCAATGTCAACAGCGGCATGTTCCCCCATCTGCTTCTCATCATGGGTCGCCAGCATCCTGGCATCAGGGCCCTCCAAATGTGTCTCTCCATCGTAAGCTCCGATACACCCCTCCGTCATAGCCCCGACATTCCCCTCATGTCATAACCCCCAACACACCCCTCCATCATAACCCCAGCAATACCCCACGTTATAACACTCGACAATCCCCTCCATCACAGTCCCGCCATTCCCCCCATGTCGTAACACTCAACATTCCCCCCAACATAGCCCCGCCATTCGCCCCAGGTCAAAACCCTCGACATGCCCTTCCATCATCACCCCTGACATTGCCCCTTGCTTGATCCCCCTGCATACCCCACCCAACATTCCCTCTTGACATCGCCCCTCCATCATAGCCACCACTGAGGCCCCACCCCCTTGGCACCACCTCTGGCACACTGCCGGGGTGTCTGGTGGCTACTGTTGGTGTGCCTGGTGGGCCCCACCAGGTGGGCACTGCCCGATGGTTCAATTGACCCAATAAGAAGCTTTTATCAAAACAAACTTTATTTAAGAATACAATTAGGATATAACAAAATGAATTAGCATAACTTTGACTCGCATAATCAAAATACTTAAACATGACAAAATATAATTCTTAACAACTCGCAATCTCTCGAGTTCCAATGTAAACCAATATCTCCATAAACATACAACCTTCTTCAGAATTAGTTAGCACAACAACAAGTATGCTCACATGGTGCTGGATTTCCAACCTTTAACACTTCTGGACAGGGATCCAGGTAAAGGTTGCAGAGAAGGATATAACCTCAAACAGCAAGGCTCAGAGAAAGAAACACTCTCGTTTATGAGAACCTCAGAGAAAGAGATTTATCTCCTGGCAGATTCCAGTTTCCAACTTCAGAGAGGGGACAAGAGAAGCACTGCTCTCTCAGCTCCAAGCAGCATCTAAACTGCAACTAAACTTGAATTATCTGTATAAGCCTAGCTCCACCCAGTCATGTGACTCTCCCTGCCAATCAACCTATCCGGTCCGACTCTGCGAAACCCCAGTGGAAATCTCAAAAATAACAACCCTGCATTAGTTCAGATTAAAACAAGTATTGCAGCAGTTAAAATCAATTATGCCCCTGCAATAACAATAGCACCGAAAATAACTAAAACATATGCTAAACAAGAAACATGACGAAAAATCGTTTCTTAAAGGCACAGTATCATCACACTTACCGGGAGATGCCCAATATTGTCTGAAGCAGAGCAGGTGAAACATATTCAACCATTTTTCTTGCCTTCTATAAGCTGTCCGTGCCTCGCTAATGTAAAGGAGTTTGCTGAGAACAGAAATCTGCTTCACATGGAGCTTTGTATTTTCAGTTAGTTTGCTGTTTGTCCAAACTCGAATTCACAACTTTGACATGACAGCTGTGGCCTCAGCAATCCTGGTGCTGAATTCCTTTGCAAGGGAGAGAAATCACGGGCCCCGGAACTTTCTCCTGTTCCCAGGCCCCGTGTTCCTTCCCTCCTTCTCCCAGCGCCCCCACACTCCACATGAAACCTCCCCCTCAGTCTTACATGATACTTTTCCCCATTCTATACTCAGCAATATTCATCAAACAATCACAGAGAGGTCCTATTAAAAGATGGCATCCATTGCTGGCATTTGATTAGAAATAGCAACCAAAAAATGCAGCACTAGTATTGAAGAGCAGCAATGATATAATGCAATGTTAGCTGGTGTGCACTCGATAGGTGACCTCAGTGTGACTATTAACCAAACCAGACAGTAAAAATGTACTTTAACAGCATTGTGAATATTGACATGGGAATATTCAATTGGTTATTTATAAAACTGTGCAAATAAAACATTGATCTTTGTGACTACCTTAGCCCTTACCAATACATTCTGCACATTGAACCATGTGGACAAGGTAACAGTGCATTGATATTTGGAAATGTTGGAATATTTGCATTAGATAAACTGCACAAGACCTTTTCCATTCTATAGGAATAGAAGAATTTGTCCTGCCTGGGTGTATGATATTATGCAATATTATTTCATACAAATGGTATGGTTACATTTTATTTTGCCAGTATTCTCACAGGGTCAAAAGTTCAAATAAATCCTGAACAGAAAAGTGTAATGGCTGAACAACACAGTTCTTCACTGTCAGTTAAAAACATTGGAGCCCTCAGGTGTAACTGTGCAACCCAACATTTAAGCGGTCAGATGTCAAAGACTGAATGGTTCACAAATGTGTCGTTGTCTTGTTAATCACCAAGCCTGGAGACTACGCTGACTGCTGCTTCTCATTACAGTAAATATTCAACACTTACAATACAACACAACTTTGCCATGACACTTCAGTACCTCAAAAAGTAAATTAAAAGCACGAAGACGGAGAGGGATAATCGAGAAGTGGACAAATGGACAAGATTGAAGTCAATGGAAAAGTCTCTTGAGAATCATGTGCAGTGTGAAACAGGTTACTGATTCACTATGAGGCTATTACACACTCCTGTCCTGGCAATTTCACCCCACAAATCCCGCTCACAGTAAACTTTCATTAATATCACAATAAACAGAATTCCAGCCATGATTCCACATTCTAATCGCAAGATTATTATGACAAACTTATGACAGGATGACAAACACTATCTCACTCTGTTCATTTCAGCCATCCCAGAAAGACATACACACACTCATATTGTTTAACAGGAGGAGGCCACTCAGCCCTCGATCTGCTCTTGCCATTTGATGACATTTCCTACATTATATCAGTGAGTACATCTACAAAGTATTTAATTGGCTGTAAAGTGATTTGGAAAATTGTGAAAGACAAATCAGGGTTCGTCTTTATTTCATTAAAGCTACATGCAGCAAGCAGTGACTGTAATGCAGGTGAAATTGAAGGCCCAATGCTGATTCTCAAAAGATAATTGATGACAGAACAATAAACGGATGTTGGGAAAGTTGCTACAAAGAAATCACTACATTCGCACAATCCAACTTGTAGCTAACGTCCCTCACACCCTCCCGAAACCTCCCCTCAATCCCCACTCCATCATCCATTCAACCCCACACCTCTCCCAGACAGCACTCAAACCTCCCCACAAAACCCCCACGTGCCCAACCCCTCAGCCCAACCTCCCCCCATCCCCAACCTCCCCTCAACCAGCACTCAAAACTCCCCTCACAACCTCCCTCCATCCTTTCCCAAAGGCTCCCCCCAACAGCCCTCCAGCCTCCCCGTGTTATGCTGTATATTCAGCATTTAGTATTTTGACATGGTTAGGGTTATGGTTATGGGCAGAATTTTCCCAAAGATTTCCCCACTGCCATAACGGTGAGAACACAGGGGTTTTGTGCGCTGGCCTCTCAGGCACCCTCCACATCGCAATCTTTCCAACAGTGCAATGAAAGAGCCTCCACATACATCACGCCATTCTGGAGGCTCCACCAACATGACTCACCCAATGCGGCTGCAGCTGTTCCCCATTAACAAGGAGGAGCTGCATTTAAACACTAACGATGCCACACAATCAGTCATGCCAGGAAGATGGCACCACACAGAGCTGTGCCATGATTCACGGAGGGAGATCTGGGAGGGCACAGGATGCCTTAGAGGAGAGGAGGGCCATCTACTTCCCCAGAGATGGTCGAAGGTAGGGGCCGGGCCAGCAATGCAGACTGGGCAGAGGTGGCAGCAGCAGTCACTGCTCGCGCACTGGCACAGTGGACCAGTGCTCAATGCTGGAATAAAATGAATGGCCTCATTCAGACAGCAAGGGTGATTGAACATCCCATCCTGGCATCAGCCCCATCCATTACACCTGGAATGTCCACGCCACTCCTCTCCCTGATACCCCACGGCCTTCCAGCACCCGAGCCCCCCTAGCACCTGCCTCCAACTCCTCTGGCACCCCATCACAAACCCTGCTTGCTGAGGCATAGTACTGACATATACCACTCAATTGCCCCGTTCCTGACACTCCTGACATCTGGCGCCCTTCCAGCCATCAGGCTTTCACTCCCCTTGTCTGAACCCACAGGAGCAGATGGCCCATAAAGGGAGGGAGTGGGAGGAGGCGCGCATTGGGGTCTGTGAGCTGCGGCTCCTGACTGCCTTCGAGGAGCGTGCCATGGTGTTGTCAGGGGAGGCCGAGGAGAGAGCCATGACCCACAGCCAGGGTGGCGTTCGCCACAGAAGTGAGGACCACAAAACCTTCATCCATACGACCTTTTTCAAGTCAGATAATTGTCCCTCCCATGCACTGAACCTTGTGTCTTGTTTAGCAGGAGACGACCCCGATGAGGCCCACCGCCTGGAGCATAATAAGGTGACAGATTCCCTGTTCACCCGTGCAGCCAATTCATCACTTTGATGTGGACTGAGCCCAACAGCAAGCTCCTGCACCCATGCAAGTCCCCCACCCCTCCCCGCACCATGGCAGCTGCTGAGACCCCCCTGCAGCCCGGGGGTGGATGTCGTCTATATGGACTTTAGTAAAGCGTTTGACATAGTCCCTCATGGTAGGCTGGTGTAAAAGGTTGGATCTCATGGGATAAAGGGGGAGGTGGCTAGATGGGTGGAGAACTGGCTTGGTCACAGAAGACAGAGGGTGGTAGTGGAAGGGTCTTTTTCCATCTGGAGGCCTGTGACCAGTGGTGTTCCGCAGGGCTCTGTATTGGGACCTCTGCTGTTTGTGATTTATATAAACAATCTGGAAGAAGGTGTAACTGGGGTGATCAGTAAGTTTGCGGACGACACAAAATTGGCAGGACTTGCAGATAGTGAGGAGCATTGTCAGAAGCTGCAGAAGGATATAGATAGGCTGAAAATTTGGGCAAAGAAATGGCAGATGGAGTTCAATCCTGATAAATGCGAAGTGATGCATTTTGGTAGAAATAATGTAGGGAGGAGCTATACGATAAATGGCAGAACAATAAAGGGTGTAGGTACGCAGAGGGACCTGAGTGTGCAAGTCCACAGATCCTTGAAGGTGACGTCACAGGTGGAGAAGGTGGTGAAGAAGGCATATGGCATGCTTGCCTTTATAGGACGGGGCATAGAGTATAAAAGTTGGTGTCTGATGTTGCAGATGTATAGAACGTTGGTTCGGCCGCATTTGGAATACTGCGTCCAGTTCTGGTCGCCACACTACCAGAAGGACGTGGAGGCTTTGGAGAGAGTACAGAGAAGGTTTACCAGGATGTTGCCTGGTATGGAGGGGCTTAGTTATGAGGAGAGATTGGGTAAAGTGGGGTTGTTCTCCCTGGAAAGACGGAGGATGAGGTGAGACTTAATGGAGGTGTATAAAATTATGAAAGGCATAGATAGGGTGAATGGTGGGAAGCTTTTCCCCGGGTCGGTGGTGACGTTCACGAGGGGTCATAGGTTCAAGGTGAAGTGGGGGAGGTTTAACACAGATATCAGAAGGACATATTTTACAGAGGGTGGTGGGGGCCTGGAATGCGCTGCCAGGCAAGGTGGTGGAGGCGGACACACTGGGAACGTTTAAGACTTATCTAGACAGCCATATGAACAGAGTGGGAATGGAGGGATACAAAAGAATGGTCTAGTTTGGACCAGGGAGCAGCGCGGGCTTGGAGGCCCGAAGGGCCTGTTCCTGTGCTGTATTGTTCTTTGTTCTTTGTTCTCAGTGGTTCTCACCTCCTCGCTCTCCTTCACTCCTGCTGTGTCTGAGCTACACTTTTAAAGAGCAATATTGATTGGCACCACTGTGACATCAGCCCGGAGAGGTGGGAGGCATTCGGGAGTGGGGAAACTATTGTGTGCCGAACTCGCGAATGATATTGAAATCCAGTCAATTTCAAGCTCAGAAGCTTTGCGCTCTTGCTGGGTGCGATGTGGTTTGCTCCATGAAAAAGGGGTTGAGAAAATAGCAAGGCCTTTGGCACCAGGTGTGAATTGGATTTTTAGCTTCACATACTGTTTCCCCAGCTCACCGCACTGATTGCTGGGCATGCAAAGTGGTAAAATCCCGCACATCAATTTAATTTCATCTGCACTAGTTGGGATGCAGAGTCCAAGAGATTCGATAAACACACAGACATTTACACAAAATTGTTGTTCGAGTTTGAAGCACCCAACACGACAGTGAATGTATGAAAGATTTTCAAAGGGGAAAAGACATGGGGAAAGTAGAGGAAATGGGTGTGAGTGGATCATTCTTTCAACAGCCTGAGCAGGTATGAGAGGTTGAATGGTCTCTTTTCTGTCGCCAGTTCCATGATGTTTCTATTCCAGTGCTTGTGCTGGTGTTTATCAAGTGTAAATAAAACAATTCTGTTTTTCTTTAACTAATCGAGGTTTCATGCATGTCTAATCTGTTTACCTCAATTACTGGAACGAATAACAATGTATATATCAGCCTCATGGTCTCAGTGGGTGTCACTGACCTGTATTAATAAAGGGTTCCACTGAGTGAGTGAGCTCAGAGAGTCAATGAAAACTAAAGGACAATAGAGTTCATCACAGGACATGCATCTTTTGGATCTATTATATCTGCTCTTTGATGTTGAACCCATTTTCTATCGCATCCTTGCAGTGGTTGGAGTTCTGTGTGAGTTATTATAAACATTGCTGGTTTGGCTGCTCTGACAGTGGAACTTGTTGGTGTTGGGCTTGTTACACAGTCGTATGTTTGAAGTTATTATTTCCAATCATGTTGATCATTATTTTATTCCAGGTAATGTTTTATTTCAGGAGTTGAATCCTAACTAACCATGTGTTTATTGATGTTCATGATCTGTTTGATTTGACCGGGTTTCAGTGAGGGTCCATTGTGTTTTTCATTTCTCCCTCTGTCTCTCTCTCTCTCTACATACACCTATATTAGTGGATGCAGTTTCCTGAAATGATTGGACAAGTGGTAGGCTGTCCTCCCGATGTCTTTGAATTGTTTGCTATGTCTTGCCAAAGAATTTTGGATCAGAAAGAACGCGCATTTATACAATGTCTTTCTCAAATTTAGTTCATCCTAAAGCTCTTTGCATGCGATAAAGTACCTTTGAAATGTAACCACTGTTGTGACGTCTCCATCTAGTCTATCGTGCCCTGACATTCCCCCTGTCGTAGCCCTGAATTCACTGGGTGGCACGGTGGCACAGTGGTTAGCATTGCTGCCTCACAGTGCCAGGGACCTGGGTTCAATTCCCAACTAGGGTTACTGTCTGTGTGGAGCATGCACATTCTCCCCGTGTCTGTCTGGGTTTCTTCCCACAGTCCAAAGTTGTGTGGGTTAGGTTGATTGGCCATGATGAATTGCCCCTTAGTGTCAGGGAGATGAGCAATTTAAATATGTGGGGTGATGGGGATAGGTCCTGGGTGGGATTGTGGTCAGTGCAGACTCGATGGGCCCAATGGCCTCCTTCTGCACTGTAGCGATTCTATGATTCTATGAAAACAACCACGATAATGTATCACCCTGAACAAATGTACCTAATGTGTTCCAATCAAACTAACCCCGAAGACAAACGACCCATTTCCCAGGTGTAATGCAGCAAAGACTCATGCTCACGTGATACTGGACCTGAGATCTTCAGATGAAGTCTGCAGTTCTCTTGATAGACTCAGAACAGCTTGAAGTCAGAACTGCTTCCCTGACCAGGGAGACGCTCGGGTCAAGCCACCAAAAGCAGAATTTCTACTTCAGAAAAGCTTTCAGCTAAACAGTAGAATTTCCCAAAACCAGGGAGAGAGACAGAGAAAGAGAGAGGCTGCTTTCAGTCGGATGTCCACTCCCTTCTAAACTATAACCCAAACTGCAGCTCCAAACTGAAAATGAAAAAAAACTCCCATCACCTGACCTGCCAACCAGCTTTTCCCCTAAAAATGCAGAGTCATAAACATCCCAGTAAAAAATAAACAAACCCCGGTTTAATTCACAGTAAAATGACATCTCCAATCAAACCGGTGCCATAATTACATCAGCTCAGGCTGAGCTGCGAAACACTGACTGTGGGAGCTGCAGAGATCATGATTTTAAAAAAACATATCTGAAAGGTACACTCACATCATAGTAGTTCTCTCCCAGCATGCCTTCTACAGCTCACCTTGTCTCTGAGAGCCACCTCCTCCTCCACTCAAACCACAATTCCCAGCCTCAATTGTATGTGTGCTGCCACTGAGAGCCAGCTAACAAATACAAGGAGAATCTCAGTGTTGTGTCGCTGTTTTGTTGGGGTTGATTGTGAGGGTGTGTTCTGTGGTGAACAGAATGTAAATTATTTGCTGCACCATTTTCCACCTTCCCGGAATGCTCTGAAAAAATTGGCAAGTAATAAGCTGTGATTCCGTTATTGGATTCATGAATGATCCATGTACTCACTATTACAGCCCAAATTCAGAGCTCCTGTAGGTTATTCAACTGATTCAATAGTGAACCAGATACAATCTCCAATCCAAGGAGCTGAAACTAAATACGGAAACCCCGCTGGTCTCACCAGTGAGTCTGTGTCGATGAATTTAACCTGATCTCAGCTACTATATTTCTGCACTAAAGACATTCTCCTTGTTCAATGAGAAACTTATCTGCTGACCCATTGAGTAACAGGCTCTTTGTTTCATGTGAGGTTGCATATTCTGGACGAGTCGTCCAGAAACCTAAGGGAATGTTCTGGGGACCCGGGTTTAATTCTCACCATTGCAGATGGTGATATTTGAATTCATCAACAATCTGGAATTAAAGGTCTGTCGATGACCACAAAACCATGGTTGATTGGTGGATAAAACCTGTCTGGTTCACTGTTGTCTTCAGGGAAGGAAATCTGTCATCCTCCCCTTTTCTGGCCTGCAGATGACTCCAGAGCCACAGAAATGTGGTTGACTCTCAAATACACTCAGTTTTGGGCAGTAAATGCTGACCCAGCCAGCGACACCCACATCTCATGTACGGATAAAAAGAAAAGTTGTAAAAATGTAAATTCGAACATTTTCTCTATTTGCTTTTCATATCTTTGTTGCTTCTCACTAGACGACTTTGTTTTACCATCTGTTTTAAACTTACAGCTAACTTCGTTGCAATTGTGACTCTATCTCGAGGGAGGTGCGGTCTTTCCAGAGGTGTCACTCGGTACCTGGTGGCAATGGCTGTCGCCGATCTGCTGGTTGTCATTATTCAGGTCATTTTGGAGAAAATTGGGCGCTTCAATCTGTACTTTCAACTCAGTTCCGAACTAAATTTCTGTGGTTTCAGGGACGGCCTCACTTCCGCAGTTGTTAGCAGCTCTGTCTGGCTCACAGTCGCCTTCACCTTTGACCGAATGGTGGCCATTTGCTTCCAGAAACTGAAGATGAAATACTGCACTGAGAAAACAGCAGCCATTGTTATCACAACGGTGAGTTTACTGTGTTTACTAACCAAAATCCCAATAGTTTTTAAGTATGAACCCTATTACTGCAGGGTATCATACGGGTTCAGTACTTTTCTTACATGGGAAATCTTTGGCTGGGTGGACAGCATTTTAACTCCAGTGCTCCCCTTCATGCTGCTACTGCTGCTCAATACTCTCACTGTCAGGCACATCCTGCTGGCCAGTGCAGTCCGCAGGAAACTGAGAGGACAGCGAAACGGGAAGGAGCAGAATGATCCAGAAATGAGGAATCGAAGAAGATCCATCATTTTACTCTTCACCATATCGGGCACTTTTATCCTGTTATGGATAACACGTGTTGTATTTCTATCGACTCAGCGGATTATTGGGATGTATAATACTTGGACAACTGATGGTCTTGTAACAGATAAGATAGGATTAATGCTCCAGTTATCCAGTTCCTGCACCAACACATTTATTTACGCAGTCACACAGAGGAAGTTCAGAGAGGAGGTGATGAATGCTCTGAAATATCCCTTTACTGTCATCTGGAATTTCATTAAATGATGGGAAGAAAACTGGAAAATTTAAAGAAAGAGTTGGTCACAAAGATATTGTTCCTATCCAGCTCAACCCCTGTTGAATAAACATATCCAAAGGGCTTTGAAAATGAGAATCAGAATCACTGAAACCCCACACATTTAGCCCGCTAATCCTTCTAATCTTCACATCCTGAGACACTTAGAGGCAATTTAGCATGACCAATCCATCTAAGCTGCCTTTGGTCTGTGGGAGGACAGTGGGGCACCTGGAGGAAACCCACACAGATACATGGAAATTGTGCAAACTCCGCACAAACAGTCACCCAAGGCTGAAACCAAACCTGCGTCCCTGCTGCTATGAGGCAGCAATGCTAACCACTGTGCCAATGTGCCACCAGTTTAATTGGTTATACTGAATACATTCAGACAACTCAAAGGCAAAGATTCAGATGACACAGTTTGCACTTCTCACTACACCGAATAAATAATGTGAGTTTGAAATGAATTGAAGCAACTGATTCAGTGAGAAGCAGAAAAATCGAAGAAGCTGCGTCGAGATGATGATTACAGTTGTTGAGAACTGACAATAAAAATAGTCTGAAAACTGCCTTTTCCGGGAATGTGAAAGCTTTGTGAGGAATTTAGAATGTCGATAAATTGAAAACCCCTGGAAAGTAGGAACATGGAGACAATTGCTGAATCATCAACCTGGGGAGAACAAACAGCATTGGGAAAGGGGACTTTGAACCATCTCTCTTGTACTAGATTTAGAAAATGGAGTGGGAGCAAACATCCTGAAACAAGTTGTACAGCCCATCCAGTGCATTCAATGATCAATAGTCATCATCCCATGTGTTTCTGCTGTTCCCATATCTCTTATCTCCATTCCTCCAGCTAACAATCAGACATATTGCTCGACGTTCTACATGGTATATTCCTCTGGCAATTTGGAATGGACAGAGAGCTGACTGCAAGACAGGAAACTGGGAGTTGGGGTAAAGCGTAGCCATTCAGATTGGCAGGAAGTGGAAAGCGGCTCCCACAAGAACAATGCTGGAACATTGTTGTTCCCTATTCATATTAACAACATGAACAATATTCACAATGACAAACAAACTGTGGGGACAGTGAAATGTTGATGAAACCAACAACAGAATTTCCACATTTGGAGATGACACAACATTGAGGATCATTGTCGATACTGAGGGGGGACTGCCACACATGAGGAGAAAACATTAATAAACTTACGGAAGAGGCATTTCAAATTAATTTCATGATTGATGATGGAGGCATTACATAGAAATATAGAAACATGGAAACTAGAAGCTGGAATAGGCCATTTGGCCCTTCGAACCTGCTCCGCCATTTATCTTGAACATGGCTGATTATCAAATTCAATATCCTGATTCCCCCTTCCTCCCATATCCCCTCATCCCTTTAGCCCCAAGAGTTGTATCTAATTTCTTGAAATCAGACAACATTTTGGCCATTTTAGTCGTGAATTCAATGCATTCACCACCCTCTGGGTGAAGAAGTTTCTTCTCACCTCAGTTCGAAAAGGTTTACTCCTTATCTTCAAACTACAGCCCCTAGTTCTGGACTCCCCCACGATTGGGAACATTCTTTCTCATTCTACTCTGTCAAAACATGCTGAATTTTATAACTTTTGATGCAATTCCTTCTCACTCCTCTAAATGCGAATGAATATAATCCTAACCAACTTAACCTCTCCTCATATGACAGATCTGCCATCCCAGGAATCAGCCTGGTAAATCTTCTCTGTACTCCCTCGATAGCAAGGACATCCTTCCTCAGATAAGGACACCAAAACTGCACACAAATTCCAACTATGCCCTCAACAATGCCCTATACAGTTGCAGAAAATCATCGCTATCTCTGCACTCAAATACTCCCACTATGAAGGCCAACATATCATTTGCCTTCTTTATTGCCTGCTGTACCTGCGAGCTTACTTTCAGCGACTAATGCACAAGGACCCCAATGTCTCGTTGAGTATCCAGCTGTCTAAATTTACAGTAAGAAGTCTCACAACACCAGGTTAAAGTCTAACAGGTTTATTTGGTAGCAAATATCATAAGCTTTCGGAGCACAGCTCCTTCGTCAGATGGAGTGGATATCTGTTCTCCAACAGTGCACAGACACAGAAATCAAGTTACAGAATACTAATTAGAATGCAAATCTCTACAGCCAGCCAGGTCTTAAAGGTACAGATAATGTGGGTGGAGGGAGCATTCAACACAGGTTAAAGAGATGTGTATTGTCTCCAGACAGCACAGCTAGTGAGATTCTACAAGCCCAGGAGGCAAGCTGTGGGGGTTACTGATAATGTGACATAAATCCAACATCCCGGTTTAGGCCGTCCTCATGTGTGCGGAACTTGGCTATCAGTTTCTGCTCAGTGACTCTGCGCTGTCGTGTGTTGTGAAGGCCGCCTTGGAGAACGCTTACCTGATTTACATCCATTCATTTAATAATCTATCTTTCTATTATTGCTACCAAAGTGGATAATTCACATTTATCCGCATTATACTGCGTCTGCCATGCAGATGCCCACACACTCAGCCTGCCCACATCACGCTGAAGCATCTCTGCATCCTCCCCACAGCTCACCCTCCCATCCCACTTTGTATCATCTGCAAATTTGGAGATAATACATTTAG
The DNA here is from genome assembly GCF_964213995.1 of Mustelus asterias. Classification (NCBI taxonomy): domain Eukaryota; kingdom Metazoa; phylum Chordata; class Chondrichthyes; order Carcharhiniformes; family Triakidae; genus Mustelus; species Mustelus asterias. The sequence continues at coordinate 29,953 of NW_027590429.1, forward strand.
CTTCTTCTTCCAAATCATTGATATATAATATGAACAGCGGGGGTCCTAACACAGATCCCTGCGAACCCCCCTAGTCACTGACTGCCCATCAGAAAAGGACCCATTTATGCCAACTCTTTGCTTCCTATCTGCTAACCAGCTTTCTATCCATCTCAAGACATTACCTGCAATGGCTTGTGCTTCAACTTTACATAGTCTGTTATGTGAGACTTTGTCGAAAGCCTTCTGAAAGTCTCAATAAACCACATTCACTGGCTTTCCTTGGTCAACTCTACGAGTCACATCTTCATAAAATTCCAATAGATTCATCAAGCATGATTTCTCTTTTGTAAATCCATGCTGACTTTGTCTGATTATACCACTGCCTTCCAAAGGCTGAGTTATGAAATCCTTGATCAGAGACTTTATCAACTTCCCTCGGACCCACGTTAGGCTCACAGGTCTATAGTTCCCTGCTTTCTCTCCATCTCATTTTTTGAATAACGGGCTGACATTAACTACCGTCCAATCTGTAGGAACTATTCCAGAGTCCAAAGAAATTTGGAAAATATTCACCAATGGATCTATTATTTCCAGAGTCAGTTCCTTAAGTACTCTGGGATGGAGATTATTAAGACCCGGAGATTTATCCACCTTCAGTCCCATCAATTTCTACAAAACCATTTGTCTATTAATGCTGATTTCCTTCAGCTCCTCACTAGAACATGTTTCTCTCAGCACTTCTGGCATATTATTCATGTTTTCCTTTGTGAAGACTGAAGCAAAGCACAAGTTTAATTCCTCAGCCATTTCTTTATTCCCCGTTATGAATTTGCCCGTTTCTGACTGTAAGGTGACTATATTCATTTTTGTCAATCTTTTTCCCTTTAGTTACCTATAAAAACATTGGCAGTCAGTTATTATGTTCCCTGCCATCTTTCCTTCATACTCCATTTTTGCCTTCTTTATCGATCCCTTGGTCCTCCTTTGCTGAATTTTAAACTGCTCCCAATCCTTAGGTCTATTGCTTTACAATGTGCTCCGAATCATTAGATCAGATAAAAGATGGAAAATAAGAATCTAAATGAGGCAGAGATGCAACGAGATCTCAGATTTTTGGTGAGCAAAGTGTTAAGTCTGTTACAGGAGTAAACCAATCATTCGGTTTTAATTCTCGAGAATTGGAAATAAATATTAGAGAATTGCAGTTAAACCTGTACAAAGCATGCTCAGACAGCACTTGGAGCTCTGTGTATGGTTCTGGTCACCACATTATCAAAAGGATATAGAAGCACCAAGGAGGATGCAGGAATGATTGACAAGGATGATAAGGATTCTACTTCTCAACAAATGATAAACAGGCTGGGTGTCGGGCTCTAATTGGTCACGGATGTTTTCACTATTCTAAGCCAAGCTCCAGATGCTGCCGCTCCGTTACTCCATTGGGAGAGATTATCACTGCTCAGCCAGGAAGAAACCTCAGGAACTGGGCAGGAAATGTTCACAAAAATACATTTAAAAAGTGGGATCTTCCCTGCCCGTGTCCCCATCTGTGGGATCCTCAGTCTCTGGTTGTGATATCCCCCTGGACTATCACATGGTGGCCATCTCCAATTAACTGATGGCTCCTCACAGGATGCAGAGTTGCTCCACCATTGAAAAAACGCCAAGAGCCCAATGTTCTGACCCCAATTTGGGACAGTATCTAGATACAAGTATTAATTCCAAAGACGCGCATTCTTCTGTGTTTAAATGTATCTCCTGCTCTTGTCCAATTCTCTTCCAATTAATCTTACATCTATGTCCAATTATCCTCTATAGCCTGTTTCTGTCTGTCCTGTCCCTTCATTTCATAATTTAAAATTGTGTCCAATCACCTTGGTAAGAAAGCAATTGTCCAAGGCTCTCTTCTTATCTGTCTTTCTTCACACTGTTAATATTCATGTCACTCTGCTACATTTTGCTGTAATTTGTAATAAACTTAAAAACTGACCAAATTTGATGTACCAGCATGCTTAGTGGTCTCGGGGAGATGGGGGATGGTCGCGGATGGGGGTATCGGGGCTTGCGCGAGGAGGTTTAGGAGGTAGATGTTCGGGGGATTTGGGGCTCTGCAAGGACATCGATGGGGGGTTGCAAGGAAGGCCAGTGATCGGGCTGGCTCGCAATCAGGAGGCCGGCAATGTGGGGCCATTGCGCATGCACCGATCTCTGGACTGGCAGATTGGCGCATGTGCAGTGGCCCGCTCAGCGCTATGCTGCCAACTTCTCCAGTGGGAATAGACCCCGCACCCAGATTCTCAGAGGGAATCCCACTCGACCATTCTGTGAAGTTCAGAGTGTTGGAGATTCAATCTGAAAATCACACTAAAAATAATCAGTGAAATTAAATCCCGTTTTCATGTGAATTGGGGAAAATCCCGGCTGGGATGTATGAAAGGAGTTGTGGAACTCATCATGGGAGCAGCACAGGATGGGTTAAGGGAAGAGGAGATAAAGGCCTGGTTAATCAAAGACAGAAGGAATGAGCAAAGGCACTAATATCTCCTGGAGGGTGGGTAATATGAGGAGCTCACTTTGAATATCTTTAAATGGTATTTGGAGCTGGAATCAAGGCCAAAATGGTCAGTCACAAATTAAACATCAATGTTGAATCACTGCCGAACTGACTACTTGCTCTTGTTCGTACATATGTGGCTTTTGATCCAGTCACTCGAACTTAAAATCAATTGAAACTCTTTGGGCCATAACCACCTGGCTCCTGAGTGTGGGATATTGGAGGGTTCCTGTTTCAAGCATGTGAGTCGTTACGGAATGTCACTCCACCACTGATTCCCACGCTGAGGAAGTTAAGGGCCCTTGTGTCCAATTCTTTCTTCCAGATGTCTGAATTCAGTAAACTGTTCGACAAGACAAGACCTTACAATGCCAGGAAACATATTGGGCAATCTGTGTTGGATCCTCTGAATCGCAGCAACATCTTCTTGTAATGGGAAATCAAAATCCACAAATATTTCTCTAACTGTGGGTTTATGGAGGTTTTATCTAAATTCACCATTACGTCTTGACTTTAATATTCGATACATACTGCCGTAAAAGTCAGTATCTCATTGGCTCTTTATCTTGATCCACTTGAGGAGCTGTTTTTAATGTTGGGAGCCAAAATCCCCAAACCTTTCAGCTTTTTGATATCATCCAGCTTTCCCCCATTCCAAATATGTTTTCAATGAAATGTAAAACCTCACACTTACTGACATTAAATTCCATTGTTACTCATTGGCCCATTTATCTCAGCCACGTTGCTTTGAGCTTCAGAATTCATGACGATGCTTCCTATTTTAATATTGTCTGCAAATTTCTACACCACTGTTTCGAGCCTTGTATCCAGATTATTGTGTAAAGTTAACAGGGTTGAGTCCAGAGCAAAACCCTCTGGATCTCCACTGCCTCATTCCAAGCACTCGGAGAAACTCCCATTGCTTCTTCCCATCTAAACAGTTTGCTTCCCTCCCCCTGATTTCATTTTCTCCAGTTGAAGCCTGTGTTGTATCTTTGGCCGCGATTCTCCCTAAAAAGTTTGAAGTGTTGGATTCGCGGCAAAGCTGTTTTTTTCAGTGCAACTTCAGACGAGAATCTCCCACACTATAATGCAGAGATCACAATTGGAACTATCTTTTGAAGCTTGGGGGGTGAGGCCTATTCACACCGGAGGCTGACAGTTCCGGTCCTCTGTTCATGCGCAGTGGCCCCGAATTGTTAGCCTGCATTTTGCTGTCCAATGTAGAAAGATAGAAGAGAAAAGGGCTACTATAAGTGTGGCAGACTCTGCTAGGGATTTTGTTTAATCAACTTAGATGTAGAATTCACTTTAAATCAAAGGGGAGCAAGTTTGTTAGTAATTGTAATGAGGTGTTTTAAATGCTTTGTAGTTTTAAAGGTACATGTAATACCTTTAATTAGTCCATACATATAAATATATCTTCTATACATTTTTAGAAGTTAAACAAATAAACTTTGATGTACAGTTGCATCACAGTGGATACTAAACATATGTTAGATACATTCCTTTAAAGCACCCAGTTATTGGAATCACAAGGCCATAAAGGACACTTATTTGCTTTACCAGACACTTGATCGAAAACAACTGATACAAGAGTGAATTTTAATGAAGCTGCCTTCGCAGTTTCTAATCTTAACAGTCAGAAAGACATTAATGTCTTAGCGAACAAAAAGGTTATGGTAAGGGACTTAGTGGGAACTGACAAGAATTAATGGTATCATGATGATACCCCTCAAAATTGTAGGTGTGATAAAAAGCTCAGTCATTGAATTGCTGAGCAATATATACATGTGTTTCATTATGATGGCTCAAAACAAACTTATCAAGGCTATAATTGGGAAATATCCTGAAGGCAAGTTGAGTTGACCACATTCCTTCGAGATTCACTGACCTCACTGACAAGGCCATTAAATACTCCTGGCTTTTGTAGGCCCCATTTATCAATTAAGAGGTGCCCATGTGAGACTGTTTGAATGAAGATGCTTTGTGAGGCTGCTATCAAAATAGAGATATGATGTCTGACTAAGAGACTAGAGGACCAGCTTACGGATGATATATTGGAGTATCACACGAGTTATCATGATCTCATAGATCAGGGTGGTTCAGTATTTTTTCTATTGGATCAATATTCAAAGTATATCATTTGTAACACTTTTCTTTGGATTGTGTCCAACTGACTGTGAGCTGCAGAACTGTATAAACCAGGATGATTTTCTTTGTCCGGTGGAGTGGTGTCTCTGACCCATTTGTCAAGAACCTCCCCACTTGCTATCAAATGAAATAAAGACAATCTGTCAGTTAAGTATCTTGTGTTAACGTGTGTTTATGCTAAAGTCAAACTCGGAAGTCGAGATTTCGACACCACCCACCCCCACAGCCTGATCGCGACCCGCAAGGGCATTCCCAGGCCAGCCCCAAACGCTCTCACGTCCTGGAGCACCCCGATATCCAGCCCGTCCCCAGCAGTAACAATCTCTCCCACTCCTTGCAGACCCCAGGGAGGAAGAACCCCACCCAGCAGACCCCCTCTCCGGCAGACCACCCATGCTGTCCACCACCCTCCCAGGCTGCCCTGTTCGCTGGGCTTCATCCTGCCCCGACCCATCCCCATGCAGAGTGGCACCGGAACACCCACCTCGACAGATTGCCCCCCCTCGGCCCTGCCCCCAGCTGGCCTCGCCCCCTAGCACTGCCCCATTCCCAGGAGGCAGTGCCAAGGTGCCCCCTGGACATGGGTACAGGTTGGCACTGCCAGGGTGCCCATTCACAGAGGTCACTATCCCCCGCTGCCCGCCGCCTTGGGGGCCCTGATTGCCCCTGTTCACTCCAGGGGGATTGTCCCATTATTTCCCTGAAAATGAGGAGCGAGTGCAAACCCCGCTGGAGTGAAATAGTGGCGGTGTGGGAGACGCGAGCGGGCCGGGAGAATTCAGTCCCAGGCCCGCTGTTATTTTAAAGGCTATTTAAATATTAGCCCCTCCTCCCAGCCAATTTCCAGCATTGCGCAGACGCCACTGGAAATCTGGGCTTGGGAGGTGCAATTGCGGCGCGAACGCGCGCTAGAATCCTGCGAATTGGCCAACATGCGAATCTCCTAATCTGCCGCATTAACAAATTAGCGCAGTGGCGTGGGAGAATCACCCCCTTACTCAAACTTTCTGAAGATCCATGTACACACCGTCCACTGTATTTCCCCACACACCACATGTGTCGCCTCATGAACAAATTCCAGTCAGTGACAGGTGTCGAGATCACATTTGGGGCCCTGGAAAATGTAGCATTAGTATTCCTCTGCCTTGCTTACTTCATAACCAGGAAGTTTTCTTTACCCTGGTGTTGCATCCACTTCATACAAACTAATTGTCACAAATACCTCACAACATAACGTGTTACATCATGCACGGAGCCTCTGCTTATTTCACAATTACACATTGTATCGCATAATTACAAGAACTGAACCAAAACAAAAACACCCAATGTAACAACATTATCACCATCTGCACATGATAGCATTGTCATAACTCAAGTCCTGTGTTTCATTTTCTCCTAGTTTCCAGTTTTTTTAACACAGAAAATAATATTTTATTTAAACCAACAGCCATGTTGTCTCTTTTGCTCTTTGTAGGCAGAGTTCCACTCACAAACCCAATTTCCAAATTCATATGCGGTAAATTCAGAATTCAGTTTAACAATGACCCATAACTTCCGATTAGTGGCAAAAAGCCCCGGGCTGCCAAATATAGAAGTATTTTTGCTCTCTTACATCAGAACATAAGAAATAGAAGCAGGAGTCGGCCTTCTGGCCCCTTGAGCCTGCTCCACCATTCAATAAGATTATGGCTGATCGTTTTGTGGACTCACCTTCACTTACCCGCCCGCTCACCATAACGCTTAATTCTTTCACTTTTCAAAAATGTATCTATCCTTGCCTTAAAAACATTCAATGAGGGAGCCTCAACTGCTTCATTGGGCAGGGAATTCCACAGATTCACAACCCTTTGTGTGAAGAAGTTCCTCCTCAACTCAGTCCTAAATCTGCTTCCCCTTATTTTGAGGCTATGCCTCCTAGTTCTAATTTCACCTGCCAGTGGAAACAACTTCCCTGCTTCTAACTTATCTATTCCCTTCTTAACCTTATATGTTTCTATAAGATCTCCCTTCATTCTTCTGAATTCCAATGAATATAGCCCCTTTCTACGCAGTCTCTCCTCATAAGCCAATCCTCTCAACTCTGGAATCAACCTAGTGAGTCCCCTCTGCACCCCCTCCAGTGCCAGTATATCATTTCTCAAGTAAGGAGACCAAAACTGTACAGAGTACTCCAGGTGTGGCCTCACCAGCACCTTATACAGCTGCAACGTAACCTCACTGTGTTTAAACTCCATTCCTCTAGCAATGAAGGACAAATTTCCATTTGCCTTCTTAATTGCCTGTTGCACCTGCAAACCAACTCCCTGCGATTCTTGCAGAAGGACACCCAGGTCCCTCTGCACAGCAGCATGCTGCATACATTTGTTCAAAAGTTGACATCCAGTTCCCAATGGGAGAAGAAGCCTTCGGCTTTCTGCAATACAATCTCCGGAGGCTCCAGTGCGACACAGGAGAACTCTATCCACGCTCTCTTATAATGGGGCCAGCTTGGGATCTTCTGTTGAGACCTTGCTTGGAAACAGCAGTTTTCTAATGGAAACAGAGCAGATTTTCACAAAATTGTTTCAACTTGGCGCTTCCACCATGCATGTCCTTGCATCAGGACCTGTGTGTTGCCCCAATGCACATGTGTGGTGGTGTGACGTTAGTGTACCTTTAAGAAATGTTTTTTTTAAATCATGTTCTCTGCAGCTATAACAGGTTCCCTTTTTTCTCATTGTTGCTGGGCTGTCTGCTACAAGTCCTTTCATTGCTGCTTCAATGCCTTAAATTGGGATTTGTTTATTTTTACTCCGGGCCTCAGGTACTTTCTGGGATTTTTTATGCCCTTGCATTGTTTGGGGAAGAATGATTGACAGGTAAGGTGACAGGAGTTCTTTTGCTTTCAGTTTTGAGCTGCTGCTTTAGCTTCGAAGGGGAATTATGCTTAGAACCCAAGGGAATAGGGGAGATCCTAAATGAATACTTTGCATCGGTATTCACGAAGGAGAGGGGCGTGTTAACCGGGAGTGTCTCGGAGGGAGGTGTTGACCCGTTAGAGAAAATCTCCATTACAAGAGAGGAAGTGTTAGGTTTTTTAGGGAACATTAAAACTGACAAAGCCCCAGGGCCTGATGGCATCTATCCTCGACTGCTCAGGGAGACGAGAGGTGAAATTGCTGGGCCTCTGACGGAAATCTTTGTCGCTTCTTTGGACACGGGTGAGGTCCCTGAGGATTGGAGGATAGCGAATGTGGTCCCGTTGTTTAAGAAGGGTAGCAGGGATAACCCAGGAAATTATAGGCCGGTGAGCTTGACGTCCGTGGTAGGGAAGTTGTTGGAGAGGATTCTTAGAGACAGGATGTATGTGCATTTAGAACGGAACAATCTCATTAGTGACAGACAGCATGGTTTTGTAAGAGGGAGGTCGTGCCTTACAAATTTGGTGGAGTTTTTTGAGGAAGTGACAAAAACGGTTGATGAAGGAAGGGCCGTGGATGTCGTCTATATGGATTTCAGTAAGGCATTTGACAAAGTCCCACATGGCAGGTTGGTTAAGAAGGTTAAGGCTCATGGGATACAAGGAGAAGTGGCTAGATGGGTGGAGAACTGGCTTGGCCATAGGAGACAGAGGGTAGTGGTCGAAGGGTCTTTTTCCGGCTGGAGGTCTGTGACCAGTGGTGTTCCGCAGGGCTCTGTACTGGGACCTCTGCTATTTGTGATATATATAAATGATTTGGAAGAAGGTGTAACTGGTGTAATCAGCAAGTTTGCGGATGACACGAAGATGGCTGGAATTGCGGATAGCGAAGAGCATTGTCGGGCAATACAGCAGGATATAGATAGGCTGGAAAATTGGGCGGAGAGGTGGCAGATGGAGTTTAATCCGGATAAATGCGAAGTGATGCATTTTGGAAGGAATAATGTAGGGAGGAGTTATACAATAAATGGCAGAGTCATCAGGAGTATAGAAACACAGAGGGACCTAGGTGTGCAAGTCCACAAATCCTTGAAGGTGGCAACACAGGTGGAGAAGATGGTGAAGAAGGCATATGGTATGCTTGCCTTTATAGGACGGGGTATAGAGTATAAAAGCTGGAGTCTGATGATGCAGCTGTATAGAACGCTGGTTAGGCCACATTTGGAGTACTGCATCCAGTTCTGGTCGCCGCACTACCAGAAGGACGTGGAGGCATTGGAGAGAGTGCAGAGAAGGTTTACCAGGATGTTGCCTGGTATGGAGGGTCTTAGCTATGAGGAGAGATTGGGTAGACTGGGGTTGTTCTCCTTGGAAAGACGGAGAATGAGGGGAGATCTAATAGAGGTATACAAGATTATGAAGGGTATAGATAGGGTAAACAGTGGGAAGCTTTTTCCCAGGTCGGAGGTGACGATCACGAGGGGTCACGGGCTCAAGCTGAGAGGGGCGAAGTATAACTCAGACATCAGAGGGACGTTTTTTACACAGAGGGTGGTGGGGGCCTGGAATGCGCTGCCAAGTAGGGTGGTGGAGGCAGGCACGCTGACATCGTTTAAGACTTACCTGGATAGTCACATGAGCAGCCTGGGAATGGAGGGATACAAACGATTGGTCTAGTTGGACCAAGGAGCGGCACAGGCTTGGAGGGCCGAAGGGCCTGTTTCCTGTGCTGTACTGTTCTTTGTTCTTTGAGTGTGGACATCAAACTGAAAAGCTGTGTTTGGCTCTCTCTCACTCCCTGGTATTGTACGTTCTGCTGGCTAGCGGGAAGCAAGGATTCCTGGCCTTCCGCGAGTGAAAATTCTGCAGCTGGTGAGTTGCAAGTTAGTACCTAGAGCCGTTCTCTACCCCTTCCCAAGCGTGCCTGTGTGTGCATCAAGAGAGGTGCAGAATTCAACCAAAGAATTAAGTTCCAGCATCACGTGAGCATTTGTATTTTCTGCACTAAACGTGTGGCAAGGTTTTGGAGAGGGTACAGAAAAGATTTACCAGGATGTTGTCTGGTGTGGAGGCCATTAGCTATGAGGAGAGGTTGAAGAAACTTGGTTTGTTCTCACTGGAACGACGGAGGTTGAGGGGTGATCTGATAGAAGTCTACAAGACTATGAGAGCTATGGGCAGAGTGGATAGTCAGGAGCTTTTTCCCAGGGTGGAAGAGTCAATTACTAGGAGGCACAGGCTTAAGGTGTGAGGGGTAAGGTTTGAAGGAGATGTATGAGGCAGATTTTTTACACAGAGAGGAGTGGGTTCCTGGAACTTGTTGCCGCGGGAGGTAGTGGAAGCAGATACGGTAGTGACCTTTAAGGTGTGTCTTGACAAATACATGAAAAGGATGGGAATAGAGAGATATAGTCCCCCAAAGGGTAGAGGGCTTTAGTTAAGTCGGGCAGCATGGTCAGTGCAGGCTTGGAGGGCCGAAGGGCCTGTTCCTGTGCTGTAATTTTCTTTGTTCTCTGTTCTTTGTTTTTGTTTAGGGAAGTTTGTTTGATTGGAACATTTCCTACATACATTAAGGGTTACTCAATATCATGGTTGTTGTTATTCTTATTTGTAATTGGTAAAGGTTATTGTACATTTTCGTTCCACACATGTTAACTGTATTTGAAAAAAAATATTTGTTTGATAAAAGCTCCGTTGTAGGTCAGTTGAAACATACCTGAAATGTAGCATCTCATCCTTAACCTAAATAAATTCAAATTGCAAAATTTAATATCCAGGCGACTTCATTAAATACTTTGCAGTTCTTGACCTGAATTATAACAATTGGGGACTCGTCTGGGATTAAAATCTCTTTCTTGATTAATTTGGGATTGATGGACTCAAAGACAGTGACTGGTGAGCATATTTGTGTTTTCTTTTTGGGTGTTGTGTTCAGGTTTAAATAGGGAGTGCCTTGTGGAATAATAGCTCTTTCAGAGGGCAAAAAGTTCCTGGGAGTGGAAGATGTCAAGCAGGGTGGTTTCCAAAAGGTGACTAAAATAAAACTTTTGCAATTGGCAAAAATGTTGCAACTGACATTACCTGATGGTGTAAAAAGTGGGGGAGGGGGGCGGTTGTTGTGGCAATAGCTCAGCATTTAAAACGGCCAGAAACACAGTCACAATCACTGGAAATGGCGAGAATTCATTTACAAATGCACAGCTTGAACATCGCAAAGAACTAAAGCAGTTTGAATTCAAAATAAAAGAAAGGGAGGCCATTGCCATAGAAAAAAAAACAGAGAAAGGGAGGAAGAAACAGCACAAGAAATGGACTGCCTGCATTGCAGACAAGGCAGAAAGAATAATGGAAAAAATTTGAACTTCAGAAACTGACAATAAAAAGTGAACATCAGTTAAAATTGGCGGAGGTCAAGGGAAAAGTACATTTTGACTATAGTGATGAGGATGGTGAAGAAGTGCGAGAGTGTCGGAGTCAAAAGCTTGGAAGGGATATATTTAAATATGTCCAAGTATTGCCAAAGTTTCATGAGAAGGATTTAGAAGCCTTTTTCATTTCCTTTGAGAAAGTGGCTAAACAAATGAAATGACCACAGACCATGTAGGAATTACTGATTAAAACAAAGCTGGTAGGTAGAGTTAGTGAAGTGTTTGTATCACTCTCAGAGGAGATATCTGGGATTTGTGATGAAGTGAAAAAAATGCATCTGAAGTGCATATGAACCAGTGCCAGAAGCCGACAGGCAACACTTTAGAATTCTAAGGCAAGAACCTGGTAAAAGTACATAGAACGTGAAAGGATCAAACAGAGTAATTTTGATAGGTGGATAAGGGCTTTGAAAATAGACCAGGCATAAGAAGCTCTTGGAGAAATTATTATTTTGGAGGAGTTTAAAAATGTACTTCCTGAGGTAATGAGAATTTAAAGTGGAAGATCAGAGTGTTAAAACTGAGAGGTTAGCTGCAGAAATGGCTGATGATTACGAATTAGTTTATAAATCAAAGTTTGGTTCCCAACATCATTTTCAGCCTGAGGGATAGAAATTGGGGAAAAGAGAAATTCTCAGGTGTTAAAGGTAAAGGAAGTTCTCGTGGGAGATAATAAGATCAGTGTACCTCAGGTTAAAAAGGAAACAGGAGGGTGGAAGAGAAATTAAAAGCCTCAGAAGTTTTCACTGTAATAAATTAAGCCACGCAAAGTCGCAGCGTTGGTGTTTTAAGAAAAGCATTGGGACGACTGACATGATAAAATAGGATAAGCCAATGGGTTCTGTTAAAGTGGTAAAGGAAAGCCCAATTAAAGTGAAAGAGGTGCAAAAGAATGTACAGCTTGACCAGGAGTTGATTGATAAGAAGGTGCCAGATCCCTCTTAAGAGTTCACTTGTGCGGGTAAAGTTTACTCATGTGCCAGGAGGGAGAGAATCAGGAGCAAGTCCATCTTTGATGATAAGAGAAAGGAGTTATGCAGTTTGGAAGGAGTATTACCAGAAAAGGTGATAACTCATGGAATTCATGGTGAGAAGAGTAGTGTTCCATTATATAAGGAGAGGTTGGAGAGTCAAGTGAAGAGTGGTAAAGTTGGAATAGGAGTAACAGAGGAATTATCTTGTCTAGGAATACAGTGTATCTTGGGTAATTGTGTAGCTGGATCACAGGTGGGAACGATTCCCACTGTGGTTGAAAAGCCAGTGGAAATCAAACAACTGAGTTTTTGAAGGATGCATATCCTGCGATTTTTCCAGATTGTGTAGTAACAAGGTCACAAAGTCATAGGTTAAGACAAGAGGAGAAATTAAAGAGTAAAGATCAGAAAGTTACAAAAGGAACAATTTTTGATCAGATGTTTGGAAAAGAACAAGAACAGGCTGAACAAGGCGGAAACCCAGTCGTTCCGATTGGAGCCTTCAACTGTGCATGCGCAGAGAAAATAAAATAAAATAATGCTTTTCCCCTGCCCCATCCCTCCCGGGCCAAATAATGTCTCCCCCTGTCCCCCACGGACATTGGACCCCCCAACATTACTGACAACCTTATCCCCCACTCCCCCATCGAGGCTGCCCTCCGCCCTCTGATCGCAGGCAGAGTGGCAGCAGCCCCCCCCCTCACCCCCTATCGATCGCAGGCAAAGTGATCCCGTCCCCTTCCCTCCCAGCTTTTGCAGCCAGACCACCAAAAAATCCCCAAGGATGGACAGGCAGATAGGCAGTGCAAGAAAAAATGAGCACTCGACTAGTCCCCCAATTTACTGAGAGCGATACCGGGAGGCAGCTGGTTGCGGCAGAGCCAGTTCGGGTCACCCTCTTCCCCCTAGCAGGATGCAGACCGGCGGGGGGCGGGGGGGGGGGGGGGGGGGGAGCTGACGGCAATGCGGCCTGGGAGTCAGTTGCCGTCTCAGTTAGTGCCATGGCACTGGCCCCCAGTAAGAAGTCTCACAACACCAGGTTAAAGTCCAACAGGTTTATTTGGTAGCACAAGCCACGATCTTTCAGAGCGCTGCTCCTTCATCAGGTGAGTGGGAGTTCTGTTCACAAACAGGGCATATAAAGTCACAAACTCAATTTACAAAATAATGGTTGGAATGTGAGTCTTTACAGGTAATCAAGTCTTAAAGGTACATTGTTGTTGTTGCATCCAGTTGGTTATCCGGCGAATGAAGCCACTGTGCCAGACTTGAAACGCAAGCCACTGGATGAGACCATGGAGTTTGTGTGACTCAAACTGAGTCCGAATGTCTGCAGACTGATATTTTTCCAACTCAGCACACCTTCTAGCACCTTACTCTCCGCAAAGCATCCAAAGACGGGAGGGACGACACCTCGACCAAACACTGAACATTGAAAATCTAGAATACCTCATCTGAACTCCCACTATTGTTAGCCTAGGAACCTTGATCAATTTCCCAGTATTAGAATCATAGAATCAATGAATTATTACGGTGCAGAAGGAGGCCATTCGGCCCATCGTGTCTGCACTGACAGCAATCCCAACTCGGCCCTATCCCCGTAACCCCACATATTCACCCCGCTAATCCCTCTAACCTACGCATCCCGGGACACTAAGGGGCAATTTAGCTAGGCCAGTGCACCGAACATGCACATCTTTGGACTGTGGGAGGAAACCGGAACACCCATAGGAAACTCACGGAGACACGGTGAGAATGTGCAAACTCCACACAGTCAGTGTCCCAAGCCGTGAATTGGACCCAGGTGCCTGGAGCTGTGAGACAGCAGTGCTTACCACTGTGCCACCGTGCCATGAGAAATGAAGGCCACTTAACTTGATCAAGGAGAAATTGTCGAGTCAGCATTCTGAGACTACATTGTTGGACTATGTATCAAACTTTCGGGAGAGATTCACGAGGGCTGGTGAGTTGGCGAGATAGCATTGAAAATGGCATAGCATGCGATGAAAAAATAAGCAGATCAGAAATAAAAAAATTCTAGTTTTGCGAGTTAGTATTATTATCTGTGGCAACAGCCTGAAATCTCAAACAAATTACAAATCTCAGATAATGAAGACACGAATGGAGGCAAATGAGTGCCATGTAAAACTGCTAAAGTTGGAAAAGAAAAATGTAGCTCAATCAGAATGTAAGTAAAGTAAATTTATTTATTAGTCACAAATAAGGGTTACATTAACACTGCAATTAAGTTACTGTGAAATTCCCCCCAGTCGCCACACTCCGGCGCCTGTTCGGGTCAATGCACCTAAAAAGCACGTCTTTCAGATTGTGGGAGGAAACCGGAGCACCCAGAGGGAACCCACGCAGACATGGGGAGAATGTGCAAACTCCACACAGACAGTGACTCAAGCCAGGAATCGAACCTGGACCCTGGTGCTGTGAGGCAGCAGTGCTGACCACTGTGTCACCGTGTCGCCCCAAGTCATAAGTGATCTCGAGATGGAGATTGAGGAGCAGAAGTATTTTACTACCACAGGCAGAAGAAAAGGACAACGACGTGAAGTAAGACTTTGATGAAACGTTACCATCATTCAAAATGAACTGCTGGGATAATGAATCTATGCAGTTTGCACAGACATGGATACCCAGAAAAACAAGACTCTTCGTAGCTGAGGTTCGAGTAACTTACGATGGTTTCGACAACAGCATGACTGCCAAAATGATCGTGCAAAAGATAATTACAACAAATCCTGACACCAAAGAAGTCAATCTGCTATATATCTTTTCCAAGGAACATGCAGAAAATGATGATGAAGATCCAGAATAAACAAAGGAATTAATAAACTATCTTGGAACAGACAGCTATACAATTGGAGACTTGAAAAAACTTTGAGCTATCATTTTGCAACAGGAGGTGGAGTTGCCTGACAGAGGAAGTAAGGTCAGTTAACAAGCAAGGGGACAGTGATAAAGCAAACATTCTGGGTGGCCCTGGACGCATACATGTGAAGCTAAGACAGCGTACAAAGGGCAGGTATGCTTTGACAATGTCTGCGAACAGCTTAACCCTATGCAAAAATCATTTTGCTTTGACATTTTGGGACTCTGAAACTGAAAATAACTGTTGCATTCAGTGAAGAAAAGAAAAGCAAATCCAAAGTGGTTTGTGCCAGTTTGCATTCAATGTAAAATTTCACCCTCCGGATCATGATAATTATGACAACAGAATCGAGCTCAGATTTCGAATCAAAGCAGGATGAAGAACAGAAGAAGGTTTTAAAAAGAAAGAACCAACAGCTGAACAACAGCAGTGCGTCAAGAAAAGAAGGAAGAGAGAACGTGATTGCTTTATCATGACTTTGAAAGAAGAATGGATGCTCGATATTGGAAGAGAAGCACTGAGCTGGACGATACGACTGTTATGTTTGCATGCTGAGGAAAAGTATTTTATATATATATATACATATAATATATATGTGTGTTTGTGTGTATGTGTAATACATATACACATGCATATTAGAGAGTACTAATGGTGTGGAAACTAGAGGTTTTGAAAAATGAAGTCATCTTTTTATATTGTTCACTTTTAAAGGGTGTGTGTGATGGTACTGTGCCTTTAAGCAATGTATTTATATCTTGTTTCTTGTCAGGGATATGTTTAAAATTCAGCTCTTTTTCATATTTTACTTGATTTATTATCGTCACATGTAATGGGAATACAGACAAAAGTATTTTGCTTGCATGCTATACAGACAAAATACATCATTCATACAGTACATAGGGGAAGAGGAAAGATGAGTGTGCAGACTGTAGGGTAACAGTCATAGCTAGAGTGTTGAGAGAGATCAGCTTAATATACGGTAGCTCCATTCAAAATTCTGATGGCAGCAGGAAAGAAACTGTTCTTGAGTTGGGTGCTATGTGTTCTCAGTTTTTTTGTATCTTTTCCACGATAGAAGAAGGCGAAAGAGACTATGTCCGGGGTGTGTGCGGTACTTGACTCTGCTGGCTGCTTTTCCAAGGCAGCGGGAAGTGCAGACAGAATCATTGGATGGGAGGCTGTTTTTTGTGATGGACTGGACTACTTTTACAACACTTTGTAGTTTCTTGTTGTCCTGGTCAGAGCCGAAGCCAAGCTGTGATAACTCCAGAAAGGATGCTTTCCGTGGTGTATATGTAAAACCTGATGAGACTCGTAGCAGACATGCCAAATTTCCTTAGCCTCGTGTGAAAGTAGAGGCGTTGGTGGGTTTTCATAACTATAGCATCAGCTTGGGGGACCAGGACAGATTGGTCATGATCTGAAAAACTAGGAACTTGAAACTCTCGATCATTTCCACGGGCACATGTCCTCCACTGCGTTTCCTGAAGTTAATGAATATCTCCTTCATTTTGCTAAGACTGACAGAGACATTAGTGCCATCAAACCATTTCACCCGATTGTCTATCTGTTTCCTATACTCCGTCTGGTCAGTGTTTGAGATCCAACTCATTGCAGAGGTGTTATCAGCAATCTTGAAAATGGAGTCGGAGTGGAATCTGACCACACAGTCATAACTGTATGAGTATAGTCAGAAGCTGAGGACACAGCCTCACGGGGCACCAATGTTAAGGATAATTGTTGAGGAGGTGTCATTGCCTATCCTTACGGATTGTGGTCTGTATGTTAAGAAGTCTCAGATCCAGTCTTGGAGGGAGGAACCGAACCCGAGGCCACGGGGTTTGGAGATGAGTTTTGTTGGGATAATGGTGTTGAAGGCTGAGCTGTAGTCAATAAATAGGAAGCTGACATGAGTGTCTTTGGTTGCATGTAGGGCCAGGGAGATGGTGTCTGCTGGGACCTATTGCAGTGATAGGTCAAATGCAGTGGATCCAGGCAATCTGGGAGTCTGGAGATGATGAATGCCATGACTAATCTCATATGATGCCAAACTGACTGTGCACCAGGCAGCTCACATGCTGAGAATGCAGGCTAATGATTGATTTTAGCTCGGGATGTGTTTGTTTTAATCTGAGTTCATGCATTTTTGTTTATTTTGTTTTTCCCCGAGGTTTCACAGTCGAGTTTTGATTAGGTTGATTGACAACGTCATGCGATTTAGGGGAGGGGCTAAGCCTACATGGAAGCACAGGGAGTTACTGATGGGTTCTGTAAGATGCAAGAGGTCTCTCTATCTCGCTCTGGAGGCTGCTCTTTGGTTCCTGCCAAGGGAAATGGGTTTCTCTCACTGTCTCGTTCTCCATAGGTGTGCTGGAGGCCTCAGGACTGGGACCCCAAGTGCAAGCACATTAGCATTTGTGGTGCTAACTCATTTTAAAGAGGAATTTAAGTCTCTAAGAGGAAAATTGCTTGAATTGGATCTAAGAGAGAAAGCTTAGCAGTTAAGGATTGTATCTTGTCATGCTTAAGTGTTTAAGTTGGTAAAGGTTAAGCTAATTCATGTGTTATTGTCAAACCATATTGTTAAATAAAGATTGTATTGTGAAAGCTTCCGAGTGTGTCAATAGAATCGCACCTGGAGTGAAACACCTGATCCTCACGTGAAAGTCAAAATAAAAGACTGTTGGGGTCTCGTCGTGCTTCATAACGAACTTTGGGGTTTCTGATCTGGTACGTTAACATCACTGAAATATTGATAATAATTATATCAACATATAAAATTAAAGTTAATGTTCATTCATTTTCATCAAATTGTCTTGCTTTTAGCTTTGACACTAATTTAGTGATCTAGCCGTTGTTATAGATTATTCACCTGTAGAATTACCACACACACGCTTCCTTGTAAGGTGACATTAAGCTATTTCTTTTACATGAACAGACAGATAGACTGTGGTATAAATAGAGGCAGAAAGAAAATGAGTCAGAGAGAGTTACAGGAACCACTGCTCCTGAATATTTATATGACTAAATTCACAGCCTCAATATTCATACTGATTCCCTCGCAACCTCGCTGTCTCTGACTGCTCTAGTCCCCCATCCTTATTTCTCTCCATGCTCTGTACAGATATCAAATCATGAAAGTATCAGGCTTAACAAAACATCATGGAATTCATCAGGAAGTGACGCATGTGGTGTGAGGTGAAATACAGTGTGTTGTAGGTAAAAAAAAAACCTCTGACACTATTAATGGATCAAAGCCAGGTTTATTTTCACAATTGTGGGAGAAGTGAGGTTCCTAACAATGGACCCCCAGCCTTCTCATCGAATATAAGTTAAGAACAGAGTTTTATACCTATCGGTATACAGATTCCCGCTGTGTGAGCAATCTCCAAGGCCGCGATCGTTCGTCATTGCCTCGAAACAATATCACAGGTTTTGCACAAACAAGTTAATCTGATTTACATTCAGGAGACAACGGTTTTCCCTTATCTGGTCCGAATGTAAGAAACAATGAATTCTAACCAAAACAATGAATTCTACAGCACTTCTCATACAAGCTCTAAATATCGCAGAGGTCACTTTGACACTTTGAGTCCTGAAGTTTATTAACCCATTCCCGACTTCACTCCCCCCTTTTTGGTCGGATGCCAGGTGGTCTACACATGGCCCCTATGACCAACTCAGAACCACATGTTATCGGGGAATGCGCCTCGCTCCTTAGTCGGGAGGTCTGCCCCCTCCGCCTGTACACTAGCGACCGTCATAATTCGCACTGTTACTGTTTTGCAACAGGCGTTCAATAATGTTATACAAACACAGCAAGTAATTACAATTACAATTTATACAATCAATCCATGCATCAGGTATGGACCCCACGACCCGAACCATTGCCCCAGCCAGCCCGGAGGGTTATAATCATGATATTGGTTCCCTTCTTCCTGAATTGCTTTTGCTACTTGTTTAATATGATCTGCTAAGCGAGTTATATTCTCCGAAGCTTCGGGAATATACGTACAACATTTCGAGCCAACTATGGCACACGTTCCACCTTGGGAGGCGAGCAGATAATCGAGTGCCAATCAGTTCTGTAACACCACAGTTCGAATAGCTACGACCTCTGCTGACATTTCAGAGATGGCCGTGCTCACCTCCTCGAACCCATCCTTAGTCTTATTTGCAACTTTCTCTAGGGTTGAGGCCATCCATATATGTTCCTGTGCTGCGCTTGCCGTCCCAAAAAATGGGTAGGCTATCATGAAGAATCGTTCTGTCTCACTAATGGCTCGCTTCGCCCTAAGCAGGTGTATCTCGGGGTGGTCCCGTAAGTCAGTGTAATGGTGAATATAAGGCACCACATATGCCAAATAACACGATCCTGTCCAATTCCAGGGAAGCCACGGATAGGCATTGTTTCCACAGACAAAATAGGCACCATTATATGCAGTCATCGTGCTTATATAAGCGAAGGAGAGATTAACCGGGACGGTGGCTATGGGGCACTGGATTGTGACCTGTATCATGGCCTCAGCGTCATCAGTGATATCAATCAGCTGTATACAGTAGCTACGGCCAACAGGTATGGTTCCATTTCTTGTCAGGCAGATAACTCCCCTTTGTTGATTTTTCACAATGAAGTAGGGTGGGGAATCTGATCTGTCGTAGCTGGGCTGGTAATTCTTCTTAAAGGACGATAAAGTGAACCCTCCGCCCCCTAGCCTTGAAACAACATCACTGTTGCTGATACCCTGCATAGTGGTACCCGATGGGCTTTTAAATGTCAGTTTCCTTGACCCTTTCTGGGTTCCATTCTGATTTAAAACCCATTCAATTACTTCTGGAGCTGATAAAGGGATAGGAAATAAGGGAATTCCTCCCTTTCCTCCGTGCGTGGGAACGTGTGAACAGACCCAGCACTTGCTCAAATTTGATTGTGATGCATACAGATAAGACATATACACACAGGTGTTCATACAATAGACAGAGTCATCATTGCAGAGATGTTCACTGTGTCCCATCCCTAAATCCTCATAATTCCAGTTATCCTTTCCCGCTATGGCTAACAGGGCCAGGGTTGTGAGTATCAGCATGAGAAGCATCTTATCACTTACTAATATCCCGCGTGACCATTATACAATGGTCCAAAGGCTATATCGCCCACGCGTGACACCGCAAACCCGTTCAGCTTGCTTGTAGGTCAATGTTTGCAATTGGATCTGTTTGTTTTGTACCTGGGTAACAAAGATACTTCCAAGGATTACTTCAGCATGGCATTGGAGGATGAGAAACTGGTTACTGCCTATAAACTAGGAAATAAAGAAGTGAAAATAGACTCCAGGAAAGTAGTCTTTGACACATATTTTCCAATTAATTTCAGCATATTCAACTGAGTATATACAGGCACAGATATCTCTACTCATTATAACTTCATACAGCTCATTTCATTTTTGTACAAGCCCTGATTTGTTAGGTAATATTTTTACTAGGACATCCCACTGTTGGGACTGTCAGGGAGCATTTCAAGCTCTCTCTGCATCTCTTATTTCTTGATTGTCTTTTACCGATTTATGCATCCCTTTTAGTTGGGTGCTTAGTTCCAAAACATATCTCCTGATTTTATCTTTTAGTGGACCTACATCGGTCCCACTTGTTATGATGCTTTCTGGTAATTGCATCGTCCGTCCTGTCATTAGCTCATAAGGGGTTAACCCGGTTGTTCGGTTTGTAGCAACCCTTAATCTCATTTAGTATGGTGGGCAATACCTTCATCCACGTTTGTTTTCCCCGATGTCTGTATGGCTTTCGCCAGTGCAAAGTATTTTTGCCCAATGTAATTAATTGTGCTATGCTTTAAGTTAATTTAAGCTAATTTGGCCTCATCAGCTTGGAATTCTGAGTCCAACTTAGAAACTTAGCTGCATTCTCTGATAGTACAATGTAAGGTAAACAAACTTTCTCATGGCCAAGTTGTTGATGTAGCTGGAGACTGCTTGTATGTAATAATAATATCTAATTTAGTTACGCTTTAGAAACAGATGTTTTGTTTTGTTCAATCTCAGCGCTGGTTTTTGGCTGCTCTCTCTCTCTCTCCTTCTTTCTCTAAAATAATCGTTATTTTGAAAACAATGCTTAAAGAAAGGCACATTTACTTCAGATCAGTCGAGTTTATTCTGAAGAAACAAACAGACCTTTCAGTTGGCTTAGTGCGAATCAAACAACACTTTGCACTGGCTGCAGCTGGCTAATTCTATCAAAAGACATCGCTTTCCCCTTTAAGATCACATGCCATACAGCTCCGATCTTTATATGATGTATTCTTACATTATATCTAATTTGATCATTTGTTTGTCCACATTTGAAAGTGCAATGTTTAAGCAGAAATGATCCTTCTATAGACAGATTGTCTCATAAGGTAAACACCAGTGTTTCGGGTTATAGATGCCAATTGCATGCTGCCATATATAGCTCTTTAAAAACACAGATAACCGAAATGATGCAAGATTTCTGAGTCTGGCTGCAAAGCCAGTCTCCAACTCCTTCTCTCTCTCTCAACTAATCCGGTTTCACTTCCTGTCATGTTAATGTTAATTGTGCAAGTTATTACAAATTATGGCAAAGAATGGTTACATGTTTGGAATAACTAGCCTTTTCCCCCACAGAATTATGTTTTTATCAATACACAATATATTTTATAAAATTGGTTAAGGCTCTTCAGGATTTGATTTTTCTCGGGTATCTCAAAACCCTCTTAATTTAATTTTTAAATTAATCTGTTTCCATTTTTAAACTGAGCTCCAGATCAGCATTCCTTGCACTTTTAGAACAATAACAAGCACAATACATGTAACAACAACAAGAGTTACTTGATTAGAAATGTTTTGGTTTGCTCCCTAGCTGGCTAGGTTTTAAGCTTTGCAGTGTTCTTCGATTTGGAAAACCTTGAACAATAGATGGCACAATTCCAACGGCAGTATATAGTTTTAACTAGTTACACTACCAGGACTATCATCAATGTTAGATGATTTAAATGATGTAATTTGTTGCATGTTATCGGAACATCACACAAGTCTTGAATTTCATATCGGTAACTAACCGGCAACACAAGTTCCAATAATTCATGGTGTTCAATGGTTGGCATCGAATGCAAATTAAAAATAATCAAGGACAAGATCTTTATTTGTATTAACAACTGAGGTTTTAATTGATTAATCTCCTGCTGTAACTTGGGATAATCAGAACTATGATTCACTGATTTGATAGACTTAAAACTGACTCAGAGACAGTATATTCACCTCATTCTTTTGTTCCTGCTTTTCTATTTTTCACAAAATTACTTATTATTTTTTAACTTCTCAACGACACTCTTATAATTTCAACTTCAAGACAAGGAAAGAGCACATGGTCCTTCCAAGGTTTAACTCCTTTCTCAACATTAAAACGAACAACAACAAAACATTCACGCAATCACGTTGTTAAACACACAGATACACATGGAAGCTTCCAACATTTATTCAGACTAAACATCTTAAATTGGGATGGAAGTAAAACATTTAAGAGTACAGACCGTTGATTAACAGTCGCTTTTAATCTGCTGCCTTCCAAGCTGTAATTCAACTCAAAACAGAAGTAAATTCAAGAAATCTTATCACTTTAATCTTTAACCGTTTGTAACAAATACTTCCCCAGCATTTTCTTATCCCACTTATTCCACTGAATTATTTCTCTCATCTCTAATTATATTGATTTGTCAATTTGGTATTATAGGCGAGCACTCCCTTTTAGCCCGTCTGTCATTTAATACAGTTTCATGGTTGATCCATGTAACACATTTTAATTAGAATGCATTATGGCAGTATAATAATTCCCAGTATGGCACACGCACTCCCATTCTACCTTATGTAACTCCCTTCTCTGTTAAATTTTGACTATATCTTAAAATTACTGCAAGTCTTATAACTCAGAGGAATATGAACAAGTGATTAATCATCATTTCAAATACGCAGGATTAATTCTTTCTATTTATCTTTTCATTATCAGTTCTATCAAGAATACATTTTCAAATTTAACAAAAGCCTGATCCAAATAATCCATTTATTTTGTCACTTTTAAATATCCCTACTAAATTAATTAATTATTTTTAAACAGGCAGATGCAAGATCGAATCTACTGTGTGCTTAAATGGTTAACTCTCCTTACGACACTTCAGATGTAATCTAATGCTATTATTCCCACATTCCCCAAATCTCTGTCCGACGCATTAGCGTAAAATTTACTGGGGAACGTAATTTATTAAACTCGCATTGATCTGCTATACCCCATTCCATCACATGAGGCTCTCGATCGCAATTACATCTCTCTCTCTCCTCGGGAGAGAGAGAAAAACTTACAACCTGCAGGTATTTAACCCTTTACTCCCCTTTTTAGTCTTATCACGCTTCAAACTAACCAAGTTAGCCTGATTTGAGTAGTCTTTGCAGCGGCACTGGCGCTGGTGTCTGTCTTATTCATCGGGGCAATGACGGCTACCTTAGATGTCTGGTGATTATCTACACTGGGTCAATTCCACCACTCCTGTTCATTCGTATCGGGATTTTGGAACAACATTGGCAAGCCAGATACCTCTTTATCTTTCCTTTGATTCTCACATTCACTGATCCCTCTTCTTAATTGTTTTATTGTGGTAATTCTGCTCCAATAAGTGGGAGCATTCCCTAATACTCTCTGAATCTCCCCTCTGAATCTCTGTTTTACACTGGGTGACGGGTTTATAACTTTGCTTTTGGCTGCGCACCAGTTCCCCTCCGGGTTACTGGCGCTGAGTTGTATTCTAGCACTTCCCACTCCTCTGGAGGAGCGGTTGGTCCCTGTGTGGACTCACTAGGAGGTAGAGGAACAGTTTCCCCTCTCCATTGTTTTTCTTCGAAGACTTGGTTTTGTTTCTCCAATTCTCTTATTCTTAATTCTAGTTCTCTAATCTTTTCTTGATATATCCACGTTTTCTGCTACTCTAAGGTCTGAGACGTATCCCAGCCATCCTTTTGCATCCTCTTTATTAAAGCTTTTTTCTTTGATAAGTAAACGTCAATGAGAGGACCTGCAGATCCCCTCGTCCTTCATTATCTGCCATTTCGCAGACTTCACGACCCCTTTTGGACCCCTACAGTGCCTGACAAAGTGACCCAGTTTTCCACAATTATGGCACGCACCCTTTGGTTTAGCTCCTCCACTGTTTGCACGAACATTTTCCTGTTTTATTTGTAGGTGTGGTTTCTCATCTGGTCCATCTCTAATTCCAGATGCCCATTCCACTAATTCATCATGAGTCTGGGTATTGAGAACTCCCATTTTAAGGATTTTTTGGTAAGCTGATGACAGCCCATCTTTAAATGCTTGTAAAAAGGCTCTATCTGTTTGGGCAGTTTCGGGTTCTCCCCAACATTCTTGGTATACTATAAAGAGTCGCTCCCCAAATTCGGAGGCTCTTTCACCCCTTTGTTGTTTAACATTGGTAATTCTGGACCAATTGGTTGGCCACGCTCCTTCACTCATTAGTCTCCACATATCTTGGGGGCAAGCAGCCCGTACTAACTGGTGTATATCTCGCAAATGTAACTAGTGTCCAACCCAAAGGGTGTCCAGTTCTGCCCAAAATTTGCTATTGTTGCTCCGGGGCTGGAGCTTTCCCAGGGATGTCAGAACTTGCTGTCTTTCTCCAGGGGTAAAAGGTTGGTATCGTGCAGTGGGATTCTGCAATGTCCCGGCCCGAGTTATGGGAGCGAGATCATGGACCTCTTCCTCACCGGGGTCTCCCACTGGTGCCGTGGATTGTACGGCCGGCCCATAGGGAGGCAAGGATCCCCAGCCGGGGTCCTCTAAACGTTGGTTGCGCTTGTCTAATTCTCTTTTCGTTTTGACATCAGCCCATTTCTTACCCGAGACTGAAACCTGTTCAATTAATCCGGCCAATTGATGAACTAAGAGAACTCCAATTTTCTTAGTTTTGTTTTTCTTTTCCTTTTCTCACCATTTTCATTGTTGGGTCTAGTGGGTGGTCTAAATCCCATCCCCCTTTTATCATCTGTTTTATGAGTTTGTCACTCTTAATCATAAATTCATTTATTAGGGACCCAGGGGGTCCCCACTGTCTTTGTCCCGCCAAAACACTGATAAGTTTATACTCACCACCTGGAGTGATTTGTTCTCCTTTCTCGCTCTCCCCCTCCCAGGTCGCTCTTATCAGAGTCCGGTGACACCTGTCAGGGGTGATCAGATCCCTCCGTACCACCGCTTATACTATATATTTGTTTAAGCCGGCTTCTCCTCAGAAGGCTTTTCCTTCCAACTCTTTCACATGAAGGCTTTTTCTTCAAATTCCGGCGATCACTCAGACAGTCTCTGTCTCACTCACGTCTGAACATCACACACTCTTAGCACAGATGATTACCTACTGCATTTTGGCCCACTCCATTTAAAGTTCGGTAATCTATTCCGGTGTCCCGGTCGTGGCCATTCGACCAGACCGTAAACCAATTATCCCGGATGAGCCCCCAATTGTTGTAGGTAAAAGAAACCTCTGACACTATTAGTGGATCAAAGTGCAGGTTTATTTTCACAATTGTGGGAGAAGTGAGGTTCCTAACAATGGATCCCCAGCCTTTTCATCGAATATAAGTTAAGAACAGAGTTTTATACCTATCGGTATACAGATTCCCGCTGTATGAGCAATCTCCAAGGCCGCGATCGTTCGTCACTGCCTTGAAACAATATCACAGGTTTTGCACAAACAAGTTAATCTGATGTACATTGAGGAGACAACGGTTTTCCCTTATCTGGTCCAAATGTAAGAAACAATGAATTCTAACCAAAACAATGAATTCTACAGCACTTCTCATACAAGCTCGAAATATCACAGAGGTCACTTTGACACTTTGAGTTTTGAAGTTTATTAACCCGTTCCCGACTTCACAGTGTACATTGATCTTCAGAAAGCTTGAATAAGATACCACACAGGATCCGACTGGAGAAAATGAAGCAGCATGAAATCAGGGGGAGGGAAGCAAACTGCTTCGATGGGAAGAAACAATGGGAGTAAAGAGCAGTTTTTCCAAGTGTTTGGAATGAGGCAGTGGAGGTCCAGAGGGCTTTTAATCTGGACTCACTCCTGTTAACTGTGTACAACAATGATCGAGATACAGGGCTAGAGGGAGTGATGTAGAAATTTGCAGGCAATATTAAAATAGGAAGCGTAGTAATGAATTCTGGGATCAAGCAACATGTCTGAGATAAATGGTAAGAAGTCTCACAACACCAGGTTAAAGTCCAACAGGTTTATTTGGTAGCAAATACCATAAGCTTTCGGAGCTTGCTGCTCCTTCATCAGATGGAGTGGTCTCTGTTCTCCAACAGTGCACAGACACAGAAATCAAGTTACAGAATACTAATTAGAATGCAAATCTCTACAGCCAGCCAGGTCTTAAAAGGTACAGATAATGTGGTTGGAGGGAACATTAAACACGGGTTAAAGAGATGTGTATTGTCTCCAGACAGAACAGCTGGTGTGATTATGCAAGACGAGGGGCAAGCTGTGGGGGTTACTGATAATCTGACATAAACCCAACATCCCGGTTTAGGCCGTCCTCATGTGTGCGGAACTTGGTTATCAGTTTCTGCTCAGCGACTCTGCGCTGTCGTGTGTCGTGAAGGCCGCCTTGGAGGTTCTCATTACAGTGTGACCGTTTGACATTGGCAGCTTCCATTATCAATGTGGCTTCCGGAAATTTCACAGGGAAAAGTTATCAGGAAATTTGTACAGATTCCTCGTATATTTTATTAGTCGGTGTTCTTTACTCTACAAAGGTTTCAGCAGATTTGAAGCACAAATGACAAGGGATGACGACAATGGAAAGGTCTCACTCACTGTTCCATTGGTATAGAGAATCTAAAATTCATTTAATCCATATTAGATGGAATGCAGAGTCTAGGAGGTTGACGCACACACACACAAACACAGACACATACATACACACACACGCACACACACAAAGCCATTATTAGATCTTGCAGCATCTAGCAGGGTAGTGAATCCATTAAATGCTTTCCAAAGGGGAAAAGGTATGGGGAAAGGAGAGGAAAATGGACGTGAGTGGACCATTCCTTCAACAGCCAGAGCAGGTATGAGAAGTTGAATGGTCGCTTTGTTGTAGCCAGTTCCATGATGTTTCAATTCTAGTGCTTGTGCTGGTGTTCATCAAGTGTACATACAACAATTCTGTTTTTCTTCAATTAAGGTTCCGTGCCTGTCTAATCCGTTTACTCCAATGAGTGGAACTAATAACAATGTTTACGTAAGTCTCATGGTCTCAGTGGGTGTCACTTGCTTGTATTAATAAAGGGTGCCACTGAGTGAGTGAGCTCAGAGTCAATGAAAACTAAAGGACAATAGAGTTCATCAGCGAACATGTGTCTGGAGGATTTCTTATTTCTACTCTTTGATGTCGAACCCATTTTCTATCGCATCCTTGCAGTGGTTGGAGTTCTGTGTGAGTTATTAGAATCATTGCTGGTTTGGCTGCTCTGATAGTGGAACTTGTTGGTGTCGGGCATGTTATACAGTCGTATGCTTGAAGTTATTATTTCCAATCACGATGATCATTATTTTATTTCAGGCAATGTTTTATTTCAGGCATTGGATCCTAACTAACCATGTGTTTATTGATATTCAGGATCTGTTTGACTTTGTCCAGGTTTCAGTGGGGCACTTGTAGAATTCAGGTCAGAAACTCCAAAGTGTTTTATGAAGTCTGCCTGGACCTTAAGGTTTGCAATTTGAATTTGGCTCGGGTGAGCATGAGATGTTTGACCTCAGGTATGATTCAAATGACCTACTGGGGAGCTTCTATCAAACAAAGTTTATTTAAGAATACTGTTAACATGTACAGACAGAAAATGAGCAATAACCTCTGCCACGCACAAACAAGAAAAAAACAACTATGATATTGTATTAAACCTTAACAGCTAAATAAACAATTCCCATAAACAAAATCCTTGCCACAGGTTTAACACAGAAAATACAAATGCTCACATGATGCTGGATGCATCATGGTTGGATGCTGCAGTTCTCTTGATATACACGCAGACAAGCTTGGTATCAGATAAGGTTGCCAAAAATATCAGGAAGTGAGAAAAGGAAACTCTGTTTTTGCCTGTTTTTGCCTGAAAGCCACTGCAAGTGAGCGAGGAAATCCTTGCCTCAAATTCCTAGCGAGAAAACCACCGACAGCAGAGTTTTCACTCCGGAGAGAGAGGCAAGACTGCTTCCAGTCTTGAGTTGAAACAGATTCTAACTAACCAGCAACCAAAACTGAAAGGACAAAACTCTTGGGAGAGGAAAAAACAACTATCCTACTTGACCTTTCAATCATTCTGCCCACGACAATCCAAAAGGTCAGAAACTCCCTGAAAGGGCATTAGGTCAAGATTAAAAAAAACATTTCAACCATTTAGCAGAAATAAAAGGATCTCTAATCAGACAGCCGAAGCCACAATAAAAAAACAAAGCTGCTTATAACTGCAGTGAACATATTAAAAACTACATTTCTTAAAGTCACAGTAGCATCACACCTTCCACTGAGATCCAGCTCACAAATACATGGGAAGTCTCAGTGTGGACAGATAACGACGTCACAACAGTGATTACATTTCAAAGGTTCTTCTGTGGCGTGAAAAGAGCTTCAGATCAACTACAGTTGTGAAAGACATTCGATAAATGCACTTGTAGCTGTTTTCTTGGAGTTGATTGTGAGGGTGTGTTCTGTGGTGAACAAAATGTAAATTATTTACCGTGCCATTTTCCAACTTCCTGGAAGGCTCTGAAAGAATTGACAAATAATCAGTTGTGACCCCATTATTGGATTCAATGAGTTATCCACGTGCTCACTATTACAGCTCAAATTCAGAGCTCCTGTACATTATTCAACTGATTCAACAGTGAATCAGATCCAATCTCCAACCCAAGGAGCTGAAACTAAATACACAAACTCCGGCTGTCTCACCAGTGAGTCTGTTTTGATTAATTTAACCTAATCGCAGTTACTATATTTCTGCAATAATTATATTCTCCTTGTTCGTTGAGAAGCTTATTTGCTGACACATTGGATAACAGGCTCCACCCTGTTTCTTTAATGTGAGTTGTAAAACTGCAACTTTTAACATTTTCTCTACTTGTTCTTTATATCTTTGCTTCTTCTCACTGGACAACTTTGTTTTACGATCTGTTTTAAATTTACAGCTGACTTAGTCGCGATTGTGACTCTATCTCGAGGGAGGTGCGGTCTTTCCAAAGGTGTCACTCGGTACCTGGTGGCGATGGCTGCAGCCGATCTGCTGGTTGTCATTATTCGGGTCATACTGGAGAAAATTAATCCCTTCAAACTGAGCGCTGTATTATATTACAGTCGTCATGCCTGTGGCATCAGAGAAGTGATTGCTACCGCAGTTGTTAGCAGCTCTGTCTGGCTCACAGTCGCCTTCACCTTTGACCGAATGGTGGCCATTTGCTTCCAGAAACTGAAGATGAAATACTGCACTGAGAAAACAGCAGCCATCGTTATCACAACGGTGAGTTTACTGTGTTTATTCACCAAAATCCCGGTGTTTTTTAAGTATGACCCCTATTACTTCAGCGTATCATACGAGTACTACCATTATTCTGTGTGGAAAGTCTTTGACTGGACGGACCGCATTTTAACTCCAGTGCTCCCCTTCGTGCTGCTACTGCTGCTCAATACTCTCACTGTCAGGTACATCCTGCTGGCCAGTGCAGTCCGCAGGAAACTGAGGGGACAGCGAAACGGGGAGGAGCAGAATGATCCAGAAATGAAGAATCGAAGAAGATCCATCATTTTACTCTTCACCATATCGGGCAGCTTTCTCCTGTTATGGGTGACACGTGTTGTATATCTATCGATTCAACGAATCACTAGAATGTTTGGTTTCTGGTCAACTACTGTACTTGTAACTGATATGATGGGATCAATGCTCCAGTTATCCAGTTCCTGCACCAACACATTTATTTACGCAGTCACACAGAGGAAGTTCAGAGAGGAGGTGATGAATGCTGTGAAATATCCCTTTACTGTCATCCGGAATTTCATTAAATGATGGGATGAAATCTGGAAAATTTAAACACGGAGAGGGTAGCAAAGTTACGGTTCCTGTCTAGCTCAACTCCTGTTGAATAAACATGTCCAAAGGGCTTTGAAAATGAGAATCAAAATCTTCCTCAAATCTACAAGTTCTGGTCAGGTGGAAGTTTGAAAGTGAATTCTTCATGTTCTGAGAAATAATTGATTTGCGGATATTGCGATGAATTTTATTTTGTCTCAAATACAAAGTTTAAATGAGATCTGGTTATAATATACACATTCTTACTAGTCAAAGGCAAGATTCAAATGACACATATTTCACTTCTCACTAACTCCACAGAATAAACACTGTGAGTTTGAAAGGATTGGAAGCAACTGATTCCGAGAGAAGCAGAAACATTGAAGCAGCTGTATAGAGATGATGATTGCAGTTGTTGGGAACTGACAATGAAAATAGTTTGAAAACTGCCTTACCAGGGTAAGTGAAGTCTTTGTGAGGAATTTAGAATGGCAACAAACTGAGAGATCCTGGAAAGGAGCAACATGGAGACAATTGCTGAATCATCAACCTGGGGAGAACAAACAGAATTGGGAAAGGGCACTTTGAGCGATCGCACTTGTGCTAAGTTTAGAAAATGGAATGTGAGCAAACATTCTGAAACAGGTTGTACAGCCCATCCAATTCATTCAATGATCAATAGTCATCATCCCATGTGTTTCTGCTGTTCCCATATCTCTTTATCTCCATTCTCACAGTCACCAATCAAACATATTGCTCAATGTTCTACACTGTATATTCCTCTGGCAATGTGGAATGGTCAGAGAGCTGACTGCAAGACATTGCTGTAAGCCAGGCTCCAGATGCTGCCGCTCTGTTACTCCTTTGGGAGAGATTCTCACTGCTCAGCCAGGAAGAAACCTCAGGAACTGGCCTGGAAATGTTCACAAATATAGATTTAAAATGCGGAATGTTCTCTGCCCGTGTCCCCATCTGTGGGATTCTTAGTCTCTGGTATTGATGTCCCCCTGGACTTTCACATGGTGGTCACCGCCAATTAACTGATGGCTCCTCACAAGATGCAGAGCTGCCCCACCATTGAAAAAATGCCAAGAGCCCAATGAATTGACACCTATTTGGGACAGTGTCTCGATAGAAACATATAATTCCAAATACGCACATCCTCGATGTATAAATGTATCACCTGCTCCTGTCCAAGTCTCTTCCATTTAATCTTACATCCATGTGCCATCAGCCTCTACTGCCTTTTTCCATCAGTCCTGTCCCATCACTTCATAATTTAAAATTGTATCCAATCACCTTGGGAAAAAGGTTGTCTTTCTATCTGTCTTTCTTCACACTGTTAATATTCAGATTACTGTTGTACATTTTGCTGTAATTCGACCAAACCTAAGAATTAACCACATTTTATCTAAATCGCAGCAAAGTAGAATATAATTGTTGAATGTTGCAAGCTGTTTTTCACAGACAAGGAAAGCCCTGGACAGGAAGGAACTGTTGGAAATGATGAAAAACATGAGCATCTCCAGATCACAGCGTGTCCAGATTTAATCCCAAGGGAATGAGTGATTGATGAGGTACAAGAGGAAAAAGAACTTTCCAATTCTGGAGTGTGGAAGTTATTGATTCCGTGTGAGGGTTGGAGCAGATAGTCATTACGAGAAGCACTAAACAGGCAAAGACGCACAGGGACTCTCCTGAAATTGAGTTTGAGGGTTGGAGATAGGATGTTGGGCAGGAG
Source organism: Mustelus asterias (assembly GCF_964213995.1). Classification (NCBI taxonomy): domain Eukaryota; kingdom Metazoa; phylum Chordata; class Chondrichthyes; order Carcharhiniformes; family Triakidae; genus Mustelus; species Mustelus asterias. The sequence goes on from NW_027590429.1 coordinate 61,725, forward strand.
ATTTAGGGGGTATATGAGGAAAAACCTTTTCATCCAGTGGGTGGTAATGGTCTGGAATGCGCTGCCTGGGAGGCTGGTACAGGCAAGCTACCTCACATCCTTTAAAACATCTCTGCATGAGCACTTGGCACATCATAACATTCAGGGCTATGGGCCAAATGCTGGCTGATGTGATTAGGTGGAAGTTCAGGTGCTTGTGATGTGTTGGTGCAGCGTCGATGGGTCAAAGGGCCCCTTCTCTGCTGTCTGATTCTATGACTCTACGTTTGAAAGCATTTGTGGAACTGGTCATGGGGAATATCACAGGATGGGATAAGGGAAGAGGAGATAAAGGCCTGGTTAATCAAAGACAGAAGGAATGAGCAAAGGCACTAAAATCTCCTGAAGGGTGGGTAACATTAGGGCTCACTTTGAATATCTTTGAAAGGTATTTGGAGCTGCAGCCAAGGCCAAAATGGTCAGTCACAAATTAAACATCGATGTTGAGTAACTGCCGAACTGACCACTTGCTCTTGTTCATTAATATCTGGCTTTTGATCACAGTCACTAGAACTTAAAATCAATGGAAACTCTTTGGGCCATAACCACCTGGCTACCCTATGTGGGATTTTGGGGGGTTTCCATTTCCAGCATGTGAGTCGTTACGGAATGTCACTCCACCACTGATTGCCACGCTGAAGACGGGTCTTTGTTTCCAATTCTTTCTTCCAGATATCTGAACTCAGTAAACTGTTTAGACAAGACAACACCTTACAATGGCAGAAAATATCTTGGGGAATCTGTGTTGTATCTTCTCGATTGCAGCAACATCTTCCGAAAATCCACACATATTTCTCCAACTGTGGGTTTACGGAGGTTTTATTTAGATTCACCATTATATCTTGACTTTAATGTTCTATACCGACTGGGCAGCATGGACGAGTTGGGCCGAATAGCCGTTTCCATGCTGTTAACGTCTATGACTCTCTGACTGCCATCAAAGTCAGGATCTTATTGGTTCTTTATCTTTATCCACTTGAGGAGCTGTTTTTAATGTTGGGAGCCGGAATCCCCAAACCCTTCAGCTTCTTGGTATCATCCAAATTTCCCTCATTCAAAATATTTTTTCAGTGAAATGTAAAACCTCACACTTACTGACATTAAATTCCATTGTTATTCATTGGTCCATTTATCTCAGCCACGTTGCTTTGATCCTCAGAATTCATTTCTGTGCTTCCTATTTTAATATTGTCTGCAAATTTCTACATCACTCCCTCTCGCCTTGTATCCTGTTCGTTGTTTTACGCAGTTAACAGGAGTGAGTCCAGAGCAAAACCCTTCTGGGTCTCCACTGCCTCATTCCAAACATGCAGAGGAACTGCTCTCAACTCCCTTTGTTTCTTCCCATCTCAGCAGTTTGCATCCCTCCCCCTGATTTAATTCTGCTTCATTTTCTCCAATCAGATTCTAATTGGTTAAATCAAAATACTGCGGATGCTGGAATCAGAAACAAAAATGAAAAATGCTGGAAAATCTCAGCAGGTCTGACAGCATCTGTGAGGAGAGAATAGAGCCAACGTTTCGAATCTAGATGACTCTTCATTCAGCTGTGACGAAGGGTCATCTCGACTTCAAACATTGTCTCTATTCTCTCACCATAGATGCTGTCAGACCTGCTGAGATTTTCCAGCATTTTCGGATCCTGTGAGGTATTGTACTGAAGCTTTCTGAAGATCCATGTACACAACATGCACTGCATTTCTCCACACGCCACATGTGTCACGGATTCCAGTAAGTGTCAGGTGTAGAGTTCACATTTTGGGCCATGGAAAATCTAAATGTGTGTATCATTAATATTCATCTGCCATGCTTACTTCATAACCATGAAGGTTTCTTTACACTGGTGTTACATCCACTTCACACAAACTGATGGTCACAAATACCTCACAACATAACTTGTTACATCATGCATGTAGACTTCTCTCATTTCACAATTACATGTTGTATCGCATCATTTCAAGGATTTAACCAAAACCAAAGCACCCAATGTAAAAACATAGGGCCTGATTTTACCATTTTGAGTCTAAGTGCCGAATCTGGGCGTCAAATAGATCCGAGTCTGGAATCCTCTTTCCAGCGCACCCATACCCGTTTTGCCGGCTCCGGTCCGATTCGCACTGTGGGCTGGGCTTAGCGCTGGCGGACCGATCGGAGCTCTGAACTGCGCATGCGCAGTTCGAAAAAAATCTGACAGCGCGTCCGGGCGCAAAAGAAAAAAAAGCAGAAAGTGGAGAGAGCGGCTCTCTGAGGATCATCCTCTGGGGAGGGGGGGACGGGGGGGGGAGGGTGGGCGGGACCCAGATCATCCTCTGGGTGGGGGGGGTGTGGGATCCAGATCATCCTCTGATCGGGGGGAGGGTTCCGCTGCCAGTCTGCGGCCAATTGGTGGGGAGGGAGGGGGCAGGGGACAGATTATCTTCCCTGCAGGGGTAAGAGAGCGGGAGAGATGGCTGTGGCTGGTAGTGTACCAGTGATGGTGTATCCCTTTACAGGCCCAGCTTGGTCCTTCTCCAGTGTCTCCTCTTGGACTTGTACTGATCTTGTTGCCGGTTTTCATGCGGATCCACTGTGGAATCGGCCGGCTCTGCTTCATCTTCTTAGCGAGGAATCGCTTCATCCTGAAGGTTTTGGGGGATGGCATGGCCGCACGTCCACTCCGGCAGGAGGGATTCGTTCCTCCAGTGGGGAGGAGGGATCGCCCGCAGAGTGGCGGCGGACCCCCCTGCCCCTCCCTCCCCACCGATCGGCCGCAGACTGGCAGCAGCACCACCCCCCCCGACCAGAAGATGATCTGGGTCCCACACCCCCCCCCCTTCATGCTAATGCATTTAAATCATCGGGCCGCCCGATTTGGGCACGGGCTGGACCCGCACCAGGATCGGGTGTTGGTAAAGCCGCGATCTGCTTGGAATCGGGTGCAGATCGTGGTATAGGCCCAACGCCCAACTTCACCGCGATTTCGCGCATAAGGTTTGGTAAAATCAGGCCCATTATCAGAATCTGCACATGATAGCATCCTCATAACTCAAGTATTGTATTGCATTTCCTTCTGGTTTTCAGTTTTGTTTTTTTTTACACAGAAAAGAATGTTTTATTTAAACCAACAGTCTTATTGACCTTTTTGCTCTTTGCAGGCAGAGTTCCACTCATGAACCCAATTTCCAAATTTACATGCGGTAAATTCTCCATTCAAGTTAACAATGGCCCATAACTTCCGATTAACGGCGGAAAGCTAGAGGTGACCAAATACAAAAGTTTTTTTGCCCTCTTACCTGTGTTCAAAAATTGCCATCCAACTCCCAATGGGAGCAGCAGCCTTCAGCCTTCAGCGATACAATCACCACAGGCCCCAGTGCGACACAGGAGGACTCTCTCCACCCTCTCTTATGATGGACAAGCTTGGGAACTCCCTTTGAGGTCTTGCTTGGAAATAGCAGTTTTCCACTGAAAACAGAGCAGAAGGATTCCCTGCTCTTGGAAAAGGAACGTTGAAGATTGTTGATTTTTTTTTGCTATTTCTTTTAAGTAGTTAATCCTATTGTTATTGGCTCATTTATAGAGTAATTTTTTAATTTTATTTTTCTGATTGAAGATGAGTATTATTTAATATATATATAAATGGACATAAGTTTTGTTGTTTGTTTTAAATCTGTGGAACTTCAATTTAAATCTGCATTAAATTATTATATAACTTTACGTGTGGCATGCTTATAAGTGTTCGGATGTTTTAATTTCGAATATGGAAACTGAAAATTTAATTGGGAAGATGAGTGGTCAGAACTTCGTGGACAATGATTTGGAAACCTGCATGAGGTTGAGCAAAGGAGAGTTCACATTTTGGGCTGTGGAAAATTTCAATGTGTTTATTATTAGTATGCTTCTGTCCTGCTTCCTTCATTTATATTTACCTCATATTTCACTCTTCTGCTTTGATGTTTCAAAAGGTATTTGTATTATTCCATATTTAAATGTTTTGTTTTAATGTTTTAATGAAACATTAGTAGAATTCTGTGACGTTTTATGGAATACTTTTATGAACAAAAATAATGTTATAAATACAAAACTTTGATACTATGTAAACATTTGACGAAACATTTTACTCAGCAGCCGCCCCATGACATTTTGTTTAATTGCCTCATCTTTTCAAATTTCTCACAAAATATATTTTCCTCTTTAAGACAACAATCAATGAAATATTTTTATACATTAGCGCAACAGTTCTGTTGTCTCTAAACAAGGAGGTCAGGGAGGGAGGTATATGAGAACAAACAAAGAACAATACAGCACAGGAACAGGCCCTTCGGCCCTCCAAGCCCATGCCGCTCTCTGGTCCAAACTAGACCATTCTTTTGTATCCCTCCATTCCCACTCCGTTCATATGGCTATCTAGATAAGTCTTAAACGTTCCCAGTGTGTCCGCCTTCACCACCTTGCCTGGCAACGCATTCCAGGCCCCCACCACCCTCTGTGTAAAATATGTCCTTCTGATATCTGTGTTAAACCTCCCCCCCTTCACCTTGAACCTATGACCCCTCGTGAACGTCACCACCAAAAGCTTCCCACCGTTCACCCTATCTATGCCTTTCATAATTTTATACACCTCTATTAAGTCTCCCCTCATCCTCCGTCTTTCCAGGGAGAACAACCCCAGTTTACCCAATCTCTCCTCATAACTAACCCCCTCCATGCCAGGCAACATCCTGGTAAACCTCCTCTGTACTCTCTCCAAAGCCTCCACGTCCTTCTGTAGTGTGGCGACCAGAACTGGACGTAGTATTCCAAATGCAGCCGAACCAACGTTCTATACATCTGCAACATCACACCCCAACTTTTATACTCTATGCCCCGTCCTACAAAGGCAAGCATGCCATATGCCTTCTTCACCACCTTCTCCACCTGTGACTTCACCTTCAAGGATCTGTGGACTTGCACACCCAGGTCCCTCTGCGTATCTACACCCTTTATGGTTCTGCCATTTATCGTATAGCTCCTCCCTACATTATTTCTACCAAAATGCAACACTTTGCATTTATCAGGATTGAACTCCATCTGCCATTTCTTTGCCCAAATTTCCAGCCTATCGATATCCTTCTGTAGCTTCTGACAATGCTCCTCACTATCTGCAAGTCCTGCCAATTTCGTGTCGTCCGCAAACTTACTGATCACCCCAGTTACACCTTCTTCCAGATCGTTTATATAAATCACAAACAGCAGAGGTCCCAATACAGAGCCCTGCGGAACACCACTAGTCACAGGCCTCCAGCCGGAAAAAGACCCTTCCACTACCACTCTCTGTCTTCTGTGACCAAACCAGTTCTCCACCCATCTAGCCACCTCCCCCTTTATCCCATGAGATCCAACCTTTTTCACCAGCCGACCATGAGGGACTTTGTCAAACGCTTTATTAAAGTCCATATGGACGACATCCACGGCCCTTCCCTCGTCAACCATTCTGGTCACTTCTTCAAAAAACTCCACCAGGTTAGTGAGGCATGACCTCCCTCTCATAAAACCATGCTGACTATCGTTAATGAGTTTATTCCTTGCTAAATGCGCATACATCCTATCTCTAAGAATCTTCTCCAACAACTTCCCCACCACGGATGTCAAGCTCACCGGCCTATAATTACCCGGGTTATCCTTCCTACCCTTCTTAAATAACGGGACCACATTAGCTATCTTCCAATCCTCTGGGACCTCACCTGCGTCCAGTGACGAGACAAAGATTTGCGTCAGAGGCCCAACGATTTCATCTCTCGTCTCCCTGAGCAGCCTTGGATAGATTCCATCAGGCCCTGGGGATTTGTCAGTCTTTATATTCTCTAACAAACCTAACACTTCCTCCTTTGTAATGGAGATTTTCTCCAACGGTTCAACACTCCCCTCCGAGACACTCCCAGTCAACACATCCCTCTCCTTTGTGAATACCGACGCAAAGTATTCATTTAGGATCTCCCCTACTTCTTTGGGCTCCAAGCATAATTCCCCACTTTTGTCCCTGAGAGGTCCGATTTTTTCCCTGACAACCCTTTTGTTCCTAACGTATGAATAAAATGCCTTGGGATTCTCCTTAATCCTGTCTGCCAAGGACATTTCGTGACCCCTTTTTGCCCTTCTAGTTCCCCGTTTGAGTTCTTTCCTACTTTCTTTGTACTCCTCCAGAGCTCCCTCCGTTTTTTGCTGTCTGGACCTCTCTTTTCTTTTTGACCAGTCCCTCAATTTCCCTGGTTATCCATGGTTCTCAAATCCTACCCTTCCTATCCTTTTTTACAGGCACATGCCTGTCCTGTAGCCCTAACAACTGTTCCTTAAAAGACTCCCACATGCCAGATGTGGATTTACCCTCAAACAGCCTCTCCCAATCAAGAGCTGCCAATTTCTGCCTAATCCCACTAAAGTTAGCCTTCCCCCAATCCAACACCTTACCCTTGGGACACCACTCATCCTTTTCCATCACTATCCTAAAGCTAACAGAATTGTGGTCACTATTTGCCACATGTTCCCCTACCGAAACTTTGAAGACCTGACCGGGCTCATTCCCCAGTACTAGGTCCAGTATAGCCCCCTCTCTAGTCGGGCTATCTACATATTGTTCCAAAAAACCCTCCTGTACGCATTTTACAAATTCCTCCCCATTCAGAGTCCCAGCTCCCAGCGATGTCCAGTCTATACCAGGGAAATTGAAGTCTCCCACTACAACAACCCTATTTTTCCTGCACCTATCCAGTATCTCCTGACATATCCGTTCTTCCACTTCCCTTGGGCTGTTGGGGGGCCTGTAGTATACACCCAACATAGTGACTGCGCCCTTCCTGTTTCTAAGCTCCACCCACAATGACTCGTTACACGACCCCTCTGAATTGTCCTCCCTCTGCACCGCTGTAATATGCTCTCCAACTAATACTGCTACTCCCCCACCTCTTTTGGCCCCTCCTCTGTCTCGCCTAAAACACTTGTACCCCGGAATATTCAGCTGCCAGTCCTGTCCCTCTTTCAACCAAGTCTCTGTCACCGCAACCACATCCAAATTCCTCGTGAGCATTAAGGCCCTAAGTTCGTCTGTCTTACCTGCCACGCTCCTTGCATTGAAGTATAAGCACTCCAGATCTCCAGGCCCAGTGGGGTCATCCTCCCCCAGAGTGCTCTTCTTCTTTGCCAGCCTTGTCCCAGCCCCAAGCTCGTCCCCAGCCTCTACACTTGTAGACCTAACATTTTGATCCCCACCCCCCTGCCATACGAGTTTAAACCCCCCCGAACTGCACTGGCAAAACTCCCAGCCAGGATATTCGTGCCCGTCCAACTTAGTTGTGACCCGTCCTTCTTGTCCTCTCCTGAAAACTTCCCATTGATCTCGGAAAATGAAGCCCTCCCTCCTGGACCAGTCCTTTAGCCAAGCATTCAATTGTACTAACTCCCTATTCTTAGCCTCACTGGCACGAGGCATTGGGAGCAGCCCAGAGATGGCCACCCTGGAGGCCCTACTTTTTAGTCTATTTCCCAACTCCCTGAATTGCTCTCGTACGATCCCCCTGCTCTTCCAATCTACGTCATTTGCACCAATGTGTCCAATGACATCCGTTTCTTTATCTTCCCCTTTTAAGATGCCTCCTATCCGCTTGGAGACATCCATTACCCCAGCACCAGGTAGGCAGACTACCATCCTGGAGTCCCGTTCGCACCCACAAAATCGACTGTCCGTGCCTCTAACCGATGCATCCCCCACCACTATTGCTCTCCTAACCCCTCTCTTTCCTTTCCAGGCCACAGAGCCTGACTCTGTGCCAGTGACCTGGTCACTGTGGCTTACCCCTGGAGAGTCATCCTCCTCCACACTATCCAAAACAATATACTTGTTTTGGAGTGGGACCACCACAGGTGACCCCTCCACTAATTGCTCACTCCCCACCCCTCTCACACCTGTCGCCGAGCCCTTCCTATTATGAGAGACAGCCACTGGAGTACTCTCTGGTACGATACCCTTCTGACCTTTACTCCTCCTAGCTGTGACCCACGTGTCTTCCTCCCGATGAGGAGGGGAAAGGAGGAGAAGGTGAGGATGGGAGAACGAGGAGAAGGGAGGGAGGGGGGAGTTACGAGTAGGAACATCAAAAAATTGTATGTTACATGTAGCCTGACTCCTCTGTGCCTCGGTTAAAGCCTCAAAAGAACTTCAGTTAAAAAGCCTAGCTAAAAGCGTGATGTACCAGAGGTGGTGGAACATGACTCCAGATTTTCAATCTGCCCTGAATTCTGCAATCCCTAACAGACAGTGTTCACATCAGCTTACAGGAGACTTGCAAATGTCATCTTAAGGAATAGTTACCTAAAGCATTTGATCCAGCCAAGTTGCATTCTTCCCACTGTAAAGTTAGAGGTCATTCTCCAAGGGGTTTCTAAGGATCAACATTGCATCAGGGAGGCTCTTAAAATTTGGATAAACACTTCTTAAAATACATCGCCAATTCCAAATGGACTTTAGCTGAAACTTATTCCAGACACTAACGTCCTAATTTATATACGTATAAACAAAGAACAAAGAACAAAGAACAATACAGCACAGGAACAGGCCCTTCGGCCCTCCAAGCCCGCGCCGCTCCCCGGTCCAGGAATGAATCCTGAATCCAGGATCCCCGCCCAATTTTCCAGCCTATCTACATACCAATATCCTATCCACCAAGCTGTCCCTCACAGCTATGATGCTTTGTTCATTACAACCTATTAACTCACCCCCACCCCCCCATTCCAGACCATGTGATCTCCAGGGAGAGGCGAAAACCCAGAGTGAAAAACCCCAGGGCCAATATGGGGAAAAAAAATCTGGGGAATTCCTCTCCGACCCCCTGAGGCGATCGAAACGAGTCCAGGAGATCACAATGGCCCTGATCGGAAAATGCTTCCCAACCCTAGTCATTTCCACTTCCACGAACACCATATGAATTCCCTGCCCCCGAGACAGGTTCCCAACTATCCGCAGTCTCGCTCTGTACTGGCACCAGCAAGATGATCATAGAATGAAGCCTTAAAACGAGAAACAAGGAACAATTAGCCCGCGCCGCTCCCTGGTCCAAACTAGACCACTCTTTTGTATCCCTCCATTCCCACTCCGTTCATATAACTGTCTAGATAAGTCTTAAACGTTCCCAGTGTGTCCGCCTCCACCACCTTGCCCGGCAACACATTCCAGGCCCCCACGACCCTCTGTGTGAAATATGTCCTTCTGATATCTGTGTTAAACCTCCCCCCCTTCACCTTGAACCTATGACCCCTCGTGAACGTCACCACCGACCCGGGGAAAAGCTTCCCACCGTTCACCCTATCCATGCCTTTCATAATTTTATACACCTCTATTAAGTCTCCCCTCATCCTCCGTCTTTCCAAGGAGAACAACCCCAGTTTCCCCAATCTCTCCTCATAACCAAGCCCCTCCATACCAGGCAACATCCTGGTAAACCTCCTCTGTACTCTCTCCAAAGCCTCCACGTCCTTCTGGTAGTGTGGCGACCAGAACTGGACGCAGTATTCCAATTGCGGCCGAACCAACGTTCTATACATCTGCAACATCAGACCCCAACTTTTATACTCTATTCCCCGTCCTATAAAGGCAAGCATGCCATATGTCTTCTTCACCACCTTCTCCACCTGTGACGTCACCTTCAAAGATCTGTGGACTTGCACACCCAGGTCCCTCTGCGTCTCTACACCCTTTATGGTTCTTCCATTTATCGTGTAGCTCCTCCCTACATTATTCCCACCAAAATGCATCACTTCGCATTTATCAGGATTGAACTCCATCTGCCATTTCCTTGCCCAAATTTCCAGCCTATCTATATCCTTCTGTAGCCTCTGACTATGTTCCTCACTGTCTGCAAGTCCTGCCAGTTTTGTGTCGTCCGCAAACTTACTGATCACCCCAGTTACTCCTTCTTCCAGATCATTTATATAAATCACAAACAGCAGAGGTCCCAATACAGAGCCCTGCGGTACACCACTAGTCACAGGCCTCCAGCCGGAAAAAGACCCTTCCACTACCACCCTCTGTCTTCTATGACCAAGCCAGTTCTCCACCCATCTAGCCACCTCCCCCTTTATCCCATGGGATCCAACCTTTTTCACTAGCCTACCATGAGGGACTTTGTCAAACGCTTTACTAAAGTCCATATAGACAACATCCACGGCCCTTCCTTCGTCAACCATTTTGGTCACTTCTTCAAAAAACACCACCAGGTTAGTGAGGCATGACCTCCCTCTCACAAAACCATGTTGACTATCGTTAATGAGTTTATTCCTTTCTAAATGCGCATACATCCTATCTTTAAGAATCTTCTCCAACAACTTCCCCACCACGGATGTCAAGCTCACCGGCCTATAATTACCCGGGTTATCCTTCCTACCCTTCTTAAATAACGGGACCACATTGGCTATCCTCCAATCCTCTGGGACCTCACCTGTGTCCAGTGACGAGACAAAGATTTGCGTCAGAGGCCCAACGATTTCACCTCTCGTCTCCCTGAGCAGCCTTGGATAGATTCCATTAGGCCCTGGGTTGGGCATATATAATATGTTATATATTAATATACTTTTTTTTCAGGACTTAATGGCCCTATTTTACCACTGCGTCGCACGTGGTAAAGTCGGGTGTGAGGCCATTAACGTGATCCGCGCCCGCGCAGCTGGCCTCTTTACCGAAACCGGGGAATGGTGGCAATCCGATTCGCGCCCAAAATGGGCACAACAGCGTTTTAAATGCATTTGCATGCATTTCAATTGAATTAATGAACTGCCCACCCAACTTAATCAGCATTTCTCCCTTTACTGCCACGTTCGCCGATCCGGAATCGCGCCAAAATGAACCTGCTGAATAAAAGTCTGAATCGGGCGCTCCAGCTGCTGAAGAGCGAGTTCAGAGGTTCCATCAGCTCTCTGACTCAGATTGGTGGTGGGGGGGGAAAGGGAGGCGGGTCAGATCATTCTCTGGTTGGGGGCGGGGGGAGTGAGGCCAGATCATTGTCTGGTTGGGGGGGCGGGGAGGAGGCAGGTCAGATCTATCTCCAGTGGGGGGGGAGGGGGGGGGTGGAGGGAGGCCTGATCGTTGGCTGGTTGGGCGGGGGGAGGGGGAGGAGGCAGGTCAGATCTATCTCCAGTAGGGAGGGGGTGGAGGGAGACCTGATCGTTGGCTGGTGGTGGGGAGAAGGGCCGATCGTTGTCTGGGGGGCAGGGAGGGCCGATCGTTGTCTGGTGGGGAGGGAGGAGGAGGCGGGTCAGATGTTCCTTTGGGACGGGGGGTGAGTGAGGCCAGACCATTCTCTGGGTGGGGGGGGGGATGAGTGAGGCCAGATCATTGTCTGTGGTGCGGGGCGGCGGGGGTGGGGGGGTGGGGTGAGTGAGGCCAGACCATTCTCGGAGACGGGGGCAACTGAGGCCAGATCATTGTCTGGGGGCGGGGGGGGGGGGGGGGGGGGGGGGGGGGTGGAGGGGGGGGTGAGTGAGGCCAGACTATTCTTGGGGTGGGGGGAGTGAGGCCAGATCGTTCTCTGAGGGGGTGGGGTGGAGGAGGGAGGCGGGTAAGATGTATCTTTGGTGGGGGGGGGTGGGATGCATTATTTTAATGCATTATTATATTTGTCCTTTGGAGAACTTGTTCTTCAAACTCTCTCAGCACAATAGGGGCAAAGTGTAAAATCAAAGCAACACCTCCATCCATGCAAACACCTTTATTTAACATGACTCGAACTCGAGTTTTAAACTTTTCTTACACAGCAATTTGACTGACTTAAATCTATGGGTGAGATTCTCTGGCCTCCCCTCAGCATTTTTCTCAGCAGGGGTATGTGACACGCCGTTCGCTGGTGGTGGATCCTCGAGTTGCACCACTTTCCATGGGAATTCCCATGGAAGCCAATCCACACCGCCAGGAAACCCACCACAGGGGGTGCACCATCAGCAAGACCAGGGAATGCCACGGTGTGAATGGCTGGAGAATCCTGGCCTGTAACTTTTTTCAAATATCCAACAATACAAATATAGATTGCTAAAACTACCTCCGCTTCCTGACTGGCAGATAAAGTCAAAAATAAAGTTTATTTGTTAGTCACAAGTAAGGCTCACATTAACACTGCAATGAAGTTATTGTGAAATTCCCCTGTGTGTGGAACGTTTAAGTTGGCAATTCATTTAAAGCCCCTGGGAGCGATTCTCTCTGCCCGCTGCGCTGCTCCAGCAGCCAAATAGGCAGCGAGGCAGAATCGGAGGCCATTTGGGGGGCTTTCCGTGGGGTGCCACATCCTCTGCGCATCTCCGTGGTCCAGATTTGTGGCGCCGTCAGCTCCGCGCTGGAAATCGGCGCAGATCTGATTTAAATATTATAATCGGCATTTACATCCTATTCGCGGGCCGGGACTGAAGTCTCCGGGCTGCGAGCCTCTTCCTCCCACCAGGTGTGGTTCACTCCAGCGGGGTGTACAACAGCTCCCAACTAACTGGGAGGTGGCAGCCCGACCCTGTGGACTGAAGGGAGGACATGGAGGCCCCCTAGGAGGTCGGGCTAACGGGGAGCCCCCTGGACATTGCCAGCCTAGCAGTGCCAGCCTGGCCCTCTGGCACTGCCCAAATGGCAAACTGGCAATGCCTAAGGGGCACCTTGACATTGCCTACCAGTCATCGGTCAGTGTCAAGGGACCCAGAGGCAGAGAAAGTAGGGCCTATTGGGGATGGGGCTATGGGGTGCGATCAGTGGTGTGTCCTGTTGCCACTCTGCAGTCAGAATCAGTGGCAGAGGGAGTTAAGGTGCTGAAAGGGGCTGGTCATCATGATCAGGGGGGCTGCCAGGTAGGTCTGGCTGTGTGGAGGTTGCCAGGACTGCGGGTGGTGGGGGGTCGGGACTGCTGGAGTTGTGGGTGGTCGGGGAGTTCGGGGCTGGCGGGTGGTCACATTGGGAGATTTCTGAGAGGCCAGCGATTGGGGGGCCACCGGGTTGGCCAGCGTTGGAGCTGACCAGTGACTGAGAGGCCGGCAATGCAGGGATACTGCGCATGCATCGATCTCCGCCATGACTGATTGGAGCATGCACAGTGGTCAGCGCTATGCTGCTGGCCTCTCCAGCGGGAAAAGACCCCACCCCTGATTTTCAGTGTGAATCTCCTTCAGATTGTGGAAGACTCATTTTGAAAATCCCGCTAAAAGAAACAGCAGAGGTTACTCCACTTTTTACGCAAATTCGGCACTTAGAACCTTCTTGAGAGAATCCCTGCCGATACCGTCTTTCAAATTTCCAACAATACAAACATAGATTGCTAACATTATCTCTGCTTCCTGACATGGGGATATGGTCTGTGGAACTATGAAGCTGTCAAGTCATTTCAAGCCCCTGTCTTTAAATTTTGATGAAAAGAATGACTGCTCTGACTCTCGGTTGAAAAGAAGTTGGTGTTTGCAATTTCAGTCGATGTTTCAGATAAACCTGAAGCTCATCATTAAAATATTAGTACTGCTTGGTTGCATCAACAACATATCCTTCACACAGCGGGGGACCTGTACTTTTGTAGTTTCATAGAGTCATAGTCATAAAGTTATAAAGTAGAGAAGAGTCTCTTTGACCTATTGGGTGGACACAAACAAAACTACACAAAACCTACATTAATTCCACTTTCCAGCATTTGACCCATAGCCTTGAATGCCATGACATTTCAACCAATCATCCACATACCTTTTAAAGGCTTTGAGGTTTCCCTTCTCGACTAACCTCCAGGCAGTGCATTCCAGACTCCCACCGTCCTCTCGGTGAATAACATTTTCCTCAAATCCGACCCCCCCCTCCAGCTGTCTGCACCTTAACTTAAAATTATGCCCCCTCATTATTGACCCCTCAACTGAGGGGAACAGCTGTTTCTTATCCACCCTGCCATTACCCCCTCGTAATCTTATACACCTCAATCAGGTCCCCACTCAGCCTTCTCTGCTCTAAAGAAAACAACACAAGCCTATCCAGCCTCTTGTCATCGCTCAAATGCTCCATCCCAGGAAACATTCTGGTGAATATCCTCTGCCCTGTCTCAAGTGCAATCACATCGTTTCCATAGTGAAGTGATGTTAGATAGTTAAGTGGTTGCATTATAGTTTTAGCCACATGATTGGATGGTGATGTCACTGAGGTGTTTTGCAGCCTCCTGCTTTAGTTTCATTCATACTCGATGAAGGCAACAGCTCCTGCAATAAATCTGTTGTTGTTATTTTGAATCTATGTGTGCAAAGCACATCTGTTTCTTTTTGTTGAAACCAACAGCTCTTAACCGAGTTAGGAATGACAAAAAGAAAATTGGTGTTGAGTCAGGAATTTGTATCATTGTGAACATCAAGAAAAGACCTTGGGGCGATTATCCCCGGGAGAATCACGTGCCGGACAATTCGTGGGATTCGCACATGCATTCCCGGCATGCATGCATCACCCAGCGCCGGATATCCGGCACAGTCGGGACCATGCTGGAAACCGATGGGAACAGCAGGTAAGTCATTTCAATCTATTTTTACTCTTATTTAACCGTGATTATCGGGCCCGGGACTGAAGTCTCTGGGCTCGCCAGCATCTCCCACCCAGCCAGTACAACTTCACTCTGGCAGGGTTCAGACCAGCTCCACACTATCGGGGAACTAGCAGCCTGACCCTGCTGGAGTTAAGGGAGGGCAATCGGGACCCCCAGGGGGTCGGTCATCAGGGCAGTGGTGCTCCCTGGAGGTGGTCACACTGGCAGTGCCAGCCTGTGTCCCCCAGCACTGCCCAAGTGGCAAAATACCCATGCCCAGGGGCATATTGGTGTTGCCCATCAGGAATGGGTCAGTGCCAATGGGGTCGGGCCTGGGGGCAGCGAGAGCTGGGGGTGGGGCCTAGGGGCTGATTGGGGGCTGCCACTCTGCATGGGGATCAGTCGAGGCTGGAGGGAGGCCAGCGATCGGGGCGGGCTGGGAGTTGGATCTGCCAGGGGTCTGCATCTTCCGGGGGTGGCTCTACCAGGTGTAGGTGTGTCTTCGGGGGGGATCTGCCTCCCGTGGAGGGGGGGGGCAGGTGCCGGGGAGATTGTCATTGCTGAGTGGGGGGGTGAAGATCGGGCGATCCAGGATGGGAGGAGAGTCGGGGCTTGCCCGGGAATGGCCGTGCAGACTGCGATCGGACTGCAGTGGGGGTGGTGGGGCGGGGGGTGGGGGGGGGGGGGGGGGGGGGCGTTGATTAGGGGGAAAGCACTGCGAGGGTCCCAGAATGGCCAGCTTTCAAACTGGTCAGCAAACGGCAGGATGACAGTTTGGGGCCACTGCGCTTGCACAGAGGCCCTGAGCTGTCAGACCCTGGCACAAATAGCTCCCTCCCACCCACCACCCCCCGAAGCTCTTAATAATGTTCATGATTGTGACCTTTGCATTGCACAGAGTGCGGGAGATTCTAATGTGTACTCCCACTGAATAAACAATTGTGATTTACCCCAGTTTTCCCATCAATTCAACGCTTACAATTGGGAGAATCACCCCCCTTAAGTGTAAGAAAAGATTGTGGGTGTGATTTTCCAGGCCTGTTGTGCTGCTTGAGTAGCGCAGCGAGCCGGGAAATGTCAGCAGGAGGTCCCAAACAGGAATCACAACCGGCATCATGTCACTTGTGATCTTTCCGACTATTTTCATTAACGTCATCAGCTGGGCACCAGGGAACAGCATGAGGCTGATTACACAATGCAAATGCTTATTTGCAACACATAGCAATCTGGGGAAGCAATCATCTGGGCTCGCTAAAGATTCTGACCCCTCCAGTGGAGGTCCACACCAGCGGGGATCACATGTGGTCCCCAGCAACAGGGACCTAACGTGTCGGCCTTGCGGGTGGGAGCAATGGCCATAGAGGCCCCTGGGTGGGTGGGGACTGGGGGTTACCCCTTGGGCAGAGCCAGCCTGGCACCCTGACATGCCCAATGAGCTCCCTAGCACTGCCCACAGGGCACCCTGGCATTGCCAGCCTGGCACCCTGGCAGTGCACAACGGGGACCAGGCATTGCCAAGAGGGAGTGGGGCCTGAGGGTGCAGGGCCAGGTGGGTTGGAACCAAAATGGGGGTGGGGCAAGTTAGGAGGGGAAGAAATGAGGCAAGTCTTCATTGCGTTGTGTGGGCTGGTGGTGGGGCCAGGCTCGGAGGCTGGAACCGGCCACCAGGGGGGTGGCCATCAGGGGTCGGGACCAGTCTTTGGGGGAGTTTATGGCTGGCATTCGGGGAGGGTCGCACCCCGTCCCCCCCACTCAGTGCTGTGGGGATTCAGGGCCAGCAATGTCAGAGGGGAAGGAGTCTGGGCTGGCGATCGGAATGCCGGCAATGTCCCAGGTAGGCGCATGTCGACCTATCTCCCGATAAATGAGTGCTAGCCCCCTCAGCCATCCGACACCGGACTCCTGGATGAGAGCAGGCTCCAACACTGCCCCCCGCCCCTTCCACCGGTGTGAGCTCCGTGATGGACTCTGTAATGCACAGAGGGCCATAAGGAAAAGAAGCAGTGACAGGCTAAATAGTTGGCTTTGTCCGGGGAAGGTCTTGTCTAACCAACTTGATCGAGGTTTTTGAAGAAGTGACAAAGATAAATGATGGGGGAAGGGCTGTGGATGCAGCTTATATGGAATTCAATAAGGCATTTGACAAGGTCCCAAATGACAGACTGGGATGAAAACTAAAATCACCTGGTATTCGAGGTGGGCTGGCAAGATGGATACAGAACTGATTTGGTCACAGAAGACAGACAGCAGGGGTGGAAGGGTGCTTTTCAGAATTGAGACCTGTTGCTAGTGGTGTTGCGCAGCGATCAGCGCTGGGACCTCTGTTGTTCATAGTATATATAAATGATCTGGTGAAAAATATGGGTGGTTTGATTAGTCAGTTTGCAGATGACACGAAGATTGATGCATTTGCTGATCGTGCTGGGGATTGCCAGAGGAGACAACAGGATAAAGATTTATTGGAAACTTGGGCACAGAAATGGCAGATGGAGTTTAATCTGGACAATTGCGAAGTGTTACTTTTAAGAGGATTAATTTTAAGTGTGAATTACACTGTAAATGGCAGAGCCGTTAAGAACATTAACATACAGAGGGATCTGGGTGTGCAAGTCCACAGTTCCCTAAAAGTGGCAACACAGGTAGCCAAGGTGATTAAGAAGGTCTACGGCATGCTTGTCTTCATCAGTCAGGGCATTGAGTACAAAAGTTGGCAAATCATGTTGCAGCGATATAAAACCTTGCTCAGGCCGCATTTGGAGTGTTGCGTGCAGTTCTGGTCACCATGCTACTAGAAAGATGGAGAACATTTGCAGAGAGTGCAAAAAACTGTTCACCAGGATGCTGCCTGGCCATGGGAGTGTTGGCTCTGAGGAGAGGTTGAATAAATAAGGATTGTTTTCACTGGAAAGGCGGAGGCTGAGGGGATACCTGACAGAGGTCTACAAATTTATGAGAGGCAGAGGCAAGGTGGATACTGAGAAGCTTTTTTCTCAGGGTGGAAGTGTCAATTACAAGGGGGCAGAGGTTCAAGGTGAGAGGGGGAAAGTTTAAGCGAGATATGCGGAGAAGTTTATCATACAGAGAGTAGTGGGTGTCAGGAATGTGCTGCCAGAGGAGGTGGTGGAACCAGGCACATTAGCAACATTGAAGAGAAATCTGGATGGGTGCATGAATAGGAAGGGAATAAAGGGATATGGTGCGAGTGAGGGCAGAAATTCCTCTTTAGTTTAGTTAGGGCATCAATGATCAGCACAGGCTTGGAAGGCCGAACGGCCTATTCCTGTGCTGTACTGTTCTTTGATCTTTCTTCTGAAATTCAGAGGTGGAAACAAATAATTGGAGAATTGATGTTGGAGTCATTCCCAGCGTAAAGATGGTTGTGATGGCTGGTGGTCAATCGTTTCAGTTCAAGGACATCTCACTGCAGTTCTTCAATGTCGTGGCCAAGACTTCAACCATCTTCAGCTGCTTCATCAATGACTTTCCTGGACAACATCCAGGGTTGTCCTGACAAGTGGCAAGCGTCGTTCACATTACACACGTGTCAGGCAATGACCATCGACAACAAAACAGAATCTAACCATCGCCCCATGACATTCAACGGCATTCCCATTGCTGAACTCTCCCCTATCAAGATCCTGGGCATTATCATTGACCAGAAACTGAACAGGACTCAACATATAAATGCTTGCCTCCAGGACACTCCCTCCCAGACTGGGAAATATGTCGGTGTTCCTGCACTGTCACTGGGTCAAAATCCTGGAACTCAATCCCTAACAGCAATGTGGGTGTACCTACACCACATGGACTGCAGCAGGTCAAGAAGACAGTTCAACAGCACCTTCTCTATGCCAGCTTGATATGGACAATAAATGTACTTTCAGCATTCAGTGTTTTGGCAAGGGGAGGATCCTTCATGAGAATTATTTAGGTTTTCCTGCCAGTGTGACTGGGCTCCCATTTAGTTTTCAGCAATCTGCCCAAATGTGACCCAGCTTGTTATGATGGAAACACGCAGTCCCTTGAATGTCACTTCCACCCTCAGCATTTCCTCTCTGGATTGAAAAGTGATTTCCTGACCATTCCCAACTGACCCTTCTGCTTTTTACTGAACCCAACAGGGCAGTGAATCTATTCAAGGTTTTTCAAAGGGGAAAAGATAGGGGGAAAGGAGAGGGGAATGGGTGTGAGTGGATCATTCATCCAACAGCCAGAGCAGTTCTGAGAAGTTGAATGATCTCTTTTCTGTAGCCAGTTCCGTAATGTTTCTATTCCAGTGCTTGTGTTGGTGTTTATCAATTGGAAATAAAACAATTCTGTCTTTCTTTAAATTATCGAGGTTAACATCACAATACATTGTATTTTTCATCTCTCCCTCTGCCTCTCGTGTTATATTAGTGGATGCAGATTCCTGAAATGATTGGACAAGTGAGAAGCTGTCCTCCCAATGTCTTTGAATTGTTCGTTCTGTCTTGCCAAGGAATTTTGGATGAGAAAGAACGTACACTTATAGAATGTCTTTCACAACTTTAGTTCATCCTAAAGGTCTTTGCGATAAAGATTGAAATGTAATCACTGTTGGGACACCTCCATCTCGTCTACCATGTCCTGATGTCCACCTGTCCCAGCCCTGAACTCACATCTTTGTGTAGTTCTCTCCTATCGTGCCTTCCACAGCTCACCTTGTCTCTGAGAGCCTCTTCCTGCTCCCCACAGCCCATAATTCTCAGTCTCAAATGTATGTGCGCTGCCACTGAGAACCAGCTAACAAATGCAAGGAAAGTCTCAGTGTTGTGTGTCACTATTTGTAGGAGTTGATTGTGAGGGTGATTTCTGCCGTGAACAGAATGTAAATGTAACATTTTCCACCTTCCTGGAATGCTCTGAAAGCATTGCTAAGTAATGGGCTGTGACCCCATTATTGGATTCATGAGCTATCCACGTGCTCACTATTACAGCCCAAGTTGAGAGACCTTGTAGATTATTCAACTGATTCAACAGTGAATCAGATCCAATCATCAACCCAATGCGCTGAAACTAAATATAGAAACCCCGCCTGTTTCTCCAATGAGTCTGTTTCGACGAATTCAACCTGATCTCAGTTACTATATTTCTGCATGAATAACATTCTCCTTGTTCATTGAGAAACCTATCTGTTGACCCATTGGGTAACAGGCTCCACCCTGTTTCTTTAATGTGAGTTGTAAAACTGTAACTTTTAACATTTTCTCTATTTGCTCTTCATATTTTTGCTTCTTCTCACTGGATAACTTTGTTTTACCGCTTATCTCAAGGGACATGTGGTCTTTCCAAAGATGCCACTCGGTACCTGGTGGCGATGGCTGTAGTGAATCTGTTGGTTGTTATTATTTGGGTCATACTGGTGAAAATTAATACCTTCAATCTGCACATTGGATTGAACTTGTGCACACATGCCAATGGCAGCAGAGACGTTATTGCTTTTGCAGCTGTTAGCAGCTCGGCCTGGCTCACAGTCGCCTTCACCTTTGACCGAATGGTGGCCATTTGCTTCCAGAAACTGAGGATGAAATACTGCACTGAGAAAACAGCAGCCATTGTTATCACAACGGTGAGTTTACTGTGTTTATTAACCAAAATCCCGGTGTTTTTTAAGTATGAACCATATTTCTGCCAAATAGTACCCAAGTTCTACATTTTTCTTGCATGGCAATTCTTTGACTGGACGGACCGCATTTTAAGTCCACTGCTCCCCTTCGTGCTGCTACTGCTGCTCAATACTCTCACTGTCAGGCACATCCTGCTGGCCAGTGCAGTCCGCAGGAAACTGAGGGGACAGCGAAACGGGGAGGAGCAGAATGATCCAGAAATGAAGAATCGAAGAAGATCTTTCATTTTAGTCTTCACCATATCGGGCAGTTTATCCTGTTATTTACACAGTGACATAGAGGAAGTTGAGAGAGGAGGAGATGAATATTGTGAAATATCCCTTTACTCTCATCCGGAATTTCATTAAACAATGCTGCGAAAGCAGAAAAATTTAAACCTGGACTGGATAGCAAAGTTATTGTTCCAATCCAGCTCAACCCCTGTTGAATAAACGTATCCAAAGGACTTTGAAAATGAGAATCAGAATCTTCTTCAAATCTACAGATGAGAGACGATCTTACCATCAAGTTGCGCCCGTTTCCGTGAGCCGAGTAGTGCAATCTGCGCCCGCCTCTGCGCCCGTTTCCCCTTTACCAAGGGCCAAAAATGGCTGCTGTCAGGACCATTGTTGTTGGGACGCGGTGGTGGGGGGGGTGGTGGGGGGGTGGTTGGGGGTAAGTGGCAGAGGGTCACGGGGATTCCCCTGCCACTCCTCTGCATGATCGATGGAGGGGGGGGGCGGGTGAGGTTGGTCCCCTGCCATTTGCATGCATTTAAATTGACTTAATTGGCTGCATGCCCAAACTTACCGGCACTTCCACCTTTACTGCCGCGTTTGCCTGTCCAGATTCGGCGTGAAACTGTCATGGCCTGCAAAGGTCTGATTTGCGCACTCCAGCTTCTGAGGAGGTAAGTTCTGAGCTTCCGGCGGCTCTCTGACTCAGATCGGTGGTGGGGGGTGGGGGGGCGGGGAAGGTGAGTCAGGTGGCTCTCTGGTGGTGGAGGGAGGTGGTCAGATTGCGCTCAGGTGGCGGGGGGAGGGAGGTGGGTCAGATGGCTCACTGGTGGGGGGGAGGGAGGCAGATCAGATGGCTCTCTGGTGGGGGGTAGAGAGGTGGGTCAGATGGCTCTCTGGTGGAGGAGGGAGGAGGGTCAGATGGCTCTCGAGTGGGGGGGGGAAACGGGCCAGATGGCTCACTGGTGGGGGGGCGGTTGACGGGTCAGATGGCTCTCTGATGGGGGACAGGGGTGCGGGGGACAGGGGCGGGGGGACGAGGGGGTCCGCTGCCACTGTGTGTGTGATTGGTGGGGGGGAAGGGAGGGTCCGCTGCCACTCTGCGTGTGATCACTGGGGGGGGGGGAAGGGAGATGGGGCCATGATCATTCTGGGTAGTGGGGGGGGTGGTGCGGGGATAAGGGGGTCAGTAATGTTGTGGGGGTTGGGAAATGTCTGTGGGGAGCCAGGTGGAGGCAATATCCGGCCCGGGAGCGATGTGGCAGGGGAGCGCTTTTCTAATCATTTTACTGTGCATGCGCAGTTGAAGGCTCCGATTGGAGCTGCAGTGTTTCAGGTGCGATAAGCCCCATCCACAGGCTTCTGCAGCACGATTCAGAATCATTGCTATGTTTTTCGGGCAGTGTATGGAGGCGCCTCAGAACGGGTCTAAAAGTCGGATCTGAAACACTCCCAGCTTCTAGTCCGCCCAGCACTTAGAATTAAAATGGTAAAATAGGGTCCATTATAGTAAGGTAACAGTTTAAAAGTGGATTTTCTAGGTTCTGAGAAACAATTGATTTGAAGATATGCGGAAGAATTTTAGTTTGTCTCAAACAGAAAGACATTCTGACAAGCCAAAAGCACAGAATCAAATGAAACAGATTTCATCTCTCACTAACTCTACAGAGGAAATACTGTGAGTCTGAAAGGAATGGAAGCAACTGATTCAGTGAGAAACAGAAAAATTGAGGAAGCCGTGTAGAGATGATGATTGTTGTTGTTGAGAACTGATAATAAAAATAGTTTGAAAACTGCCTTTTCAGGAAAAGTGAAATCTTTGTGAGGAATTTAGAATGTCGACAAATTGAAAACTCCTTGAAAGCAGGAACATGGAGACAATTGCTGACTCATCAACCTGGGGAGAACAAACAGCATTGGGAAAGGGGACTTTGAACCATCTCAAGTGTACCAGATTTAGAAAATGGAGTGTGACCAAATATTCTGAAGTAAGTTGTCCAGTCCATCCAGTGCATTCAGTGATCAATAGTCATCATCCGATGTGTTTCTGCTGTTCCCATATCTCATTATCTCCATTCCTACAAGTTTAAAGTTTATTAATTAGTGTCATAAGTAGGCTTACATGAACACTGCAATGAAGTTACTGTGAAAATCCTCCAGTCGCAACACTCCAATGCTTGTTCAGGTACACTGAGGAGTTAACATGGCGATTGACTCAAACAGCATGCCTTTCGGACTGTGGGAGGAAACCAGAGCACCCAGAGGAAACCGACACAGACAAGGTGAACGTGCGGACTCCACACAGACAGTGACCAAGCCGGAAATTGAACCCAGGTCCCTGGCATTGTTAGACAGCAGTGCTAACCACTATGCCACCATACTGCCCCGCCAGGTACCAATCAAACATATTGCTCAATGTTCTATATGGGATATTCCTCTGGCAATGTGGAATGGACAGAGAGCTGACAAGGATGATAAGGATTATAATTCTCATGAAATGATAAACAGGCTGGGACTCTTTGCTCTTCAGACTGAGGAATGATGTATCATTGTCAGTAAAACAATGAAAATTTTTGATAGACACAAAGAGAATAAGCTGATTTAAAACATTTTTAAAACAGTTCCCTCCTAATAAGCCACTTGTGTTCAGATTGGAGGTCACCTCCAATGTGGCCTCCCCAGATGCTGCATGGTTCCCCATCATTGAAAACCATGCCTGAAACACCATCACATTTTCCTATTTGAGACTATGGCGAGATGCAAACATATAATTCCACTGACTCACATTCCTTTGTGTAAAAATGAATTTCCTGCTCTTGTCCAAGTCTCTCCCATTTGTGTCTGTGCCCCATCAACCTCTACCGTTTGTTTCTGTCGACCCTGTTCCATCACTTCATAATTTAAAATGTTTTTAAATCACCCTGAATTACATCCTTGCAAACAAAATCAATTGATCACAGCTTTCTTTCTATTTTTCTACCTTCAGACTGTAAGACTTCAGACAGGACTGTACGGGAGTGCAGTGGTTGGCACTGCTGCCTCACTGCGCCAGGGACAGATTTGTTTTCTGGCCTGGGTACAGAGTCTGTACGTTCTCCCCATGTCTGCATGAGTTTCCTCTGAATGCTCCGGTTTCCTCCCACAGTATGAAAAATGTGCTGGTTAGATGCATTGGTCATGCTAAATTGTCCCTCAGTGTACCCGAATAGGTGACGGAGTGTGGCGACAAGGGTATTTTCACAGTAACTCAATTGCTGTGTTAATGTAAGCCTACCTGTGACACTAAAAACAAACTTTAAACTTCACTGTTCTGCATTTTGCTGCAATTTGACCAATTTTAAAAAACAATTTTTATGTAGCAGCATGCTTTGCAAAAAATGTTTCAAAGTGAAATATAATTGTTGAATGTTGCGAGCTGTTTTTCACAGACAAGGAAAACCCTGGGCAGGAATGAACTGTTGGAAATGATGGAAAACATGAGCATTTCCAGATTATGGCATGTTTTTTGAATTCATTCGTGGGAAATGAGTGTCGCTGGCTCACCAGCCCTCATTGCCCAGACCTCGTTGCTCTTGAGAAGATGGTTGTGAGCTGCCTTCTTGAATCGCTGCAGTCCATGTGCTGTGAGTTGACCCACAATGCTGTTAGGGATGGAATTCCAGGATTTTAACCCAGCGACTGCGAAGGAACAGTGATATATTTCCAAGTCATGACAGAGAGTGGCTTGGAGGTGAACCAGATATGGTGTTCCCATATCTGTTGCCCTTGTCCTTCTAGAGGGAAGTGGCCGTGGGTTTGGAAGGTGCTGTCGAAGGACCTTTGGTGAATTACTGCATTGTAGCTTGTAGACAGTACACACTGCTGCTACTGAGCATTAGTGGTGAAGGGACTGGGTGTTTGTGGATGTGGTGCCAATCAAACGGGCTCCTTTTTCCTGGATGGTGTCAAGCTTCTTGAGTGTTTTTGGAGTTGCACCCATCCAGGCAAACGGAGAGTATTCCATCACACTTCCTATCTTGTGCCTGGTAGATGGTGGATAGGCTTTGGGATGTCAGGAGTTGAGTTACTCGCCACAGTTTTCCTAGCCTCTGACCTGCTCTTGTAGCATACTGTGTTTGTGTGGTGAATGCAGTTGAGTTTCTGACCAATGATAACCCAAGAATGTCGACAGTCGGGGATTTGGTTATGGAAGCACCATTGGATGTCAAGAGGTGGTATTTAGAATGTCTCTTATTGTTGATGGTCATTGCCTGGCATTTGTGTGGCATGAGTGTTACTTGCCACTTGTCAGCCCAAGCCTGGGTATTGTCCAGATCTTGTTGCATTTGAACATGGACTGCGTCAGTATCTGAGGAGTCACGAATGTTGCTGAACATTGTGCAATCATTGGCAAACATCCCCACTTCTGACCTGATGATAGAAGGAAGGTCATTGATGAAGCAGCTAAAGATTGTTGGGCCTAGGACACTACCCTGAGGGACTCCTGCAGAGATGTCATGGAGCTGAGATGACTGACCCTCCACAACCACAACCATGTTCCTATATACCAGGTATAACTCAAACCAATCGAGTTGCCCCGATACCCATTGATTCTGATTCTGCTAGGCCTCCTTGATGCCACACTTGGTCGAATGCAGCCTTGATGTCAAGGGCTATCACTCTCACCTCACCTCCAGAGTTCAGCTCTTTCATCCATATTTGAACCAAGGCTGTAATGAGATGACCCTGGTGAAACCCAAACTGGGCATCACTGAGCAGGTTAATGGTGAGCAGATGCTGTTAGATAGCACTGTCGATGACCCCTTCCATCACGTTATTGATGACCGCGAGTAGACTGATTGGGCAGTAATTGGCTGGATTGGATTTGTCCTGCTTTTTGTATACAGGACATACCTGGGCAATTTTCCACATTGTTGGGAAGATGCCAGTGTTGTAACTGTCCTGAAAGAGCTTGGATAGGGGAGTGGTAAGTTCTGGAGCAGAAGTCTTCAGTACTATTGCTGGAATGTTATCAGGGCTCATTCCCTTTGCAGTATCCAGTGCCTGCAACCGTTTCTTGACATCATGCGGAGTGAATCGAATTGGCTGGAGACCAGCATCTGTGATGCTGGGGACCACTGGAGGAGGTCACAAAGGATCATCCACTCGGCCCTTCTGGCTGAAGATTGCTGCGAATACTTCAGCCTTATCTTTTGCACTGATGTGCTGGGCTCCTCCATCATTGAAGATGGGAATATTTGAGGAGCCTCCTCCAGTGAGTTGTTTAATTGTTCATCACCATTCATGAAAGGATGTGGAAGGACTGCAGAGCTTAGATCTCATCCACATCCCGATTTGATCCCAGTGGAATAAGTGATTGATGAGTTACAAGAGGAAAAAGAACTTTCCAATTCTGGAATGTGGAAGTTACAGATTTCATGTAAGGCTTGGATTAGACCGTCATTAGGAGAAGCACTAAACAGGCAAAGATGCTCAGTGAATATCCTGAAATTGAGTTTGAGGGCTGGAGATAGGATGTTTGAATGGAGTTGTAGAATTGATCATGGGGAAGAGTGTGGAATGGGATAAAAGAAGAGGAGATAAAGGCCTGAGTAATCAAAAACAGAAGGAATAAGCAACGGCACTAAAATCCATTCAGAGGGATATACCTCACCTCATAATCTTGCACGGGTGTGTGAGGTGGTAGGAAGTGATTGGTTTTGAACAATTAACAGAACTTTATTTTTTAAGCTGGTGACAACCTCATTCAAACAATTAACAAACTGAATAAAATCCCAATAGAATGCTGCACAAATACTGCAAGACTAACTTAGGAATAGTGAAATAAGTCATGACAGAATTTAATCACTCTCAAGTAAAATACAAACAGGCATCTTTGGAAATATGACCTTTATTCAATGATGTTCATATCTGGAACACTTTGGGTTGGTATTTCTCTTTTCTAATGGTAGTTTACAAAGACATTCATGAAACTGCAGGATTTCCACAAGAGCCTCGCCTACCTTCAGACTGAAGAGGTGGCATAATACTCTACCAGTTACCCCCCTTGTCTGGATTTATATACCTGGACTTACCTCACGGTATTCCTGCGATCTGAATGGCTTGCAGCTGTCAGTAACCTTCACATTTGAATTCCATTGCTTCTGTGATTCTGCGTGCTTGCTTTAAACTCATTTGTATAATTCAAAAGCCTGATTGGAAGACTACTAGTTTTTAATACAATGTTACAAAGACCTGCTTCTGCAATTTGAAGATTTCAGCATTGAACTCCAAGCAGCTTTTCTCAGGCACTGACACAATCAGCATTTAAAGGAGTCCTGCCCTGTCGTTTGCCCTTTGGTATTTTACACTCTTTACAGACATTCTGTACATCTTTATAAACTCAACTTCACAACAATCTCATGGAGGATGGGTATGTTCGGACATAGTAATATTTCTAAAAATACACTTTGTGTCTTTCATTGGTGTCAACATGGGCAGTCACCCATTAAACATCTATATTGAGGCGCTGCTGATTCTCTCTTATATGGACATATGTGGGTTCTGATTGTATTCACCTGAATTTGAAGTGAATGTTTAACTTGAAGTTCAAGTTCTGTTTCCAAATCTTTCTTCCAGGTGTCTGAACGCGATAAACTATTTGACAAGACAACACCTGAGAATACCAGGAAATATTTTGGGGAATCTGTATTGTATCCTCTTGATTCCCGCAAAATCTTCCAAGAGTGGGAATTCAAAATACACACATAGTTCTCCAACTGTGGGTTGACGGAGGTTTTATCCAGAGTCACCATTAAATCTTGACTGCAATATTCTATACCTACTTCCTTCAAACTCAGTATCTCATTGAGTCTTTATCTTCATCCACTTGCGGTGGTGTTATAAGTGTTGGGAGGCGGAATACTCAAACCCTTCAGATTGTTGATACCATCTAGCTGTGAAATGCAAAACCTCTCAACTTTTAAATACTTAAACATGACAAGAATACAATTCTTAATTGCTAAGCTTTCTCAATTAGTTTCAATTCAAGCAATACTCCTCTTAAAGACATAAATTCCTCTTCACTATCAGTTGGCAGCACACATGCTGACCTGCTTGCACTTGGAGTGCCAGTCCTGAGCCCTCCAGAACACTTGTGGAGAGAGAGAGAGAGACAGACAGAGAGGGCGACAGAGACACCTTACAGAACTTGGCAGGAACTGCCAGAATTTCCCTGTAAGCTTGGTCCCTCCCCTTAATCACTTGACTATCAATCAACCGAATCAAAACTCTGTGAAACTCCTTGGGAAAACTAAAACAAACAAAAATGCATGAACTCAGATTAAAACAAGCACATCCCTATCTTAAATTAATTTTATTAGCTTGCATTCTCAGCATATGAGCTGCCTGGTGACCAGACAAAATCAACGCCATATGAAGTTAGTCCTGGTATCATCTCTGGTCTCCCAGATTGCCTGGATCCACTACAGTTCACCTCTCACTGCAACAGGTCCACAGCAGACACCATCTCTCTGGCCGTACATTCAACCAAGGACACTTTGTCTTCCATTTATTGACTACAGCTCAGCCTTCAACGCCATTATCCCAACAAAACTCATCTCCAAACCCCGTGGCCCAGGGCCCAGCTCCTCTCACTAATACTGGATCCTAGATTTCCTAATACACAGACCGCACTCAGTTAAGGATTGCAATGACACCTCCTCCAATGTTAACTTCAACAGTGGTGCCCTGCAAGGCTGTGTCCTCAGCTTCTTACGATACTCCTTATACACCTATGACTGCAAAGCCAAATTCTGTTCCAACTCCAGTTTCCAATTTGCTGACACCACCAGAGTTCAATTCCAAATCCAAGCTCAATTCTATTGTCACGATTATAAATTAGTTCTGGTAATGTCTTCAGAGAGCTGGGCAGCATCCAGAGGGTGAAACTTTACATTGAATGCAAACTGGCACAAACCACTTTGGATTTGCTTTATTTTTTCTTCACCAAATACAACCAATTCTGTTGAGTTTCAGAGTCCTGAAATGTCCAAATCAAAGTGATCTTTTTGCAGAAGGCTGAGCGCTCGCAGACATTGTCAAAGTGAACCTGCCCCTTTGTATGCTGTCTCAGCTTCACATGTATGTGTCCAGGGCCATCCAGAAAGGTCACTTTACTGCTGCCTCCTTTCTTGTTAACTGGCCTTAGATCCTGTCAGGCAGTCCAACTCCACCTTCTGTTGTGAAATGGTATGCTCAAAATTATTTCCAGAATCGCCAATTGTACAGCTTTTTATGCCAAGATAGTTTACCAATGCCCGTGCTTGTTTTGGCTCTGGATCATTTTCTGCATATTCTTTGGCAAGGATGTATAGCAGATTGACTTTGGTGTCAGGATTTGTTGTAATTATTGTTTTCGCAATCAATGTGGCAGTCATGCTGCTGTCAAAACCATCATAATTTACCTGAACACCAGCTATGAAGAGCACTATTTCTCTGGGTATCCATGTCTGTGCAAGCTGTATTGATTCATTATCCCAGCAGTTCATTTTGAATGATGGTACCGTTTCATTAAACAGTCTTACTTCATGTCATTGTCCTTTTCTTCTGTATGCGATAGTAAATTACTTCTGCTCCTCAATCTCCACCTTGAGATCACATATAACTTCTGATTGAGCTACACTTTCTTTCTCTGCCTCCATCAGTTTCATATGGCACTCATTTGCCTCCATCTGTGTCTTCCTTATCCAAGATTTGTAACTATCCACCTGCCCTTTGTCGCGTTTGTTCGAGACTTTTGGCTGCTGCATCTCAGACTGAACAAACAGCAGCTTCTCCTTCTGAACCTGTGCAAACTTGAGTGGATTAAGTCAATATGAATATTGCTCAATTGGAACAGAATTTTCTATATCTGCATCACACACAATTACTTGAGTAGTTTCCAGTTTGTTCACACATATAGCTTCATGTGTTTGTAATTACTCTTTCAGGCAATTTTGATTTTCCTCTGGAACATAACTCAGTAATTTATTCCAATTGATTACTTCCCTATTATCCAATTTAATTTGAGGAATGTCAAATTCAGAATCATCTGGATTGGTCTGCTTTCCTTCCCACTCACAAATATTGTTTCAGCAGATTCGCATGACACACTAAGTTTCCTTCTATCTGGCATTCTTATCAAATAATTCAACTGACTCACTTTTCTTTTGATTTGATAAGGCTCACTAAACCTTGTTTTTAATGGTTCAACTAACATTGGAAATAACATTTTTTCCGCACGAGCAAAAATTCAAAATTTTGATTTCTTATCCACTGATTTTTCCATCACATGCTGTGCTCTTTTAAATGTTGTCCAGCCGACTCACCAGCCAGCCCGAGTAAATCTCTCCCAAAGGTTTGACACATTGGGCCCAGTTTTACCATCGAGTTGACCCTGTTTTCAGGTGCGAAAACTTGGTAAAGTCGGGGATGAGGTGAGTAGCGCGATAAACGAACCCCTCCGCACCGCTTCCCCCTTTACCAAGGACCGATCGGGACCACGCCTGGAATGGTCGCGACAGCCATTTAAATGCATCAGCATGCATTTCAATTGACTTAATGGGCTGCATGCACAACTTTACTGGCACGTCCCCCTTTTCCACCGCGTTCGCCAATCTAGAATTGGTGCGAAATAGGCATGCTCCATATAAGTCCAATTCGGGCATTCCATCAGTGAGGGTTAGTGAGGAGGTAAGTGCCTAACAGCTGATGGCTCTGTGCTACTTTTGTTGTGGCCATTTTGTTTCTCGAATCGAGTGGGGGGGGGGGCGGGGGGCGGAGCTCTGTGAGGAGTTGTTGCTCAGCAAGGTGTCCAATGTCTGATTTGTAGCATGGACCCGGTTCTCAGCACTGACTTCATGTCTTGTGGATGCTGCTGGGTCCTAGTGCACTCAGCACTCTTCAGCTGAAGGATCTGCACAAAGCCCTTTTAAATTGCACTCCTGCAGTGTCTGAACTTTTCAAGGAGTTGTGATACTGGGGGGCATGTGGGTGGGAGAATGGGGTGGTCTGTGATTCTGGGGAGCATGTGGGCAGTATGGACAGTGACTGTTGCTGGGCTAGGGGCAAGCACTGTTCCTTAACCTCCACACGTGTTCCTCTCCATCGCCAACTCCCCCCCCCCCCGCCCCGCCCCCCCCCTCCTTCAGAGTGATGAGATGGCTTTTGCGGTGCAACCAATTGATCTTGCTGTTCGTTTGGTTGCTGCTGGAGCTGAGGAGGAGGAGCAGGAGGAAGAATTGTGGGCACAGCAGGCCCAGATCTTACCACTTGCAGGAGTAGAGGGATATGGCCACCATTCGCCCAGAGGAGGGGCGCAGAAGAAGAAGCGAGCATTGACCCCAACAGTTGTGCACAAATGTCATTTCAACAGGCGTCGGACACTTTGTGCTGCCAAAGGCTCGGCCTCCGAAAGAACACAGTTCAACACCTGTGTCACCTCCAAGCAGGATGTGGCCCCTCAGGGCAGGGGGGCACCCACTCTCAGTGGCTGTCAAATTGATGGCTGCTCTGAACCTTTATGCAAATGGCTGCTTCCGGACACCAAGTGGAGATGCCTGTTGCATCTCCCAATCAGCTGTGCACACCTGTATCAAGCAGGTCACAGAAGCCCTGTATGCCCAGGCTCGGTGATACGTCAAATTTAACCTGGACCAGGCCCATCAGGAACCCCAGGCAGCAAGGTTCACGGCCATTGCGGGGATGCTTAATGTAACGTGCATTGCGGGGATGCTTAAT
Source organism: Mustelus asterias (assembly GCF_964213995.1). Lineage (NCBI taxonomy): Eukaryota > Metazoa > Chordata > Chondrichthyes > Carcharhiniformes > Triakidae > Mustelus > Mustelus asterias. The sequence goes on from NW_027590429.1 coordinate 92,901, forward strand.
GTAACGTGCAAACTCCAGACAGACAGTCACCTAAGGCTGGAATTTAACGCGGGTCCCTGGTGCTGAGAGGCAGCTGTGCTAATGTGCCACCGTGCAGCTCCGTGTGAATAAGAGCCCAGGAACTCAACACAAAAATCAAGGCTGATCTTTCAGTTTCAGTACTGAGGGGAACAGCAGCACCCCAAACACTGTAATTTCCCTCAATACCACTGTATTGTCAGTCTCCATTTTTGGGATTTGGTAGCACAGAACCTGAGGATTGCTGAAGAAAGAGACACATTATTGAACATTCTCATCTTACACTCATCTGGACATTTCACACGAACATCAATTTTAAAGAGAAGAACAATTTATACTGCATGGGAAGAGAGAGCTGATTGGTAGGCAAGTGGACTCGACACAATCTCAGTTGTAATGGTTTAAATTCCAACATTTATCCTTTTAGCTTCTCACATTTCTCGTCCTATACAATGGACAATTTTAATCTTTTTTAATCTTTACTCTTTTAATCTTTTCAATTTTAAAAAAATCTACAGCTAACTTAGTCGCAATTGTGACTGTATCTCGAGGGAGATGTGGCCTATCCAAAGGTGTCACTTGGTATCTGGTTTCTATGGCCCTGGCGGATCTACTGGTCATCATTATTGATGTCAGAGTGTGCAAAATGAATTTCTTAAATCTGTATCATTTATTCTTCTACTGCACTCCGTTCTGTAACATCAGAGACGTGATATCATCCACCACCGTAGAGAGCTCTGTCTGGCTCACAGTCGCCTTCACCTTTGACCGAATGGTGGCCATTTGCTTCCAGAAACTGAAGATGAAATACTGCACTGAGAAAACAGCAGCCATCGTTATCACAACGGTGAGTGTGTTGAGTTTGTTAACCAACATCCCGGTGTTTTTCAAATACAGAGTGTATGAATTCAGTTATGTTTGTTATGTATCAGATGACTACTACGATGCACCTGTGTGGATAGCTTTCGACTGGACAGATCGCATTTTAACTCCAGTGCTCCCCTTCGTGCTGCTACTGCTGCTCAATAATCTCACTGTCAGGCACATCCTGCTGGCCAGTGCAGTCCACAGGAAACTGAGAGGACAACGAAACGGGGGGGAGCAGAATGATCCAGAAATGAAGAATCGAAGACAATCCATCATTTTACTCTTCACCATATCGGGGAGTTTTATCCTGTTATGGGGACACGTGTCGCAATTCTATCATATCAACGAATCACTGGAATGTATCATGTGTGGACAACTCCGACCCTGATGGCAGATATGATGGGATTAATGCTTCAATTATCCAGTTCCTGCACCAACACATTTATTCACGCAATCACACAGAGGAAGTTCAGAGAGGAGCTGATGAATGCTGTGAAATATCCCTTTACTGTCATCCGGAATCTCATTAAACAATCGGGAGCAAGCTGGAAAATTTAAACCCGACCGGATAGCAATGTTATTGTTCCTGTCCAGCTCAGCTTCTGTTGAATAAACATATCCAAAGGGCTTTGAAAATGAGAATCAGAATCTTCCTCAAATCTACACGTTACAGTCAGGTGGAAATTAAAACGGAATTGATCAGGATCAGAAATATAGATTGTTGGAGAAAAGGGAATCTTTTGAGTTTAAACAAAAACCCAGTGCTTGGATCAGATAACTGATGGATGAGATTGTGGGGAAATGAATTCTATTTCTCACTAATTCCACAGCTTTGAAAGGAAATGAAGAAACTGGTTCAGGAAGTATAATGGGTTGATCTTGATTTTGAGGAATAGATTTTACAGGTGATGGTGAGTCAACAGCCTGTTTCACATTCTCCCCATTCTCATTGCACAAAGTCCACATTCCCCACCACAACACTTTCACATCATTTCTGTGGCCATTTCGGGAAAAGAGAGAGCATTCCAAACAGAAAGTAACAGATATTTTCATGCCATTAGGTGCCAATGGCTCAGTTGGCAGCAGTCTTGACTCTTCAACACTTTCAGTGAAGAAGAATTGAGTCTGCACTCTCTGACAGAGCACTCCACCCAGACTCCATCCCTGTAACCCCACGCATTTACATCCCCCTATCCTACACAGCTTAGGACACTAAGGGGCAACTTAGCAAGGTCAATCCACCTGACCTGCATACCTTTGGACTGTGGGAGGAAATCGGAGCACCCGGAGGAAACGCGCAGGCACAGGGAGAACGTGCAAACTAATGACTATTTTTGCTGACATGTAGCCACTCAGCAGTTCAAACGTAGTTAGCGACAGGCAACAAATGCTGGTCATGCCGACAATCCCATCCACCAGTTATTTGATCCAAGCATTAGGTTTCGGACGATCGTAAAACCTTCCCTTTTCTCCAACAATCAGATCCTGACAAATTCAATTTTAACTGAAAACAATGGACCCGATTTTACCAACAAGCTGCGCCTGTTTTCGGGCACGAAAACTTGGTAAACTCGGGCGTGAGGCAAGTAGCGTGATCTGCGCCCGCCTCCATGCCTGGTCCCCCTTTACCAAGCGGCTAAAATGGCCGTGATTGGTGCCGTGCCCAAAATTACCTGCATTTCTCCCTTGACCATCGTGTTTGCCCGTCTAGATTCGGTGCCAAATAGAGATGGTCCAAAAAGGCCTGTCTCGGGCACTCCAGCTTCTGAGGAGGTAAGTTCAGAGTTTCCAGCGGCTCTCCAACTCAAATCGGTGGGAGGGGGGGTGAGGGCGGGTGGTGGTGGTGGAGGGTGGGGAGGCGGGTCAGATCGTTTCTGGTTCGGGGGCAGGGAGACAGGTCAGATGGACCTTTGGGGGGTCGGGGGAGGTGGAAGCGGGTCAGATGGATCTCTTGTGGGAGGGAGGGAGGCGGGCCTGATGGATCTCTGGTGGAGGGTGGAGGAGGACGGAGGCGGGTCAGATCGTTCTCTTGTGGGAGGGAGGGAGGCGGGCCAGATGGATCTCTGGTGTGGGGGAGGGAGGCAGGTCAGATTATTCTCTGGTGGGGGGAGGAGGAGGGAGGCGGGTCAGATGGCTCTCTGGTGGAGGGTGGAGGAGGGGGTCTGCCGCCACTCTCCTGCGATAGGTGGAGGGGGAGTGGGGCAGGGGGGCTGAGATCGGTCTGGGTAGCGGGCGGGTGGGTGGATAAGGGGGACAGTTATGTTGTGGGGGTGGGGCAATGTCTGTGCGGCCCGGGAGTGATGTGGCAGGGGAGTGGTTTTCAATGTTATTCACTGCGCATGTGCAGTTGGTGGCTCCGATCGGAGCAGCAGCGATAAGCCCCACCCACAGGGTTGTGCAGTGCGATGCGGAATTGCTGCTTTTTTTTCAGGTAGAGTACGTATGGGGGCGCCGGAGAAAGGTTTACAAGTCGGGTCTGGATCACCCCCAGATTCAGCACATAGAATCAAAATGGTAAAATCGGGCCCAATGTGTGAACTTTACATTTACACTCTTGGTTTAGTGATGCAAATTGAACTCAGGTTTTTGGAATGTTGATGAGTCTAGTAACACTGTGAACAGGGGCTTACATTGTAATACAAAACTGTGTGTTTTATCTCTACTGGCGAATAAAGACACAAAGTCAACCTTAGATCCTTAAACACAATTTCCTTTATTTTGTAGCTGCTAAGACAATAGTAAATACTTGCAATGCATAAATCAAGACTCACTATCTGTCACTTTACTTACCTTAAGTTTGATTTCCACTTGTGTATGAAACCTGGCCAGGAATTTGTCACATGGATATCACCTAAAGTGTCTTGTTGTTCATCCATTACATTTAATACCAACTCTTGTCTTTCATGTATTTCAACCAATTCACCACAGAACTATTCTTGCTGGTGTCTGTGGAGTAACACAAAAAATTGTTGAGGTAATATTACAAACCAAAGCTTCATATTGATAATGGTCTAATGAAGTAGTAATGCAACATTCACCTTTTTCTCTGTAAGATACTTTCATGATGTCTGTATCTGGATGCCTAACTTCCATTGTACAACTTAAATTGTCATCAACTTTAAACCCACAAGAAGCCTGTTCATTTGAATAATTGGGATACGGACAAACAATTATTCTTTCTGATTGTTGGCATCCTCTTAAGCTGGTACCCACAAAATTTCCCTCTCTTTCGACAGCATATTGTAGAGCATTATCATATCCCATCCATTAACCATCCATAATGATACCAATGTTCTGAACCTCTGATACCTTCTATCATTGGAATCACTGGAATCCCTACTATTAACTTCAAAGCTTTGTGCAATGTTCCACCACAATTAATCTCAAACTAAACTTCGGGCAATCATCGAAACTGACATTGAGACACATTAGGATGTCTTTGTCCACGACTAAAATAATGTAACTGTTCATTAATCCAGGAAGGAACCTGCCCCTGATCAGCCAGTTCTCAATTCCCTCCAAGTTGCTCTACCATCCAATTCCCATAAACACTACATACGTTTCTATTCTGTTGTTTCCCATCATCAATTGCCTTGTCTTTAATAATTAGATGAATGGTTTTAGCATGCCCATCGAATATCATTCCCATATATTAATCAGCACGTTATAGGAAGAAAGATCCTGTTGCAGCATTCTGATTATTGTTATTTACCTCAGTATTACTTGTCTAACCTACTGGGTTAATGTTTGAAGTTTAATGTCCAGTTTTGCCAAATCCGGAGTGTTAACTGTGGACTCTCCTGCACTGTAAACAGTTGCTAAATCATTAATGAACTCCCTCCTCTGGCGAACCTTTGAATCACCAAACCATTCTTGCTCTTCATTTGTCGCTTCTTGATTTAACAACCTCTGTGTTAAATGAACATATAATTCCCTAGTTGAGAGGGACACCAATCTGGTAAGTAAATTTTAGTGAAATCCAATACAACCGGCACCAATTCATAATGAATATTTCATACAGAATCTTGTCTGTATTTGTTATTACTAAATCGTTTTCAGGTCCAACAGTGTTCACAGCACAAGAATATACCATTTGTGGAGATGAGAGAGCAGAGTAAAATTCAAATCCAGATTTAGGAGGGTCATTTACCAAAAGGTACTGAAGGGGTAGGTTTGACTCTCCCACGTATTTGATATTAAAAATGATCCATATCTGCATAATGCATCCCTTTGTCACAACTACAATGGAAAATCTAAATTGCCAACAGTCACAGCTCAAAATGGGTCTCCTATTAACATACACATGCTATATTATTTCAAGGCTCAATTAACCCAATATCACTAATGCACAAGAAAGACGGAACTTAAGTGATTTTATGCCAGTTTAACAAATTGTAGAGGAAGCTCCTTCATTATTTGATCAGCTTTTGACTATTTGTTATTAGGTAATGTATAGTATGATCTGCATACATGGTTTATTTTATTCCATAACCCCAGATAACTAAGATAACTGAACAATAGGAAAATCCTGTCATCTGTTGCAGTGTCATTGACATTCCCCAGATTTAATACTATCTCCAAATACAGATCAGCCGACCCATAAACACTCAGGAGCCCTTATCTTTCACAGAAAGATTAGTTCCCAAATTATCAGCATTTAGGCACATTGAATCAAAACAGATTTTACATGTTACCATGTGCATTACCTTAAATAACATGTACTCAATCTCAGTAACATAAAAAGTAAAACAAATATTACTTTATAAAATTATCCCAGCTTCAAATGGTGACATCGTGACCTGAGAATATGTTTCAATTTATCTCTCTTCAATAACAAACCCATGCAGATTCTCTTTCCATTACACTTTCATTGTCAAAAATTAAAATGTATTTATCCCCTTAAAATTTAGGTAACTTTATATGAGTTGCACTCAATTTATTCAATCAATTAAACATCAGAAACAGTAATGCCGACAATTAAGTGTAACTAATCACCTTAATTCATAAGATCAGAGGGAGAAAATTGGAATGAGTTAAACCCTTCCACAAAGGCAAAGCCTTTTGGTCTCGTTATCACTATGTTGTGAAAAACAATCTTGAAGTTGCTCGGCTTGTTTATTATCTGTTATTCACGATGCACTCATTTAAAACTAAACAGAAAAATACATTCAGCTTGGAGCCAAATGACTTAATTTGGTTTAGAAATCTCTTTGAAATTAAAAATAAAAAGAAAGTTAATAATCTCCAGTTTGTATAAATTCTCAAACACCAAAGTCGGTCAGTCATGAATCAAAGAGAAAATGGTGAAACCTCTGCCAGTTGAAAAGACAAGAGAGGTGAAGCAGTTTCTGATGCAACAACACCACCACCCCTTCAAACTAGACAAAGGGAAGTGAGCACATGTTTCCTGCCAAACTTAATAAATCCTTTACATTCACAATTTGAACCCAGGATCATTCAAAGTTCAAATTAGTTACTCACAAACTCCTGTTTATAAACTTGGTTTATGACATTTCAATTTACTTTCCAAAAATTGTTTTAAAGGAACGTCCCACATGTATATCCTGTACCTCTTGAGAACAACCATGGCCATCGATTATACTCAAGATGAAGGAATTTCAAAAACATTATCTTATTTCACTTTACATTTTTCATCAACTCACAACTCCCATTTGATTTTAAACTCTGTATCAAACCAGTATTGTAAAATCACAATTGGGGGAAAACATTAAAGCATTAAAGTAAGCAACATAACAAAGAACATCCACACAAATTTTATTGAACACATTCACTCATGGAAGCTTCCAAGCTCACAACTCCACAGCATTTTGCTGCCATTCAATCTTAATGTTTTAAACTTGAATAAAAATAAAACATTCAAAGAAAATAAAGAAATAGATTAAGACAGCCATCTTCATTCTTCTTTCTTCAAAACTATCATCAAACTCAAAGAAGAGATCAATTCTTAAGAAATGTTAAACTAAGTTTAACTCTCTCTCAGCCCCCTTTGAACTTAAACTAATGTGTAAAGCATCACATTTATTACCCACAATCATGACTCTCACAAGAACAAAGCAATGGCTTTTAACAACTCCTCTTCGCAATCTCATTCAACAACAAACACATACATTTAACAAGCAACACAATTTGTGGAAAGTAAATTGAAATGTTATAATCCAAGCATATAAACTGGAGTTTGTAAGTAACCGATTCAAACTTTGAATGATCCTGGGTTCAAATTGTGAAAGTAAAGATTTATAAAGTGTGGCAGGTAACATGTGCTCACGTCCCTTTGTCTAGTTTGAAGGGGTGGTGATGTTGTTACATCAGAAACTGCTTCACCCCTCTTGTCTTTTCAACTGGCAGAGGTTTCACCATTTTCTCTTTGATTCATTACCGACCTAATTTGGTGATTGAGAATTTATACACACTGGAGATTACGAATTTTATTTTTATGTTTAATTTGACAGAGATTTCTAGACCACACAAAAACACTGCAACGCAAAAACAACACAAATTATCAGCTCAACTTCAGGTTTCCTCCAATCAGCCTTGTGTTTTAAATGTGCTCTCAGAATGAAACAATTCAAAAATCTTCCCCAGGCTTTTAATTAGCGTTTTCCAAACATGTGTTTTCTGATTTGTAACTGAGCTGGGTTTCTCACCATGTTTACTGCACAGAGGTGGACCTGTAGAATATTTTCGCACCTCGCCAAATAATTGACAATATTTCCCTGGTAAGGTGAGAAGACATAGTTCCATTGTAACTCTATTCTGTAACACCACACTCCCCCAACCGCTCTTTTGTCCTTTGATGTAAATGGCCCCTTGGTGGTCTTTACGGTGTAAGTGAGGGTTTGAGCTCCTGCTCCTTGCCCCATATGGTCTGTTTCAATGGGGTTCATGGGCATAGCATTTTCTAAAATCACAAGACTATCCATTGGTGGGGGCTGGTTAACTCTGTATTTGGAACTACATGTGGAGTTGGGGTACTTTAAGGCATTCATTCCTTTGTCTCGTGGCAATTCCGTGCTTTCCTTGCGACTAGTAGTCACAGGATTCATCGGGACAGGGGCAAGTTCTCAGGGTGCTGAGCGATTAGGAGCCTCCGGAAAGGGAGGTGGGGGCCCCCAGTCAGCACCATGTGTGACACATTGCCAAACATTCTCTTCTAGATATATCCCATAAACCAATCCACAATCATCACCTCCCTCAAACTCAACTGTCCCAAATACAGACATCATCACCTTCTGCTTTGACAGCTGAGATTTTAATTTATTAATCTCCTGCTGGCACTGGGAGTGATCAGAGTTTCGGTTCACTTCACGAACTTGATATACTTTCTCACATTGAATTTTAAACTGACTCATAAACAATATTTATATTTGATTCTTTTGCTCCTGCTGTACTACTTTTCCACAGAACAGCTCATTTTCTTCTCTTCACTTCTCAACTACTTCTCTCATATTTTCTAAATCATCTTTTCACTTCATTTTTTTAAATTTCTCTCTTTCTAACTCTTCTAACAAAATAACAATCAGGGGAGCATTACGTGGGATGAGAGCTTGGAGGGTGCTCTGAAGGTCTGGATCAAAGGTCTTGATCAGTCTGTTGAGTTGACGGGTGTGTTCTTTGGTCGGATCTGCGGGTAACTGTCTGGAGTGTTCCTTATTGTTCAGTTGTCGGTACACTTCTTTGCAGTAATCCGTTTTGTTCAGTATGACGATGGCCCCTTTGTCTGTTGGTTTGATGACAATGTTGCGGTTGGTCTTGAGAGCGTGGATGGTGTTGCATTGTGCTTGGGTGATGTTCGGGGCTGTCTTGTGAGTGCGGTTGATGAATCTGGTGTTGACTCACCTCCTGACCGCATGGGCATACATGTCGAGTCGAGGGCAGCGGCCTTCCGGAGGAGTCTGATTCGACTCTTTCCTCTTCGGTTGCTGCACTGCGGATCTCTCTGTCGGCTGTTCCGGTTCATTGGCTGTCTCATTGTGTTCGCTGTTGGCCTCTTGGGGTTTGTGGAAGAACTCCCGCAGCATAATTCGCCTGATGAATTCCTCTGTGTCTGCTGCGAGACTGATGGGGTCTATTTTGGTGGTGGGGCAGAAATTGAGCCCTCGGCTGAGAACTTCAATTTCATCTGGTTGAAGTGTGCAGTCTGACAAATTGACAATGGACTTCCCTGCAGTGGTACTGTTTTCTACTGTGGTACCAGGGGAGGCTTGGTTGCTGCTGGGTGAGAGAGGTGGGACGGCACAGTCTCTCAGTGTAGTCTGTGTTATAGGTTGACCTGAGTGGGTTCGTGATCTGTAGTCCTTTCGGTATCTTGTCTGCTTTCTTGCATCTTTGTAGAAACTTGATGTCTGTGTCGATATGCGCGATCTTCTTGGAGATCCTCTCCACTTGGAGCCGGCAGTTTGCGGTGTCGATGGTAGTCAATCTTCACAACTCTCACTGGCCTTCACCCCCTTCAGGGTGATCTGCTCTCTCTAGTGGGCAGATACGTTGATGCTATCCGTGGCCAGCTGGTCTTCTCTCTCTTCTCCTCATCCCTTCTTCACCTGAGGAAGAGTCTCCACCTGACAGAAGCATCACCACATTGAAGCCATTGGATTGTTGACGTGCTGACTGACTGATGTGATGCTCAGTCTGTTTGTGGGTCTTTAAAGACAGAAGCCAGTTTATAATTCCACCCATTAATTTCTATCGAGCGCGATTCACCTGAATTGGATCTAAATGCCCACATCAGCAGGAAAACCAGAGTGTTCCCCACTGGCGCTGCCAGCGTCTGTCAGCTGGGATTCACCCACCTGAAAAACGCAAAGGAGTTAATCGTGGAAAAACTGCCGGCCACCCCTGCTGTTCAGAGATCGAGGTGTCCTTTTTAAAGGGTGCGCTGAACTCCCTCCAATAAATGAAATGGTGACCCCCCTCTCCCCACTCCCTGCTGACCAGGGGTGCATCACCAACCACTCAGCAAAGGGTGGCATCCGCTCTCCCTCCGCTTAAATAACAGGTCAACCCCCCACCACCACCACACTTAGCACACAGGCATGAGCGTGAGCCATCCCTTTCACCCTCAGGCCCCCCACAATCCCATCTCAGGTCCCCCACTCATATCCCTCCCCCTCCCACTCAGTCCCCTCCCCCCTCAAATCCCTAATCAGGCCCCCTTCAAGCCACGCACCTTTGCAATGCTGATGGTGCACTGCTCCCGATACCCTAGCACTGACAACCTGACCAAGCACCATGGGTCAGAGGGAATCAAGGAGGTGGGTCCAGTGGCCCTTTGCACCTCTGCTGCTGCCAAAGGAATGGTCCCTCAAGGGTCCTGGGGGTTGGGTGTGATCGGATGGGGGAAAGGGGGTCACCTCGCCACTCTCCGCCAGGGTGGGGGACTCGTGGATGGACAACCCCTTCTAGCACTGACAGAACTGAAGATCACCACTGGCATGGTGATTTCAGGCATCTCAGTGATCAACATCTTCATTCCTGCCTGTCAGCACAGAAAGTTTGAAGTGACCGAATAACTTGAATTTCCATGGCCCCTGGACAGCTGTCCAGCTTTTAAATCACTGCAGCACTCCATTCTGCAGCAGGAATTTCCATTTCTCTCTGTAAGAAGCTGCAGGTTTGAGCAGACCCCTTTGGGTTCCTCTGACAGGGAGATGACAATTTCTCTGGCTGGGTGGGTATAGGGGGGAGGGGGGGGTTCCATTCTCCACAGCTGTGCAATCATCCCCAGTGTATTCACACAGCTTTGCGTTGAAGTCTCTGAGCTTTACTAGCAAGCTGAAACCTTTGAAACCCTTTCTATTCCATTGAAAACCTTTGATATTTTGTCAATTTCTTGGTGCAGTGCATTGAAATAGATTTCCACTGACAGCTTAATGAATTTCAACTCAGGTGCCAGTCAGCTCTGTTTATTTACCTTTCCCTTTATGCTTGAATATATCTCAAATACCTTCATTGTTCCCTAACTGCAATGTTCACAAAGACTCTAAGTCTGATTCACAGCTCTATGTTTGAGTGTGTGAGTGGAGTGTGTATGTGTGGCATGTATGATTGCATCTGTTACTGCGAGTGTGCGTGTTTGTGAGACTGTGTGTGGTTGCGTGTGGGAGCGTGTGTGGGAGCATGCGCGCAAATGTGCATGGGAGTGTGCATGATGGTCCTGGAGAATCCCACTCCATGTGTTTTTTTCTGAGTCACAAAAACCTCATGACAATGCAGGCATCGAAACAAACAGAATGACACATGGACAACCGTTAAGAAGGGTGGATGGTGTTGAGTAATCGAAGCTGAGATTTTTCAGCAACATTTTACTTATTCAGCATCCGAAAGAAAATGAGAGAGTGGGAGAGGTCCAGGCTCTCTGTTCCAGAACCTAGGGCCAGGCAATCTCAATCCAATGTTGTCAATATTGAAGCCATGACAAGGTGCAACAGGTCAGAATTCTTAGAGGAAATATTTCAGAGGAATGTAGTGTTGGGGATTTTACAGAGACTGAGTAAAGTGAAGACATGGAGGGATCTGAGCACAAAGTAGAATAAATGATAAATATGAGGCAGTGTCAGAGCAGGAGCCGAATGTAAATCAGAGAGCACAGAGGTGATGGTTGAGTGAGACTCAGTGCGAGAATAAGCGGGTGGGATTCTCTCAGCACGCTGGCATCAGCAGGGGACCTGTAGGAGGACTTGCAACCGGCGTCCAGCTGATCGCGAGTGTCCAATGCCTTTTTCTTTTACATAATCAGCCTTGTTCTTGAAAACAGCGTGAGTATGATTACCATAAAATTCACGAGCCAGGGATGGTATTCCTCAAACTCGCTATTGTCTCCCCGCAGCTGGGAGAGGTTCCCATCAGCAGGAATTAAAGCTGGCCCCATCCACGAGATCCAGGCGTGATCACCTCTCTGGTGGGCACAGAGGCCATTCAGGCGCCCTCTCGCCCCACCCCCAGGGCGCCGGGGTGCGCTTTTCCCCTTGGACAGTGCCAACATGGCACTGCCAGCCTGGCACCCTGGCGCTGTCCACAGGGCAACCCAGCACTGCTCATTGGGCACCGGGTAATGCCAAGGGGGTTTAACACAAGTGTATGGGGCCTACCAGGTGGGCCGACCGGCAGTGGTGGGAGACGTGCCCACTGCACTCTGCATTATCGATCGGTGTGAGAGGGAGGGAGGAGGGCGGGCAGAGCTGCACATGGCATGGGGTTTGGGGGTGCGCATGGCAGTGCATGGATCAGGGCTGGCCATGGGTGGCTGGCGATTGGGGACAGTTGTCAGGGAGGCCAGCAATCGGTGGAGTTGGTCGGGTGGTCGGGGAGTCCGGCGATCGGGAGGGAGGAGGGTGTTGGGAAGCTGGCGATCGGGAGAAGGGGGCCTGGCAAGAAACCAGGAGGCCCGTGATCATAGAAACCCTACAGTGCAGAAGGAGGCCATTCGGCCCATCGAGTCTGCACCGACCACAATCCCACCCAGGGCCTACCCCCACATATTTTACCCACTAATCCCTCTAACCTACGCATCTTAGGATTCTAAGGGGCAATTTTTTTTTAACCTGGCCAATCAACCTAACCCGCACATATTTGGACTGTGGGAGGAAACCGGAGCACCCGGAGGAAACCCACGCAGACACGAGGAGAATGTGCAAACTCCACACAGACAGTGACCCAAGCCAGGAATCGAACCCGGGACCCTGGAGCTGTGAAGCAGCAGTGCTAACCACTGTGCTACCGTGCCGCCCCAGGGGGCCGGTGATCAGGAGGCCAGCGCTGGGAGACTAGTGCGCAGGTCAGCACATGCACACTGGCCCACACAGCGCACTGATGCCAGTCTCTTGGCTGGGATGAGGCCCCCCTGACGGGCGTGAATCTCCCTCTGAGGCACTTTGTGGAGCACAGAGCGCTGGAGATTCATTCAACTAAATAAAGCCAAACAAATGGGCAGGAAAAATCCGTTTTCCCAACTGTTGGGCGCTTTTTTTCTTTTTGGGAGAATCACCCCCCAGATCTTTAAATGAAATTATCCAAACACAAATCTGTTCTCTACTTTTTCCATTAATAGCTGTCCCTGTTAAATGAGGAACTAAGCATTAAATGATTTGCATTGCTCTGTAATTATTCAATTTAAAATATTCACAATAACTTGTCTGTGTGTTAATACCTTCAATCGAGAAACATCTCCCAAATTGCTTCTCAGGAAGATTATCACTCAAAATATCAGATTGATCCATCTAAGGAAAGATTAGGACACTTTGTCAAAGGGAAAGGTTTTTAAAAGTTCCCTAAAGGAGGAGAGAAATGGAAAAGTTTAGGAGTCATTGAGAGAGAATTCCAGGGCAGTGTTCTCAGAGGGTTTTAGGGCTGGAAGATGTTAACTGTGAAATAAATAAAATAACTTGGTAAAATGATCATTCTAATTTAGAATCTTACAGCTCACTCTGCATCCACCTCAATATTTTCCTTCATCACTCACTACCACCTCACTTTTTTTTCCTCATTCTGCTCCTGTCTCACTCCATTCCCACTTCATGTGTCCTTTCCTCCTTCAATTCCCTCCTCACTCTGGCCTTCCCTCCCTCCATTCCCTCCTCACTCTGGCCTTCCCTCCCTCCATTCCCTCCTCACTCTGTCCTTTTCTCCCTACATTCCCGCTCACTCTGTCCTTTTCTTCCTCCATTCCCCCCCACTCTTCTTTTCTCCCTCCATTCCCCCTCACTCTGTCCTTTCCTCCCTCCACTCCCTCCTCCCTCTGTCCTTTTCTCCATCCATTCCCCGGTCACTCTGTCCTTTCCTCCCTCCATTCTCTCCTCACTCTGGCCCTCCCTTCCTCCTCATTCTGGCCTCTCCTCCCTCCATTCCTTCCTCACTCTGTTTCAGGTTCACTCGGGCTCTCAGCTCAATCTTGAACTCTCCCCTCTCCCTTACTTTAGAAACCACTGTGTATCACCCCGTCTCGTCAGGGATGATGCTGCAGCACATCCTCTGGTGGGAGGTTCTCATTACAGTGTGACTTTTGACATTGGCAGCTTCCATTATCAATGTGGCTTTCTGAAGTTCCACTGGGAAAAGTTATCAGGAAATTTGTACAGATTCCTAACATTTTATTTGTCGGTGCTCTTTACTCTACAAAGGTTTCAGCAGATTGACACACAAATGATGAGGGATGAAGACAGTGGAAAAGTCTCACTCACTGTTCCATTGGTATAGAGAATTTAAAATTCATTTAATCCATATTAGATGGAATGCAGAGTCTAGGAGATTGACATACACTCTCTCACACACACACAAACACACAAAACCATGATTAGATTTTGCATCACCGAGCAGGACAGTGAATCCATTACATGTTTTTCAAAGGAGAAAAGGTATGGGGAAAGGAGAGGGGAATGGACGTGAGTGGACCATTCCTTCAACAGCCAGAGCAGGTATGAGAAGTTGAATGGTCGCTTTGTTGTAGCCAGTTCCATGATGTTTCAATTCCAGTGCTTGTGCTGGTGTTCATCAAGTGTACATACAACAATTCTGTTTTTCTTCAATCAAGGTTCCGTGCCTGTCTAATCTGTTTACTCCAATTAGTGGAACTAATAACAATGTTTACGTAAGTCTCATGGTCTCAGTGGGTGTCACTTGCTTGTATTAATAAAGGGTCCCACTGAGTGAGTGAGCTCAGAGTCAATGAAAACTAAAGGACAATAGAGTTCATCACAAACATGGATCTGGTGGATTTATTATTTCTACTCTTTGATGTCGAACCCATTTTCTATCGCATCCTTGGAGTGGTTGGAGTTCTGTGTGAGTTATTGTAATCATTGCTGGTTTGGCTGCTCTGATAGTGGAACTTGTTGGTGTCGGGCATGTTACACAGTTGTATGCTTGAAGTTATTATTTCCAATCATGATGATCATTATTTTATTTCAGGCAATGTTTTATTTCAGGCATTGAATCCAAACTAAACATGTGTTTACTGATGTTCAGGATCTTTTTGACTTTGTCCAGGTTTCAGTGGGGCACTTGTAGAATTCACGTCAGAAACTCCAAAGGGTTTTATGAAGTCCACCTGGATCATAGGTTTTGCAATTTGAATTTGGCTCGGGTGAGCATGAGATGTTTGACCTCAGGTATGATTCAAATAACCCACTAGGGAGCGTCTATCAAACAAAGTTTATTTAAGAATACTGTTAACATGTATAGAAAGAAAATGAGCAATAACCTCTGCCACGGACAAACAAAAAAAAACAACCATGATATTGTATTAAACCTCAACAGCTAAATAAACAATTCCCATAAACAAAATCCTTGCCACAGGTTTAACACAGAAAATACGAATGCTCTGTGATGCTGGATGCGTCATGGTTAGATGCTGCAGTTCTCTTGATATACACGCAGACAAGCTTGGTACCAGAAAAGCTTGCCAAAAACATCATGGAGCGAGAGAGGGAGACTCTCGGTACTAGCTAGCAAAACCACCAACAGCAGAATTTTCATTCCAGGAAGGCCAGAAGCCGAGCTTCCAGCTGACCAGCAGAATTTACAATGCCAAGGACAGAATGAGAAAAACACTGATTTTCAGTCTGATGTCCACACCCCTTCTAAGTTAAACCAGCAGCTCAAAACGGAGACAGAAGAACTCTTGTCACCTGGCCTGTTAATTATTCTTCCCTCTAACAATGCAAGGTCATAAAAAATGCCAGAAAGCACCTGAGGCCCAAAACTAAACAGAACCCATTTAAGCCATTGAAGGAACAAAAAAAGAATTCGAGCAGATAGCCCAGCAACAAGATATAAAAAAGCTGTTTAACTGCAGAGAACATAAATTTTAAAAAATACATTTCTCAAAGGTACACTAGCATCACAATACATTATATTTTTCATCTCTGCCTCTTTCTATATACATTTATATCAGTGGATGCAGTTTCTTTAAATGATTGGACAAGTGGGAATATGTCCTCCCAATATCTTTGAGTTGTTTGCTAAGTCTTGCCAATGAATTTTGGATGTGAAAGAACATGTCTTGACAGTATGTCTTTCAGAATTTTAGTTCATCCTAAAGCTCTTTGCACGCTATAAAGGACCTTTGAAATTTAATGACTATTGCGATGTCTGCATATAGTCTACCGTGCCCTGAAGCCCCCCCTGTCCTAGCCCTGAACACATATCTTTGCTTAGTTCTTTCCCACCATTCCTTCTGCAGCTCATCTTGTCTCTGAGAGCCACCTCCTGCTCCCCTCATCCCACAATTCTCAGTCTCAAATGTATGTCTGCTGTGTTATAATTCAGGTTAGAAACTCCAAAGCATTTTTCTGCCTGAATCATAAGCTTTGCAAATTTGAATTTGGATAGGTTAAGCAAAAGGTGTTTCACTTCAGGTATGATTCAAATGACCCACTCGGGAGCTTTTATCAAACAAATTTTCTTTAAGAATACTGTGAACACGTTGAAAGAATAATAGCAATAGTTTTTACCAATTACAAGCAAGGTTAAAAATAAACAAACTTGATATTGTATAAACCTTAACAACGACATGCACTGTTCTAATACAAACCTGCTTATAACATACACCCGCCACAGGTTTAGCACAGAAAGTAAGAATGCTCACGTGATGCTGAAACTTAGTCCATTGGCTGGAGAATTGAAACTCTGACTTCCCAGCCTTGTAACTTCTAACAGACCTCGAGGCAGGGGCAGAGCCACCGCTGGCCTCCAGCTTTAGCCTGAAAACCACTGCAAGAGTGAGAGGCAATCCTTGCCTCAAATTCCCAGCTGGAAAACCACCGACAGCAGAATTTTCACTCCAGAGAGAGAGGCAAGACTGCTTCCAGTCCTGAGTCGAAACAGATTCTAGCTAACCAGCAGCCAAAACTGAAAGGAAGAAACTCTTAAGAGAGGAAAAAAAAAACTATCCTACTTCACCTTTCAATCATCCTTCCCACATCAATCCAAATGGTCAGAAACTCCCTGAAGGCCAAGATTTTTAAAAAAACATTTAAACAATTTAAGCAGAAATAAAAGGATCTCTAATAAGACAGCCGGTGCCACGATAAAAAAACAAAGCTGCTTATAACTGCAGTGAACATATTAAAAACTACATTTCTTAAAGTCACAGTAGCATCACACCTGCCACTGAGTAACAACTAACAAATACAAGGGGAGTCTCAGTGCAGACAGATAGAGATGTCACATACATTTCTAAGGTCCTTATGGCATGAAAAAAGCTTCAGGATAAACTACAGTTGTGAAAGACATTCGATAAATGCACTTGCAGCTGTTTTCTTGGAGTTGATTGTGAGGGTGTGTTCTGTGGTGAACAGAATGTAAATTATTTGCTGTACCATTTTCCATCTTCCCAGAATGCTCTGAAAGAATTGATAAGTAATAAGCTGTGACTCCGTTATTGGATTCATGAGTTATCCACGTGCTCACTATTACAGCCCAAATTCAGAGCTCCTGTAGATTATTCAACTGATTCAACAGTGAATCAGATCCAATCTCCAACCCAAGGAGCTGAAACTAAATATAGAAACCCCGCCCGTCTCACCAGTGAGTCTGTTTCGATTAATTTAACCTGAACTCAGTTACTATATTTCTGCACTAATGACATTCTCCTTGTTCATTGAGAAACTTATCTGCTGACCCATTGGGCTGTTTCTTTAAGTGAGTTGTAAAACTGCAACTTTTAACATTTTCTCTACTTGTTCTTTATATCTTTGCTTCTTCTCACTGGACAACTTTGTTTTACGGTCTGTTTTAAATTTACAGCTGACTTAGTCGCGATTGTGACTCTATCTCGAGGGAGGTGCGGTCTTTCCAAAGGTGTCACTCGGTACCTGGTGGCGATGGCTGCAGCCGATCTGCTGGTTGTCATTATTCGGGTCATACTGGAGAAAATTAATCCCTTCAAACTGAGCGTTGTATTATATTACAGTCGTCATGCCTGTGGCATCAGAGAAGTTATTGCCACCGCAGTTGTTAGCAGCTCTGTCTGGCTCACAGTCGCCTTCACCTTTGACCGAATGGTGGCCATTTGCTTCCAGAAACTGAAGATGAAATACTGCACTGAGAAAACAGCAGCCATCGTTATCACAACGGTGAGTTTACTGTGTTTATTCACCAAAATCCCGGTGTTTGTTAAGTATGACCCCTATTACTGCAGGGTATCATACGTGTACTACTATTATCCTGTGTGGAAAGTCGTTGACTGGATGGACCGCATTTTAACTCCAGTGCTCCCCTTCGTGCTGCTACTGCTGCTCAATACTCTCACTGTCAGGCACATCCTGCTGGCCAGTGCAGTCCGCAGGAAACTGAGGGGACAGCGAAACGGGGAGTAGCAGAACGATCCAGAAATGAAGAATCGAAGAAGATCCATCATTTTACTCTTCACCATATCGGGCAGTTTTATCCTGTTATGGGTGACACATGTTGTATTTCTATCGAATCAACGAATAACTGGGATGTATGATGTTTGGACAACTGATGAACTTGTAATAGATAAGATGGGATCAATGCTCCAGTTATCCAGTTCCTGCACCAACACATTTATTTACGCAGTCACAAAGAGGAAGTTCAGAGAGGAGGTGATGAATGCTGTGAAACATCCCTTTACTGTCATCCGGAATTTCATTCAATGATGGGAAGAAAGCTGGAAAATTTAAACCGGGACTGGGTAGCAAAATTATTGTTCCTGTCCAGCTCAACTCCTGTTGAATAAACATGTCCAAAGGACTTTGAAAATGAGAAGCAGAATCTTCCTCAAATCTACACATTGTAGTCAGGTGGAAGTTTAAAAGTGAATTCTCCAGGTTCTGAGAAATAATTGATTTGAGGATATTGGGATGAATATTATTTTGTCTCAAATACAAAGTTGAAATGAGATCTGATTATAATTTAAACATTCTGACAAGTCAAAGGCAAAGATTCGAACGACACAGATTTCACTTCTCACTAACTCCACAGAATAAATACAGTGAGTTTGAAAGGAATGGAAACAACTGATTCAGTGAGACGCAGAAAAATTGAAGAAGCCGCGTCGAAACGATGATTGTTGTTGTTGAGAACTGACAATAAAAATAGTTTGAAAACTGCCTTTTCAGGGAAAGTGAAATCTTTGTGAGGAATTTAGAATGTCGACAAATTGAAAACTCCTGGAAAGCAGGAACATGGAGACAATTGCTGAATCATCAACCTGGGGAGAACAAACAGCATTGGGAAAGGGGACTTTGAACCAACTCACTTGTACTAGATTCAGAAAATGGAGTTTGAACAAACATTGGACAGGTTGGACAGCCCATCCAGTTCATTCAGTGATCAATAGTCATCATCCCATGTGTTTCTGTGCTTCCATGTCTCTTTATCTCCATTCCACCAGCTACCAATCAAACATATTGCTCAATGTTCTACATGGCATATTTCTCTGGCAATATGGAATGTACAGAGAGCTGACTGCAAGACAGGAAACTGGGAGATCCTTTCACGTACCTCCAACATTCTGCCTCCAATTGGACACCCCCACCGGGACAATTACTTTTCCTCGATCTTTTCATTGGGAACAGTCGTCGGGACATTGGCCATCTCAATCTTTCTGCCCCCCTCACCCATTCCAATCTCTCTCCTTCCGAACTTTCCGCCCTTCGCTCCCTCAGGTCCAAGCCTGACATTGTCATCAAACCTGCCAACAAAGGGGGTGCTATTGTCGTCTGGCGTACTGACCTCCACCTCGCAGAGGCTGAGCCCCAACTCTCAGATTCTTCCTCCTACCTCCCCCTGGACCATGATCACACCACTGAACATCAAGCCATTATCTCCAACACAGTCACTGACCTCATTTCCTCCAGATGTCTTCCCCCCACAGCTTCCAACCTTATGGTCTCCCAATTCCTTATAGCCCACTTTGACCTACTTCCCAAAATCCACAAAAAGGACTGTCCTGGTAGGTCCATTGTGTCCGCATGCTTCTGCCCCACTGAACTTATTCCTGCATCATATTGCCAGCTTCCAGTCCGCAGGCCCGAACCAACTCCTATTCACCATGGATGTGCAATCTCTCTCCACCTCCATTCCACGCCAGGGCGGCCTGAGAGCTCTTCGCTTCTTTCTTGAAAAGAGGCCTGAACAATTCCCATCCACCATCACTCTCCTCCGCCTGGCTGAAGTCATTCTATCTCTCAACAACCTCTCCTTTAACTCCTCCCATTTTCTCCAAATCAAAGAATTAGCAATGGGTATCCACATGGGTCCTAGCTATGCTTGTCTTTTTATGGGGTATGTGGAACATTCCTTGTTCCAGGCCTACCCAGGTCTCCTCCCACAACTCCTTTACTCTACATTGATGACAATTTTGGTTTGGCTTCATGCTCTCATCTAGACCTTGAAAAATTCATCAACTTCACTTCCAGTTTCCTCCCTCCATCGCCTTCACCTGGTCCATCTCAGACACTTCCCTTCCCTTCCTTGACCTTTCTGTCTCCATTTCTGACAATAGACTATCTACCAGTATCCATTACAAGCCCAGTGACTCCCACAACTATCTGGACTACAGCTCTTCACACCCCACATCCTGTAAGGTCTCCATCCCTTTCACTCAGCTCCTTCACCTCCATCGCATTTGTTCCAATGATGCCACTTTCCAGAGTTGTGCTTCTAATATGTGCTCCTTTTTCCTCAACTGTGGATTCCCATCTACAGTTAACGACAGGGCCCTCAACAGCGTGCAGTCCACCTCCCGCACCACGACCCTCACCCCCTCCCCTCCCTCCCAGAACAAGGATAGAGTCTTCCTTATTCTCACATTTCACCCCGCCAGCCTCCGCATGCAAAGCATAATCCTCCGCCATTTTCGCCAACTCCAGCGTGATGCCAACACCAAACACATCTTCCCTTCATTCCACAGAGACCATTCCTTCCAGGATAACCTCGTGAACTCTTTCACTATTGTGGTGAACCATCGTTGGTTCCCACGAGGTAGTACTGAGCCAGGGTTTGGCCAGTACTACGAGTATGTATATATGTTGCTGTTGGGTTTAGGGATGGGTTGTTCTCCTTGTTGCTGTTGGGGTTAGGGTTGGGCTGTTACACCTGTAATATAGCTATTATGGTACATCCCAGTCGGGCTCCGCCTCCTGGGAGAGGTTTTAAGGTCACTCCTCTGTCTGGGACCCCTCAGTCTGGGATCGTGTACTATACATGGTAGCTTCGTTGTAATAGTAAATAAAAGCCTTTATTTCTGTTGAGCATCTCAAGCCTCGTGTGTGATAACGTGCATCAACTATACCAACACCTCTCCCGTCACTCATGGCACCTTCCCATGCAATCGTAGAAGGTGTAACACCAGCTCCTTTACCTCTTCTATGTTCACCGTCCAAGGTCCAAAACATTCATTCCAGGTTAAGCAGCGTTTCACTTGCACCTCTTTCAATTTCGCTGCTCCCAATGTGGTCTCCTCTGTATCAGAGAGACCAAACATAGACTGGGTGATCACTTTGCTGAGCACCTTCGCTCTGTGCGCAATCAGGATCCTGACCTTCCGGTTGCTTGCCATTTTAACACACGATTCTGCTCCCATGCCCACATGTCTGTCCTTGGCTTGCTGCAATGTTCCAGTGAAGCTCAACACAAACTGGAGGAACAGCATCTCATCTTCCGGCTCAGTAATTTACAGCCTTCCGGTCTCAACATCGATCCCCACCCCACAACATCTCCATCTGTCACAGCTTTACAGCTTCTCTGCCGTTTGACCATTCAAACCCTTTATTCTCTCTGTGGATAGCTATGAGCAGTCTTTTCCCCTGTTTTCTATGGCTATGACTCATCTTTCATTCCTTCCCCCTGCAGTATAAATATCTCCCACTTTCTATGCCTTTTAGCTTTGACAGAGGGTCATCTGGACTCGAAACGTCAGCTCTTTTCTCTCCTTACAGATGCTGCCAGACCTGCTGAGATTTTCCAGCGTTTTCCCTTTTGGCTTCAGGAAACTGGGAATTGGGTTAAAGTCATTCAGATTGGCAGGAAGTGGGAAGTGGCTACCAAAAGGACCAATGCTGGAACATTGTTGTTCCCAATTCATATTAACAACATGAACAATATTCACAATGAAGAACAAACTGTGGGGACAGTGAAATGTGGATGAAACCAACAATGCAATTTCCACATTTGTAAAAGACACAACATTGAGCAGCATTGTCGATACTGAGGGGGGACTGCCACACATGAGGAGAAAACATTCATAAATGTACAGAAGAGGCATTTCAAATTAATTTCAACATTGATAAGTGTGAGGCATTACAATTTGCTCAGAATCATAAGATCAGAAAAAAGATGGAAAATAAGAATCTAAATGAGGCAGAGATGCAAAGAGGTCTTAGATTTTCGGTGACCAAGGTATTAAAGCTGTTACAGGAGCAAACAAAACATTAGGGTTTAATTCTTGAGGATTGGAATTGAAAATTAAAGAATTGCAGTTAAACCTGTACAAAGCACGGTCCGACCGCACGTGGAGCTCTGTGTATGGTTCTGGTCACCACATTATAAAAAGGATATAGAAGCACCAAGGAGGATACAGAAATGATTGACAAGGATGATAAGGATTCTACTTCTCAACAAATGATAAACAGGCTGGGTGTCGGGCTCTAATTGGTCACTGGTGTTTTCACTTCTAAGCCAGGCTCCAGATGCTGCCGCTCTGTTACTCCATTGGGAGAGATTATCACTGCTCAGCCAGGAAGAAACCTCAGGAACTGGGCAGGAAATGTTCACAAAAATACTTTTGAAATGTGGGATCTTCCCTGCCCGTGTCCCCATCTTTGGGATCCTCAGTCTCTGGTTGTGATATCCCCCTGGACTATCACATGGTGGCCATCTCCAATTAACTGATAACTCCTCACAGGATGCAGAGCTGCCCCACCATTGAAAAAACGCCAAGAGCCCAATGTATTGACCCCTATTTGGGACAGGGTCTCGATACAAGCATTAATTCTAAATACGTGCATTCCTCTGTGTACAAATATATCTCCTGCTCTTGTCCAAGTCTCTTCAAATTAACATCACATCGATGTTCCCTCAGAATCTACAGCCTGTTTCTATCTGTCCTGTCCCATCACTTTATAATTTAAAATTGTATCCAATCACCTTGGTAACAAAACAGTTGTCCTTGTCCAAGGCTGTCTTTGTATCTGCCTTTCTTCACACTGTTAATATTCAGATTACTGTTGTACAGTTTGCTGTAATTTGACCAATCCTAAGAATTGACCTTACTTTATCTAAGTAGCAGCAAAATAAAATATAATTGTGGAATGTTGCAAGCTGTTTTTCACAGACAAGGAAAGCTCTGGGCAGGGATGAACTGTTGGAAATTATGAAAAACATGAGCATCCCCAGATCACGTCGTGTCCAGTTTTGATCCGAATGGAATGAGTGATTGATGAGCTAGAAGAGGAAAAATAACTTTCCAATTCTGGAATGTGGAAGTTATTGATTCTGTGTGAGGGTTGGAGCAGATAGCGATTTGGAGAACCACTGAACAGGCAAAGACTCACAGTGAATCTGCTGATATTGAGTTGGAGGGCTGGAGGTAGGATGTTGGGCAGGAGGTTTAGGAGTATGTGAGGAAGCACTTTTTTATCCAGTGGGTGGTGATGGTCTGGAATGCGCTCCCTGGGAGGCTGGTACAGGCAGGTTGCCTCATATCTCTGGATGAGCACTTGGCACATCATAACATTCAGGGCTATGGGCAACTGCTGGCTGATGTGATTAGGTGGGAGTTGAGGTGTTTCAAACGTGTTAGTGCTGAGTCGATTGGACAAAGGGTCTATTCTGCGCTGTCTGATTCTATGATTCTATGTTTGAAAGCATCTGTGGAACTGGTCATGGGGAACAGCGCAGGATGGGATAAAGGAAGAGGAGTTAAAGGCCTGGTTAATCAAAGACAGAAGGAATGAGCAAAGGCACTAAAATCTCCTGGAGGGTGGGTAACATTAGGGCACACTTTGAATGTCTTTAAAAGGTACTTGGAGCTGGAGCCAAGGCCAAAATGGTCATTCACAAATTAAACATCGATGTTGAGTAACTGCCAAACTGACCAATTGCTCTTGTTCGTACATATGTGGCTTTTGATTACAGTCACTGGAACTTAAAATCAATTGAAACTCTTTGGGCCACAATCACCTGGCTCCCCTGTGTGGGGTTTTTGGGGGTTCAATTCCCCAGAACTAGATCTTTAAATGTCTCATTGTTCTTGGGCTGGAAACTGATCAAAAACATTGTTCTGAAGACATTCCAGAATGTTCTCTCCTTCGCTGTCCTTAACCCAACGACTGTCTGATTTTATGTGGGAATAGTTAAAGTCACCCATTGTCAATACTCAAAGGTCCTTTCACCTCAGTAATTTCATTGCACATTTGATAATCCATTACTTTCCCATTGATTGGTAGTTCACAAAATAGACAAAATAGCAGAAGAGCTTGTTGTTTCTTAACTCGAACCAAATGATTGTCTCTTTTGACTTCTCAAGGGTGTTTTTCCTTTCAGCACTGTGATACTTCCATCATGCATTATCAAAGCAAACATTTCTATTCATAGCCGCATGACTAACTCACTTGAAATATTTGAGCTGTCATTGAAACTGCGAAAGTACAGGTCCCCCACTGTGTTAAGGATAGGTTGTGGAAGCATGCCAAGCAGTATCAATACTTCTTTGTTGGCTCTGCAGAGAATGTCAACAAATATCTATTCAAATTTCAAGCACCAATTTTCTTTTCAACCAAGAGTCACAGTAGCCTTTTTTCTCTTCAAAATTAAACTGAGGGGATTTAAATGTCTTGACAGCGAGAGAGCTCCACAGAACTTATCCACCATTTATACGCATTGATGACTCCTGTTGGCTAAAACAAAGAGATTACCTAACCCCTCCAAAAGGCCACCTTATTTCTCAAAGAACACTGTCAGGTTTAGAAATTTTGTTTAATTTGATAGAGGCAAAGAGTTGAGTGTTAGAAAGGCGTGTGACAAAATTCCTTGTAAGAATGGCCATTTGCACTTTGAATATTATTTTGCCTCTGTGAAGTGTGGATGTATAAAATACATCCTGTCCACATATTCCGCCACCCACCTTGGTGAAAATGGCAGTGCCGTGTTTGGGGGCAGGAAATCTAGGTTCAGGGCTCATTTTGGAAAAGGAGTGGAGCCATTCCATCTCTGTGTAAATTTGGGCCCAGGTGTTCATGGCCAAACCCCTGTTAAATGAAATGAAAATCTCCCCCATTGCACCAGCGAACCATCCCACAAGGATATTGATGGCAGATCTGTTCAGGTAAAACACGCCAATACTCAACAGATGCTTTCTGTCACAGAACTGGTCCCAATATCCCAGGAGCCAGAGGCTCTCTCTCTCTGGAACCACCTCTCTGTTCACACAATTACCTGCTGTGTCCATCTATTTCTGTCATATTAGCATGTGGCACCAGAAATAATTCAGAGATTACTGTTCTGCTTTTGTAACATTTTCTCTCAATCCTTAAACTCACATGAAAGGACCTCGTCTCTCATCCTCTTGATGTCATTGGTTCCACCATGGACCATATTTCTGCCTCAGCCCCCTGCCCCCCCGCCCCCACCCCCCCCCCCCCCCCACCCCCTGCCCCCCACCCTCCCAACAGAATGTTCCACTCCCTCTCCGTGATGTCTCTTACCCTGACACTGGGGAGGCACCGCCCCATACAGGAGTCACATCAACAGTAACAGAGCTGCTTTCCTGTCCCCGTGGCTTTCAAATCCAGAATTACTGCTGAATTTCTTCAATTTGCTGTGTATTCCTCTGTCTCAGGGTATCAGGCTCAGGGCTGTGCTCCTCCAGATGGTCATCACACTCACCAGTACCCAATGCTGAATATCAATGAGAGATTGCCCCATTCTCAGTGGATTCCTGCCCCTCGTGTCCCTCTCTGCCCTCCCACGGTGAGCAGCCACTTGCTATTTTGGCCTCTAACTGGCTGTGGGCTGAGCAGTTCCCTGAAACTGTGACCTGGGAATGTTCAGTCGCCCACCTGCCCTGAATGAACCCTCTCATCCCCAGAATCCTCAGCGTGATTCCAATCTATTGGAGGCAGTTCCTCCAAACTCAGGCCTCCCGGAAACATGAAGATCCTGAGGTTAGCACACGGCACAAGGACTGCAGGCTACAGGGTGAAGCGCCTCCGACATTTCTATTGGAACAATCACCAATGTTATGAACCTGGACATTGAGTTGTGACACTCACCCTCTCCATTCATTCACTCACTCACTCGCTCGCTCGCTTACTCACTCACTCACTCATTCACTCACTTACTTATTCACTCGGGCCCTGTGTCTTCCCCGAGTCTGCTGCAAAAGACCATTTCCAGGCTTGCTTGAAGTCTATCTGGGTCCACTGTAAAAAGGTCCTCCCAAGGTCAATGTGAGGCCTCCACAGGCCCATCTGGAGACCCTGAGCTCTGCTCACCTTCCTCCCCACCACCGGCACCCCCACCTCACCACACCTCAGGTTAAATTATAGTAAGGGCAGCCTGATGCCTGCAGGGTCCAGCTGGGCCACATCCCATCATCTTCCCGCCCCACACGGGCCTGTTGTAGCTGCTCTGAGCTCCCCCATGCTGCAACCCATCATTCAAAGATACCTGGAAATTGACTGCATTTGACGTCCCATCGAGTGCCCCCGGGGCCTCTGGGCACCCCAAGGGAGGAGGAAGAGCTTGAGCCCCTGCCAGTGTCTTCCACCCAGGAGATCCCGGACAACCACAGACCTTCCTCACACCGGGGCATATAGGACCAGGGAGATGAACAGAGTGGCACCAAAACAGTGCCATCCTCAAGTCAGCCGGGGCCCTCCAGTTCCCGGCCACACTGGGGACGTCCGCCTAGGGCATCACAGGCAACGGGGCGGGCATCACAGCTGTACACCTCCACCTCCAATGTGCATCCTGTGGTAGCACCAAGAAGAAGTAGTAGACATCACAAAGTTAGAAAGTTGTAATTCACTAGAGGGCACGGGTGAAGGTCAGCATTCGTCAGGGTTTGGTAATCATTTAGGGGAAGAGCACAATAAACTGTTAATTGCACATCATGCTGTGATTAATGTGTCTCTGATTCCCTCCCCCCCCCCCCCCCCCCCCGCCCACACCTCAGTGCTCCCGACTCCCAAACACAGAGGTGCTGTCTGTTGAGCCTTGCAGACTCAGCCCATGTTTCAGAGTGCCTGTCCTACCTTCCCCAACACTCACCAGACCCTTGGTGCAAGTGCCTGCAACCCCCCCACCCCAACCCCCTCCCATCTGTTGGCCAAAAACACGTGTCCCCAACCCTTCCAGCTCCCTGGGCCAGGGTGGCAGCGTGCATTCAGAGTACAGGTAGGAGTCAGACTTGAATTGCACCAGGGGCAGGATCCCAGTGTGCACAAGAGTGAGTCGTCATCATCTTCCAGCCTTCAAACAAGACTCACTATCATTGCCAGCTCAGGCACATTAATATGGTCGGATGTTTCTGGGGAAAGGGTGGTGGGATGACAGGAGCAGGGGAAGGGTGATGTGGTGGTTTGAGGGCCCAGGTCGATTTGGAGGGGGAATAGCGGCTGCACTTGTTCCTGGGGTGTGGTGGGTGTGTGTTGGTTGCACCCCCCCTCACTGCACAGCACTAGCTCGGTGAAGCGGGCTGCAATCAAGGCGTCCCTTGCTGCCCTTCCCTGCCGGACAGTTGCCATTGCTGTCTTTCCTCCAGCTCTTCATGTGGTGGGGCGGCCACATCGCCCCCTCGCTGCTGCTCCTCCTCCCCCTCCTCCTCCTCCTGCTCCAGCTGGTCTCCCCACTGCTGGGTGATGTTGTGCAGAGTGCAGCAAATGATCATGATGCATGAAGCACGCACAGGGTCATACTGGAGGAACCCCCCCCCCCCAGAGCAGTCCAAGCAGCGGAACCACATCTTCAGCAGGCTGACCACTCAACGGCGGACCGGGTGGCTGCATGGGCCTCATTGTAGCGGGTCTCCGCCTCAGTCTGGGGCCTCCACACAGGCATCATCAGCCATTGTCTTACCGAGTAACCCTTGTCACCCAGTAGCCATCCCGGGAGCCTGGGCTAGTCTTAAAAGAGCCCAGGGATGTCCGACTGCCGGAGCACAAAGCTGTCATGGACACTCCCTGGGTGGCGTGCATCGACCTGCATGATCTTCAGCCGATGGTCGCACACGATTTGAACGTTCAGGGAGTGGAACCCCTTCCGGTTCACAAATCGCTGTGGCCCTGCATGGGGGCGCCCGCAAGGTGATGTGTGTGCCATCCACTGCGCCCTGCACATTCGGAATCCTGGCGATGTTGTGCAGCATAAATTTGAGATTTGTATGGGATATAATTTTTTTTAAGTTACTATTCAGTAATCAGCAGCGTTACATTGCACTCAGCAATCGGTGATCAGAATACACCAGGGAGTCAAAATCAATTTCTCCAGCCTGAGATGATGGAGGGATCACTCGTGTGTCTGAAAACAGAGATGTTATTCAGTCAATGCAGCCCAGAAATTACAAAGAAGCCGAACACATTTGGAGCGCATCAATCTTCACCTGTAATAGTATAGGAGCATTCCTGCATTCATTGTGAAATGTGTTGACTAGTTAGTTACCTCACAGGTTAGACCGGGATTAAAGTTCCCTCCACACTGTCCAGTCAAACACTTCTGATGATTAACTGTTGATATCGTGAGAAGTGCATAAAATTGGCAACAGATTATCAGGAATGATGGGGACCACATGAAGAGGCTGAGATGGATCATCCACTGGGCACTTCTGGCTGAAGATTGTTGGAAATATTGCAGCCTTGTCTTTTGCGCTGATGTGCCGGGCTCCCCCATCACTGAGGATGTGAATATTTGTGGAGCCTCCTCTTCCTGTCAATTGTTTCATTGTCCGTCACCATTCACGACTGGATGTGTCAGGACTACAGAATTTAGACTTGATCTATTGTTTGTGAGATCGCTTAGCTCTGTCTATCGCATAGTGCTTCTACTATTTGGCCTGCCTGCAAGTAATCCTGTGTTGTAGCTTCACCAGGTTGATACCTCATTTTTTGGACATGCCTGGTATTGCTCCTGGCATGCCCTCCTGTAGTCTTCATTGAACCAAGGTTGATCCCCTGGCGTGTTGGTGATGGTAGAGTGGGGAAAATGCAGGGCGGATTGTAGTTGAGTAAAATTCTGCTGCTGCTGATGGCCCACAGAGCCTCATGAATGCCCAGTTTTGAGTGTTAGACCTTTTTGGAATCTATCACATTTATTACGCTGGTGGAGCCACACAATATGATGAGTGATATCCTCAATGTGAAGATAGGACTTCATTTCCACAAGGACTCAGCATCATTATCCAATACCAATTAATGGCCATTTAAAGAGCTCAATCCACCTCCGCTGCCATTATCCTCTGGGCAGTGGGATTCAGATGGGACTGGGAAGACCATTCTTCCATCAAAGGTGGTGAAAGGGTGGAGAGGAAGGGGTTGGGGTTCACCCTTTAGGGTGCCTTTTGTACAATGGGGACATCCCGCCTCTCTTTGTGTCTTCCCACCTGGCAGCCTCCAAACCAGATTTCCCCCGAGGAGAAGTGGGCGCTGTAGTGTTGGGATGGTCCACACCTGAACCCAGCTGGACCAGCCATCCATATAACATGGCAAGTAGAGAGGGCCAAACTAGTCGGGGGTTTAAAATATATCAGATTAGACCTCAGTCACACCCATCAGCAGCTGGAGTTGGATGAGGATTCACAAAGGCTGCTTACTATCAACACCCACAAGGGTTTGTACCAGTATACACAGTTACCTATTGGAGTCTCATCAGCCTGTGCCATTTCCCAGCATACATTGGAGAGCCAATTCCAAGGCATCTCTAATTTAGTGGTTTATCTTGATGATGTACTAATGACAGGAACCTCACCTGAAGAACACAGATCAAATTTGGAAGAAGTATTGAGAAGGTTTTAAGAAGCAGGGTTGAGGTTGGAATGGGAGAAATGTATGTTC
This sequence comes from Mustelus asterias, assembly GCF_964213995.1. Classification (NCBI taxonomy): domain Eukaryota; kingdom Metazoa; phylum Chordata; class Chondrichthyes; order Carcharhiniformes; family Triakidae; genus Mustelus; species Mustelus asterias. The sequence goes on from NW_027590429.1 coordinate 122,813, forward strand.
CAAGCAGAGGAAGTTACATATTTGGGTTTTAGCGTAGACACAAAGGGCTACATCCTTTGGAAGAGAAAGTTCAAGCAATTAAGGAGGTTCCACAGCCGAAAGACGCATCAGAGTTGAAATCATTTCTGGGCATGGTAAGCTATTATGGTAGATTTTTAATAAACATATCTACCAAAGTTAAAGAAACATCAGCATGGGAGGTGGGGAAGCCTTTGTAAAAATTAAGCAGCTTCTGCAGTCGTCGGCTTTGTTGATGCTCTTCAATCCAACCAAAGCTTTGGTAATAACCTGTGATGCATCACCGTATGGAGTGGGAGCAGTGTCGTCCCACCTGGTGCCTGATGGAATGAAAGGGCCTTGCCTTTTCTTCTAGAACGTTATCAGAGGCAGAATAAAAGTATTCCAAGATAGCTAAAGGAAGCTTGTCGGTCATCTGTGCAATGAAAACATTTCATCAGTATATTTATGACAACACATTATGATAGTTTCCAAACACAAACCATTGTTATGTCAAAGATAAACCAGAGCCACCAATTGCCTCTTCAAGGCTGCAGAGATAGGCTCCCTTGTCAGCAGCGTACAGTTATATATTTCAGCATCACTCTGGAACACAGATATCACTCAGCCAGTTGCCCTTGCCACAGCTAGTAGCATCACCACCAGCCCACAACAGATAGTCCTCAATCTGGTCGAGACTTTACCAGTCTCTGCCAAACACATAAAGGTGTGGACAGAAAGAGACCCTGCATTGTAGAAAGTTAAAAAGATGGTCATGCAAAGGTGAGAAGTCAGAGTTGCTTAAACCACTAACCAGAGAAGGATGGAAATAACCTGTGTTATTGTGGGGGGGGCTAGAGTTCCAGTCCCACCCCAGGGGAGATGACTTTTATTACAGGAACAGCACTACTCCAATCCAGGGCAAAGCAGGATGAAGGCCCAAGCCAGAGGTTATGTCTGGTGGCCGGGTCTTGATAAGGAAATAGAAAGGATATTTGGTCAACACCCCAATTGAGAAGCTCAACAGGCCTTGCCGCCACTGCTGGTGAATTGGCATCCATGAGAATGGCCTGGTAGACCCTGTCCAAGGAGACAAATCCACTTTGCAGGATCATTTATGGGTCATATGTTTCTTATATTAGTAGACGTACACTCAAAGAGGTTCAATGTGCAGTTGAAGTCCACAATAGCCACTGCCACCATTGACAAATTAAGGAAAGATTTTGCTGTTCATGATATTCGGGAAGTCTTCGTGTCAGACAACAGGACATCATTCACAGCGGAGTAATTCCAAAAATGCATCAATCAAATTTATCACCCTCCATGTTAAGTCAGCACCCAGCCTCAAATGGGCTAGTGGAGCATGAGGTACAAACATTCAAGTCATTGATGGAGAATCAAGTCAATTGGCCTCTTCCTCTCCGCACAGCCAGTTTTTTGTTGTCTTATAACACCACATCAAATGCAACCACAGGCGTCACGCCAGCTGAGCTACTAATGGGATGCAGCTTAAGAGAACGGTTGGATATGATATTCCCAGATTTGGTGGGGAGGGTGGGGGAGTTGGCAAGCCTCTCAGAGAGAAAATCACGATTCAAAGAAAAAAGACAGACTGTTCCGAGTTGAGGTCATGGTCAGAAACTTTGCAGCAGGACCGGCTTGTGTGGCTGGTAAGATTGTGGAGAGAATAGGAACGGTCTCCCATGTGATGGAGATACAAGGCTGTCATCACAAGAAACATGTAGACCACCTGAGGAGGAGAGCAGTGACCGATACAGGGGATCAACCGGCGCCCCCTGCTGTGAATTCCAAGTTACCAGGATTGGTTACCGGGATTCCAGTTGGAAACAAGGGATCTGAGCAACCAGTGGTTACTGTAACTGAGGAATCAGCAGCTACAGAGGAGGAGCTTGAACCCGGATTGATGAGTTTGCCTTTTGCATCTGTCCGGCTGGATTCTTCAAATTCTGAAGAGTCTCCCACAGAACTGAGGCATTCGACACGGGTCCGGAATCCCCGGACCAACTACACTTATGATGGGTTTTTCTCAGGGGTATTCCCGCTGCCCTTTAATAAAACATTGTTTGTCTGTGCTGAATTCCTCCATTGTTGAATTCATGAGTTAGGGGGGAAGGATTGTGCCAGCATTACCCCTTTTTAAGGGAGCTCTCCCTGAGGGCCACGCGATCAGTCCGGACCCTATGGACTGTCGAGGTGGGAAGCTGAGCCAATTGGGGGCAAGGTTGCGTATCCCAGTCGAGGAGGTCCCGTGGCTGGATCCTGGGAAGAGAGTTGTACAGTCGCATCGTTGATTCAATCTGACATTCTGTTGTAAATATTATTTATCATTGGCATTAAATCCCTTGTTATTTTGTACCACATCGAATCGCCCTCGATTTATTACAGAGTCATAAAGTCAGAGCCATAATTTCAAATTCACAACACGGTGTTAAATTATAAATGTTGCAATGCCAATCATCATAACTCAAATGTCCTGCAGTCAAGAACTTTTCTATAGCTCCACCTTTGACCAGGTTTCCACTCCTGCCACAGCTCTGAAACAGCCCTTATTCATGTTACAAATGATATCCGTGTGGCTGTGACCAGAGCAAACTCTCCCTCCTCTTCCTTCTCAGCCTGTCTGCAGCTTTGACATGGTTAACATTCCCATCCTCCACCAATGCCTCATTTCCAGTTTCTCCTCCCTGGTTCCATTCTTCTGTGTCCAGTCATTGTAGAAACTCACTCACACTGGCTTCTCTTCACACTCTCACACTTTCTTTAAATATCCAATTCAATCCAATCAAAGCCCAATTCAGAGTCTCATCAAGTGAGACATTCCCGATCCAAGCTGACAAGACAGGGCTCTCAGCTCCTGTCTTGGGTTGGATCTACATGATCCAAGCTGATTGGAGTCGGCATTGCACCTTCTCCAAGGCTTGATCTCTTTGCATCTTAGCCAAAACGCCAAGATGTCGCTTTTAAACATTGCTTCAAATGAAGCCACAATGTTACCTTATGACTTCAACCAAGTACAGCATGTCGATACTACACTTGATTTTATTTGTCAAATATCTTTCCTTGGTCATCCACATGCTCAGCTCCAACCCATCTGAATACACCTCACGTTCCACATGTGCTCCGACTCCATCTTTACCACCGATTTCCTCAGTCCCAACTTGAACTTGAAGGGCCGAATGGATTTGAATGATGAATCTTAATAGCGCTGGAGGTCCGAATTTTACAGTTACAGCTTTCAAAAAAACAGCAAGAATGGACTTTCGTCATTGTCATGCTCGAGAACGTTAATTGGAAAAGGCTCTGGGATGATTCAATCTCTTTGTCTGTGTTAAACTCACCCTTGAGAGATGGTTAGAGATCTCTGAAATGATAGAAATACCTTGTATCCCAGAAAGAGAATCTTTGTTTTTATTTGTATCAGTATTGTGAGATTCCACGATTCACATTGATCATTATTGCAGGAGAAACAACAATAGTAACATCCTGGCTTTTATAATATTTCCAGATGCATTTGCACAGTCTATGGAAAGGGATATTTTTAACATAGAAACATATAGAACAGTACAGCACAGAACAGAACCTTTGGCCCACGATGTTGTGCCGAGCTTTATCTGAAACCAAGATCAAGCTATCCCACTCCCTATCATCCTGGAGTGCTCCATGTGCCTATCCAATAACCGCTTAAATGTTCCTAAAGTGTCTGACTCCACTATCACTGCAGGCAGTCCATTCCACAGCCTAACCACTCTCTGCGTAAAGATCCTACCTCTGATATCCTTCCTATATCTCCCACCATGAACCCTATAGTTATGCCCCTTGTAATAGCTCCATCCACCCGAGGAAATAGTCTTTGAACGTTCACTCTATCTATCCCCTTCATCATTTTATAAACCTCTATTAAGTCTCCCCTCAGCCTCCTCCGCTCCAGAGAGAACAGCCCTAGCTCCCTCAACCTTTCCTCATAAGACCTATCCTCCAAACCAGGCGGCATCCTGGTAAATCTCCTCTGCACTCTTTCCAGCGCTTCCACATCCTTCTTATAGTGAGGTGATCAGAACTGCACACAATATTCTAAATGTGGTCTCACCAAGGTCCTGTACAGTTGCAGCATAACCCCACGGCTCTTAATCTCCAACACCCTGTTAATAAAACCTCACGCTCTGTAGGCCTTCTTCACAGCTCTCTCCACTTGAGTGGCAACCTTTTGAGATCTGTGGATATGGACCCCAAGATCTCTCTGTTCCTCCAGAGACTTCAGAATCCTACCTTTGACCCTGTAATCCACATTTAAATTAGTCCTACCAAAATGAATCACCTCACATTTATCAGGGTTAAACTCCATTTGCCATTTTTCAGCCCAGCTTTGCATCCTATCTATGTCTCTTTGCAGCCTACAACAGCCCTCCACCTCATCCACTACTCCACCAATCTTGGTGTCAACAGCAAATTTACTGATCCACCCTTCAGCCCCCTCCTCTAAGTCATTAATAAAAATCACAAAGAGCAGAGGACCAATCACTGATCCCTGCGGCACTCCGCTAGCAACCTGCCTCCAATCCGAAAATTTTCCATCCACCACCACCCTCTATCTTCGATCAGATAGCCAATTACCGATCCAATATGCCACCTTTCCCTCTATCCCACACCTCCTTACTTTCATCATAAGCCAACCATGGGGGACCTTATCAAACGCCTTACTAAAATCCATATATATGACATCAACTGCCCTACCTTCATCAACACACTTAGTTACCTCCTCAAAAAATTCAATCAAATTTGTGAGGCACGACTTGCCCTTCGCGAATCCGTGCTGACTATCCCGGATTAATCCGCATCTTTCTAAATGGTCGTAAATCCCATCCCTCAGGACGTTTTTCATCAATTTACCAACCACCGAAGTAAGACTACCTGGTCCATAATTACCAGGGTCATTTCTATTCCCTTTCTTAAACAGAGGAACGACATTCGCCATTCTCCAGTCCTCTGGCACCATCCCCGTGGACAGCGAGGACCCAAAGATCAAAGCCAAAGGCTCTGCAATCACATCCCTTGCCTCACAAAGAATCCTAGGATATATTTCATCAGACCCAGGGGACTTATTGACCTTCAGTTTATTCAAAACTGCCAGTACATCCTCCCTCCGAACAACTATTTCCTCCAGCCTATTCGCCTGTAACACCTTCTCTTCCTCAAAAACATGGCCGCTCTCCTTGGTGAACACTGAAGAAAAGTATTCATTCATCACCTCGCCTATCTCTACTGACTCCATACACAAGTTCCCACTACTGTCCTTGACCGGCCCTAACCTCACCCTGATCATTCTTTTATTCCTCACATCAGAGTAAAAAGCCTTGGGGTTTTCCTTGATCCGACCCGCCAAGGACTTCTCGTGTCCCCTCCTAGCTCTCCTAAGCCCCTTTTTAACGTGCTTGTTCAATGAGTGGAATTAATATCAGTCAGCATGGGAACAAGTTGTCTTTGTATGTTCTTAGTTACTGTCAGCTGAACAAGTTCACACTGTATTCCTTCCAGTGCTGATTCTGGAACAGAATATACTTTAACTGAATATTTTGAACTCACATTCAGCTCAATCAGTCATTAAATTCCCAGCAATTTAATCATGAATCTCTCTGGTGTCAGGAACGGAAAACTTTCTGCCCATCACTATAATGGTTGAAAGATTAAAAGAACAAGGAATTGGAATACATGGGGGGCAATATTGCCATTGCATTGTGCCCATTTTCAGGTGCGACGCGGTGGTAAAGTCGGGTGTAAAGCACTGAGCGTGATTGGCACCGGTTTTCGCGACCAGTGTCATTTTACGAGCGCCGGATTTCCGACACCATCAGCCTCCCATCGGAAATGGGCGGGAGGCAGGTTAATATATGGAAATTTATTATAATGCTATTTTACATCTGTTTAGCGAGCCCGGCACTCAGTAGTCCAGGCCCGCCTCCCGTTATGACCTCGCTAGGAAAGGTTCATGCCGGGTAGAGATCTCTGAAATGATGGAAATACCTTGTATCCCAGAAAGAGAATCTGTGTCTTTATTTGTATCGGTGTTGTGAGAATGCATGATTCACATTAAGGCATGCTGCCTGGCTTTTCATTGGTATAGGGATGATTGTTGTCTTCTTGAAGCAGGTAGGGACCTCAGATCAGTATAAGGAGAGGTTAAAGATGTCTGCGAATACCCCTGCCATCTGGTCAGTGTAGGGTCTGAATGCTTGTCTGGATACCCCATCCGGACCAGTTGCTTTCCATGGGTTGACTCTCATGAAGGCCGATGTAATGTCTGCGATGTGACCTTGGATACCGGTACCACTGAGGTCGTCGGGGTGAAAGGCGTGCTCTCGCTAACCTCTTGCTCAAAACAGGCATGGACTACATTGAGCTCTTCGGGGAGGGGTGCATTGCTGCCAATGATTCGACTCATCTTCACCTTGTAACCTGTTAGATCTTACAGGCCTTGCCATAATCAATGCGTGTTCATGTGGCTAGCCTGGGATTCTAGCTTGTTCCAGTATTGTCTCTGAGCATCTTTGATGGTTCTCCATAGATCGTATTTGGATTTCTTGGATAGGCAAGGGTCACCTGACTTGAATGCCTCAGACCCGGACTTGAGTAAGCAGTGGATATCCCTGTTCATCCATGATTTCCTGTTGGGAAACACACGGATTAGCTTCTTTGGCACACAGTATTCGACAGTCTTCTAACACTAATGAAGTCTGGTACTGTAGTGGCCAACTCATTCAGGTTAGTCACTGAGTTCTTGAATGTTGACCAGTCCACTGACTTGAAGCAGTCCGTAGGAGATCATCCAATTCCTCAGACCAACATTACACGAGTTTCTTTATTGGATTCTCCCATTCATTTCAGTTTTGTCTGTAAGCTGGGAGCAGGAGTACAGGAGACGTGTTGATGGTATATTGGTGGGACACTCCTAAGCTTGGCCTAGTTGAAGTCCCCGGCCACAATGAACAAAGCCTCGGGATGTTTTGTCCCAAGGCTATTTGTGGTGGTATATATTTCTTCCAGCACAGTCTTCATGTCCATATGGGGTGAGATGTAAACTGCTGTCAGGATAACAGAGGTGAACTCCCACGGCAGGTAGTAGGGGCGGCATTTCATGTCAGATACTCTTGGTCCAGGCAGCAGAAACTCGCCAGTATTGTTACGTCTGAGCACCCAGAAGTGTTGATTAGAAGGCAGGCCCCACCTCCCCGAGCCTTGCCTGAGGCTGCCGTGCAGACCACTTGCTGGATTGAGAGACCCTCCGGTTATAGGGCACAGTCTGGTGGGGCGGGATTGAGCCATGTCTCCGTGAAACAGAGTCCACACCAACCTCTCAGTTCCCTTTGGAAAGTGAGTCTGGCTTTAAGTTCATGTAGCTTGTTTTCCAGAGATTGGAGATTTGCCGGGAGTAAGCTGGGGAGGGGGGTTTAGTACCACGTTGTTTCAATCTCACCGGCAGACCTGTGCATTTCCCATGCTTCTGGATGAGTGGCTGCTTCCGGTCAGGCCCTGGGGTCGGTGTGAGCAGACCTTGGTATCACGGGTATAGGTGCGTCCAGTGAGGTTCTTCACGTTGGTCGGTGTGTGGGTAGAGGATTGGTTGCCATGATTGTGGTTTCACCTCGGCAGTCGGGTCTGCTTGGTCAAGCATTCCGGGTCGCTCTTGGGCTGAGAATTGACTTCAGAGGTCGGAGGATGTCCAGATGACCAGTAACTGGATGGTGTCTCTGGAGTCGTGGTCACGGATGAGCTGATGGCTGGGTCCACGTATAGGGTTCTCCAGGACTCTGCCAGGTCAGGGTCTCCCTTCGGAGGTCGAAGGATCTTGAGATTTACAGGTAGATTTAACAGAGCAGTATTGGTCATTTTTAAATGGTGGGAATTGATTTTTAGAAATGTGGGGCGATTATAAAGTGGGGCAGGGTTGGAGGGAATGCTTGGGCCCTGCAGAGAGTCGCAATGCTCCGGGTCGGTGGGGTTGGGGGCCTGTGGAGTGAGGGCCCGAGCTCCGGAGTTGCTGCGCTGTTCAGTGGGGGTGGTTGGGGACGGGTGGAGTGAAGGTCCCGGTTCCGAAATTGCTGTGCCGGCCGTCGGGCCCACGGGGTCCGGGTCGCTTACAGGTCAGGAGTCTTTGCAGTTCGGAGGATCACCAAATCTGTAAGAGATTTTAAAAGAGCTTATTGGATAGTTTAAAAGAGTTTGGGTACAGTTTTAGGAGCTTAGAACAAGACTGAAAGATGGTCTCAGTGGATATGCTGGGAACAGCTCGCAAGAGGCTGCATCGCTCCAGCGCCATCTTGAAATGGAGGGGTTGAGCACAAAGAAGAACTTGTTATAAATATGAGGCAGTGTCAGAGCAGGAGCCAATGTAGATCAGAGAGCACAGGGTGATGGCTGAGCGAGACTTGGTGTAAGAATAAGATCTTTAAATGAAAATATCCAAACACAAATTCTTTCCCTAGTTTCCAGGAATAGCTATCCCTATTCTTCTGTGAATGAGCAGCTCCTTCCCAATCACTGCAGAATTCCCAAATTCACCAAGTTCCCACTTTAGAATCTTACAGTTCACTCTGTATCCACCTCAGTCTTTTCCTTCATCACCCATTTCCACCTCACTCTCATTCTGATCTCACCCTGCTCCTCACTCACTCTCATTCTGATCTCACTCTGCTCCTCAATCACTCCATTCCCTTCTCATTCTATCCTTCCCTCCCTCCATTCCCTCCTCACTCTGGCCTTCCCTCCCTCCATTCCCTCCTCACTCTGTCCTTTCCTCCCTCCATTCCCTCCTCACTCTGTCCATTCCTCCCTCCATTCGCTCCTCACTCTGGCCTTTCCTCCCTCCATTCCCTCCTCACTCTATTTCAGTTTCACTCGTGCTCTCAGCTCAATCTTGAACTCTCCCCCACCTCCCTTTAGAAATCTCTCTCTCTGTATCACCCCCTCTCGATGTGGAGATGCCGGCGTTGGACTGGGGTAAACACAGTAAGAAGTTTAACAACACCGGGTTAAAGTCCAACAGGTTTATTTGGTAGCAAATTGGTTTGTGTGGCTTTTGCTGCCAAATAAACCTGCTGGACTTTAACCTGGTGTTCACCCCCTCTCATCAGGGGGAGCTGCAGCACATCCTCTGGTGGGAGGCTCTCATTACAGTGTGACCTTTTGACATTGGCAGCTTCCAATAACAGTGTGGCTTCAGGAAATTTCAGAGGGAAAAGTTGTCAGGAAATTTGTACAGATTCCGAATATATTTTATTAGTCTGTGCTCTTTACTCTCCAAAACGTTTCAGCAGATTTGACACTCAAATGATGCGGGATGAAGACAATGGAAAAGTCTCGCTCACTGTTCCATCAGTATAGAGAATCTAAGTTTCACTTAAACCGCAGTATCGGAGTCCAGGAGATTCACACACACACTCACTCACATTAACGCACACACTCGCACACACACACAGACACACACACTCATGCACATACACACACTCACATCACACTCATACATACACACAGACAGACTCATCCACAACACACACTCACACACAATCAGAAGCACTCACACACACAGAACACACACGTACACACACAAACACACACACTCACTCACACACACACACGCACACAAAACTGTTATGAGATTTTGCAGCACCCAACAGGACAGTTAATCCATTGAAGGTTGATCCAAGGATAAAAGCTATGGGGAAAGGAGAGGGAAATGGATGTGAGTGGATCATTCTTTTAACAGCAAGAGCAGGTGTGAGAAGTTGAATGGTCTCTTTTCTGTCGCCAGTTCCATGATGTTTCTATTCCAGTGTTTGTGCTGGTGTTTATCAAGTGTGAATAAAACAATTCTGTTTTTCTTTAACTAATCGAGATTTCATGCCTGTCTAATCTGTTTACTCCAATTACTGGAACTAATAACAATGTTTATGTAAGCCTCATGGTCTCAGTGGGTGTCACTCACCTGTATTAATAAAAGGTTCCACTGAGTGAGTGAGCTCAGAGAGTCAATGAAAACTAAAGGACAATAGAGTTCATCACAGAACATGGTTCAGGTGGATCTACTCTTTCTGGCCAATGATGTCGTACCCGTTTTCTATCACATCCTTGGAGTGGTTGGAGTTCTATGTAAGTTATTACAACCATTGCTGGTTTGACTGCTCTAATAGTGGAACTTGTTGGTGTTGAATTTGTTACAGGTACGTAGATTTGTGGTGATTATTTCAAATCCTGTTGATCATTGATATTCCTCAATATCCTTTATTGCAGCCTCTCCACTGCTTCAGATATTCAGACTGGAGTCAATCTGCTTCATTCAATATTGCTGTGTTTGTTCTGCCACAGTCAGTGGATTCTAACTAACCATGGATTGATTTCCAGGATCCAGTTGATTTATTTCCAGGCTGGAGTGAGGATCCATTGTAATTTTTATTCTCTCCCTCTATTTATACAGGTTTATCTCTCAGCCCATATTAGTGGGTGCAATTTTCTTCAATGGTGTGAGATATGTGATTAAAGATCTTTTCAATGATTTTGAAATGTTTTATAACACAGGCTAATGAATTATCTACAAGAAATAGTTGGAATTCATACAGTGCTCTTCACAACTTTAGGATGTCTGAAAGTCTTTTACAGTCAATGGACTGATATTGAAGTGACATCCCAAGGATGGGAAGGAAACATTGAGGAGTATTCAGTGTTTAGGATTGACAGACAGAAAGGAAAAGGTGGTGGAGTTGCATTGTTGATTAAAGAAAATATTGACATAATATTGAGGAAAGATATCAGCACAGACAATGTGGGATCTGTATGGGTCGAGTTAAGAAACACCAAGGGGCAAAAAACATTTGTGGGAGTGGTTTACAGACCACCAAACAAGTAATAATGTTGGGAATAGCATTAGACAGGAAATCAGAGATGCATGTGTTAAAGGAACAAATATGATTATGGGTGACTTTAATCTGCATTTAGATTGGGAAAGTCAAATTAGTCACAGTACAATAGAGTAGGAATTTCTGGAGTGTATACAGAATGGTTTTCTGGACCAATACATTGAGGAACCAACAAGGGAGCAAGCCATCCTGGATTGGATACTGTGCAATGAGAAAGGATTAGTTGGCAATCTAGTTGTGAGAGAACCCTAAGAGATGAGTGACCACAATATGATAGAATTCATCCTCAAAGTGAATAATGACGTAGTTGATTCTGAAACAAGGGTCTTGAATCTCAATAAAGGAACCATGATGGTATGAGGTATGAATTGGCTATGATGGATTGGGAAACATTACTGAAAGGAAGGATCGTGGATAGGCAATGGCAGGCATTTAAGGAACGAATAGATGAACTCGAGGAGGTGTTTATTCCTGTTTGTTGGTCAGGGAATTGTGGCCAAACCATGAATTAAAAGGGAAGTTAGAGATAGTGTTAGATTTAAGCATACAAATTTGCAAGATAAAGCAATAGAACTGAGGATTAGGAGCAGCGATTAGCACTCTCAGCTCCAGGGACCCAGGTTCAATTCCTGGCTTCGGTCACTGTCTGTGCAGAGTCTGCACGTTCTCCCTGTGACTGCATGGGTTTTCTATGATTCTGGCTTTCTCCCACAGTCCAAAACACATGCTGGTTGGGTGCATTAGTCATGCTAAATTCTCCCTCAGGGTACCTGAACAGGTGCCAGATTGTGGCAACGAGGGGATCTTCATGGTAAATTCACTGAAGTGTTAACATAAGCCTACTTGTGACACTAATAAATAAACTTTAATCTGTAAATTCAGCAAAGGAGGATCAAGGGATTGATTTAATTGGAAAAAAGAGAGTATGGAAGTTCGCTAGTGGTGAACATAAAAACTGACTGTAAATGTTTTTAAAAATATATTCAGAGAATAAGCTTGACAAAAACGAAAGTAGGCCCCTTACAGACAGAAACAGGAGAATTCAGAATTTGGAACAAAGAAATGGCTGAGGAACTAAATTCATACTTTGCTTCTGTCTTTGCAAAGGGAGACATAAATAATGTACAGAAGTTCAGAGAGAAACAAGTTTTAGTGAGGAGCTGAAGGAGATCAGTATTAGTAGAGTTTATGGTTTGAGGGAAATTGATAGGATTGAAGGTGGATAAATCTCCAGGGCCTGATAATCTTCATCTCAGAGTGCTTAAGGAAGTGGCCCTGGAAATAGTGGATCCATTGGTGGTCATTTTTCAAAATTCTTTGGACTCTGGACAGATTTCTACTGATTGGAGGACAGCTAATGTAAGTCCCCAATTCAAAAAGGGAGCTGGAGAGATAAAAGGGAACTATAGACCAGTGAGCCTAACGTTGGTATTGGGGAAGTTGCTAGAGTCCATTATCAAGCATTTCATAGCTCAGCATTTGGAAAGCAGTGGTCTCATCAGACAAAGTCAACATGGTTTCCAAAAGGGAACTCACTTTTGATTAATCTGTTGGAATTCTTTGAAAATGTAACAAGTAGAGTTGACCGGGGGAGTCGGTGGATGTGGTTTATTTCGACTTTCAGAACGCTTTCGACAAGGTCTCACATAGCAGACTACTATGTAAAGTTACAGCGCATCGGGTTGCGGGTGGTGATTTGAGATGGATCGAACCATAGAACCATAGAAAATTACAGCTCAGAAACAGGCCTTTTGGCCCTTCTTTTCTGTGCCGAACCATTTTTTGCCTAGTCCCACTGACCTGCACTTGGACCATATCCCTCCACACCCCTCTCATCCATGAACCCGTCCAAGTTTTTCTTAAATGTTAAAAGCATTTACCACTTTATCCGGCAGCTCATTCCACATTCCCACGACTCTCTGCGTGAAGAAGCCCCCCCTAATATTCCCTTTAAACTTTTCTCCTTTCACCCTTAACCCATGCCCTCTGTTTTTCTTCTCCCCTAGCCTCAGCGGAAAAAGCTTGCTTGCATTCACTCTATCTATACCCATCAAAATCTTATACACCTCTATCAAATCTCCCCTCAATCTTCTACACTCCAGGGAATAAAGTCCCAACCTATTCAATTTCTCTCTGTAACTCAGGTTCTCAAGTCCCGGCAACATCCTTGTGAACCTTCTCTGCACTCTTTCAACCTTATTTACATCCTTCCTGTAACTAGGTGACCAAAACTGTACATAATACTCCAAATTCGGCCTCACCAATGCCTTATATAACCTTACCATAACACTACAACTTTTATACTCGATACTCCGATTTATAAAGGCCAATGTACCAAAGGCACTCTTTACGACCCTGTCCACCTGTGACGTCACTTTTAGGGAATTCTGTACCTGTATTCCCAGATCCCTCTGTTGAACTGCACTTTTCAGAGTCCTACCATTTACCCTGTACGTTCTACTTTGGTTTGTCCTTCCAATGTGCAATATCTCACACTTGTCTGCATTAAATTCCATTTGCCATTTTTCAGCCCATTTTTCTAATTGGTCCAAATCCCTCTGCAAGCTTTGAAAACCTTCCTCACTGCCCACTACACCTCCAATCTTTGTATCATCAGCAAACTTGCTGATCCAATTCACTACATTATCATCCAGATCATTGATATAGATGACAAACAACAATGGACCCAACACCGATCCCTGCGGCACACCACTACTCACAGGCCTCCACTCAGAGAAGCAACCCTCCACAACCACTCTCTGGCTTCTTCCATTGAGCCAGTGTCTTATCCAATTTACTACCTCCCCATGTATACCTAGTGACTAAACCTTCCTAACTAACCTCCCATGAGGGACCTTGTCAAAGGCCTTGCTGAAATCCAGGTGGACAACATCCACCGCCTTCCCTTCATCCACTTTCCTGGTAACCTCCTCGAAAAACTCTAATAGATTGGTCAAACATGACCTACCACGCACAAAGCCATGTTGACTCTCCCTAATAAGTCCCTGTCTATCCAAATATTTGTAGATCGTATCCCTTATCACACCTTCCAATAACTTGCCCACCACCGACGTCAAACTGACTGGCCTATAATTTCCCGGATTTCTTTTGGAACCTTTTTTAAACAACGGAACAACATGAGCCACCCTCCAATCATCCGGCACCTCCCCCGTGAATACTGGCATTTTAAATATGTCTGCCAGGGCCCCTGCAAGTTCAACACTAGCTTCCCTCAAGGTCCGTGGGAATATCCTGTCCGGTCCTGGGGATTTATCCACTCTGATTTGCCTCAAGACAGCGAGCACCTCCTCCCCTTTAATCTGTAAAGGTTCCATGACCTCCCTACCTGTTTGCCCTATTTCCGTAGACTCCATGCCTGTTTCCTCAGTAAATACGGATGCAAAAAAACCATTTAGTATCTCCCCCATCTCTTTTGGTTCCATACACAGTCTACCACTCTGGTCTTCAAGAGGACCAATTTTATCCCTCACTATCCTTTTGCTCCTAACATACCTATAGAAGCTCTTTGGATTTTCCTTCACTCTGTCTGCCAAAGCAACCTCATGTCTTCTTTTAGCCCTCCTGATTTCCCTCTTAAGTAGCTTCTTGCACTTTTTATACTCCTCAAGCATCTGATCTGTTCCTTGCTGCCTGTACATTTCATACAACTCTCTCTTCCTCTTAATCAGTGTTACAATCTCCCTCGAGAACAAAGGTTCCTTATTCCTATTTACTTTGCCTTTAATCCTGACAGGAACATACAAACACTGCACTCTCAAAATTTCTCCTTTGAAGGCCTCCCACTTTCCATTTACATCCTTACGAGAGAACAGCCTGTGCCAATCCACACTTCCCAGATCCCTTCTCATTTCATCAAATTTGGCCTTTTTCCAGTTCAGAACTTCAACCCGAGGACCAGATCTATCCTTATCCACGATCAGGTTGCAACTAATGGCATTATGATCACTGGATCCAAAGTGTTCCCTCACACTCACATCCATCACCTGCCCTAACTCATTTCCCAATAGGAGATCCAATATCGCATCCTCTCTAGTTGGCACCTCTATATACTGATGTAGAAAATTCTCCTGAACACATTTTACAAACTCTACCCCGACTAAACCTTTAACAGTATACGAATCCCAATCTATATGTGGAAAATTAAAATCCCCTACTCTCACAACTTTGTGTTTCTTGCAGTTGTCAGCTATCTCTCCGCTGATTTGCTCCTCCAATTCTCGCTGACTATTGGGTGGTCTATAATACAACCCCATTAATGTGGTCATACCTTTCTTGTTCCTCAGCTCCACCCATAGGGCCTCTGTAGACAAGCTCCCTAATCTATCCTGCCTGAGTACCGCTGTAACATTTTCCCTGACCAACAATGCCACCCCCCCCCCGACCTTTTAAGCCTCTGCCTCTATCCCGCCTGAAACATTGGAACCCTGGAACATTGAGCTGCCAGTCCTGCCCCTCCTGTAGCCAAGTTTCACTAATGGCTATCATGTCATATTTCCATGTGTCTATCCACGCCTTCAGCTCATCTGCCTTCCCCACAATACTCCTGGCATTGAAGTAGACACACCTCAAAAGATTATTTCCACCACACTCTACCCTTCCATTTGTGATTTTGCTTGAACTAACCTGTCTTTTTACCCCTGCTCCACTATCTGCTCTGGCACTCTGGTTCCCATCCCCCTGCAAATCTAGTTTAAACGCTCCCCAATAACACTAGCAAATCTCCCTGCAAGTATATTGGTCCCCTTGTAGTTTTGGTGTAACCCGTCTCTCTTGTACAGGTCCCACCTGCCCCAGAAGAGGTCCCAATGATCCAAGAATTGGAAACCCTGCCCCCTGCACCAGATCCTCAGCCACGTGTTCATCCGCCCAAGCATCCTACTCCTGCCCTCACTGGCATGTGGCTCAGGTAGCAATCCTGAGATTACTACCCTCGGGGTCCTACTTTTTAACTTCCTTCCAAGCTCTTTGTACTCACTCTTTAGGACCTCCTCACTCTTCCTTCCCACGTCACTGGTATCGATGTGTACCACGACATCTGGCTGATCACCTTCCCACTTTAGAACGCTGTGCACGCGATCAGAGACATCGCTGACCTTGGCACCTGGGAGGCAACAAACCATGCGGGAGTCTCTGTCCCGACCACAGAACCTCCGGTCCGTACCTCTGACCATTGAGTCCCCTATCACTACTGCTCTCCTCTTCTTCATCCCACCCTTTTGCGCTGTAGAACCAGACTCAGTATCAGAGTTCCGGCTGTCGCAGCTTGTCCCAGGTAAAGCATCTCCCACAACAGTATCCAATTCAGTATACCTGTTTTGGAGGGGTATGGCCACAGGGGAACCCTGCTCTGCCTGTCCTTTCACACTGCCATTTCGTCTCCTTACAGTAACCCAATTTCCTGTGCTCTGCTGCTTAGGTGTAACTATCGCCCTCAAGCTACTGTCTATATAATTCTCATTCTCCCAAATTAGATGGAGGTCATCAAGCTCCTTCTCCAGTTCCCTAACACGCTTTGCTTGCAGCTGAATGCATCTTTTGCAGGTGCTGTCGTCAGGGATACCGGAGGTCTCCCTGATCTCCCACATCCTGCAAGAGGAGCATTCCAACATCTTGCCTGGCATTTTTTTTTTACTCTGGGGAAATACAGGAATAAACTGTCTGAAAAAGAAAAAAAAACCTACTCTCGCCTCTGCCAAAGCTGGTTTGCAGAAAGGAATCAAAGAGCTGGCAGAAATGGGTATTTTTCCAATTGGCAGACGGTGACTAGTGGGGAACTGCAGAGATCTGTGCTAGCACTCAATTGTTCACATTATATATCAATGATTTGGGAGAGGGAACTAAATTATCTCCACATTTGCAGATGATACAAAGTTGGGTGGGAGGGTGAGCTGTGGGGAGGGTGCAGAGATGCTTCAGTGTGATTTGGACAGGCTGAGTGAGTGGGCATATGCATAGCAGATGCAGTATAATGTGGATATCTGTGACGGTATCCACTTGGATAGCAAAAATAAGAAGGCAGATTATTATTGAATGGGTATAAATTGAGAGTGTTGGATACTCAGTGAGACCTTGGTGTCCTCATGCATCAGTCACTGAAAGTAAGTGTGCAGCGACAGCAAGAAGCTCAACTTCAGGTTTCCACCAATCAGCCTTGTGTTTTAAATATGCTGTCAGAATGAAACAATTCAAAAATCTTCCCCAGGCTTTTAATTAGCGTTTTCGAAACATGTGTTTTCTGATTTGTAACTGAGCTGGGTTTCTCACCATGTTTACTGCACAGAGGTGGACCTGTAGAATATTTTCGCACCTCGCCAAATAATTAACAATATTTCCCTGGTAAGGTGAGAAGACATAGTTCCATTGTAACTCTATTCTGTAACACCACACTCCCCCAACCGCTCTTCAGTCCTTTAATGTAAATGGCCCCTTCGTATTCTTTACGGTGTAAGTGAGGGTTTGAGCTCCTGCTCCTTGCCCCATATGGTCTGTTTCAATGGGGTTCATGGGCATGGCATTTTCTAAAAACACAAGACTATCCATTGGTGGGGGCTGGTTAACTCTGTATTTGGAACTACATGTGGAGTTGGGGTACTTTAAGGCATTCATTCCTTTGTCTCGTGGCAATTCCGTGCTTTCCTTGCGACTAGTAGTCACAGGATTCATCGGGACAGGGGCAAGTTCTCAGGGTGCTGAGCGATTAGGAGCCTCCGGAAAGGGAGGTGGGGGCCCCCAGTCAGCACCATGTGTGACACATTGCCAAACATTCTCTTCTCGATATATCCCATAAACCAATCCACAATCATCACCTCCCTCAAACTCAACTGTCCCAAATACAGACATCATCCCTTTCTGCTTTGACAGCTGAGATTTTAATTTATTAATCTCCTGCTGGCACTGGGAGTGATCAGAGTTTCGGTTCACTTCACGAACTTGATATGCTTTCTCACATTGAATTTTAAACTGACTCATAAACAATATTTATATTTGATTCTTTTGCTCCTGCTTCAATACTTTTCATGATGTGGAGATGCCGGCGTTGGACTGGGGTGAACACAGTAAGAAGTCTCACAACATCAGGTTAAACATTAGGGCGGCACGGTAACGCAGTGGTTAGCACTGCTGCTTCACAGCTCCAGGGTCCCGGGTTCGATTCCCGACTCAGGTCACTGTCTGTGTGGAGTTTGCACATTCTCCTCGTGTCTGCGTGGGTTTCCTCCGGGTGCTCCGGTTTCCTCCCACAGTCCAAAGATGTGCGGGTTAGGTTGATTGGCCAGGTTAAAAAAAAAAAATTGCCCCTTAGAATCCTGAGATGCGTAGGTGAGAGGGCTTAGCGGGTAAATATATGGGGGGAGGGCCTGGGTGGGATTGTGGTCGGTGCAGACTCGATGGGCCGAATGGCCTCCTTCTGCACTGTAGGGTTTCTATGATTCTAAAGTCCAACAGGTTTATTTGGTAGCAAATACCATAAGCTTTCGGAGCGCTGCTCCTTCGTCAGATGGAGTGGAAATGTGCACATTTCAACCAAATAAACCTGTTGGACGTTAACCTGGTGTTGTGAGACTTCTTACTGTCAATACTTTTCACAGAACAGCTCATTTTCTTCTCTTAACTTCTCAACTACTTCTCTCATATTTTCTAAATCATCTTTTAACTTCATTTATTCTGATTTCTCTCTTTCTAACTCTTCGAACAAAATAACAATTAGGGCAGCATTACTTAATTTCAAAGTGTTTTTTCCTTGATCTCTGTTTCTCTCATTCCAACGTCTCTGACCTGCGGATCCCAGACCCACGAACAACTTACTGCAGTGTTCTGCCCACTTGGGCCATTTCTTATTCAGATACTTTCTCAGTGTCTGTTCCCACTCTTGGGGTTCTCCCATTTCTCTGGTCCCAGGGCACGGGATGTGGCTGATAGGGGTACAGCTACTGCTAATTTCCCAGTCAATCCCTCTCAGTCAGGTTGTATCGGGAGCACAATGAATACTCACTCGCTACTCCAAAAGCAGCGCAGCAGGCCAGGAGATTCAAGCGGTGCCAAATGCATGGGATCTAAGCTGGGCATCCCGCCCCGGTAGCATCTGCCAGCACCAGATTTCTGGCGGCGTCAGCTCCACGCTGGAACTCGGCTGGGAGCCGCATATATTATTCAGATAAGAATTTAAATCTAAGTTAAATGTCATGAGTGGGTCCGGGACTGAAGTCTCCGGACTTGCTCGCCTCCCTGCCCCCGCAAGGAGTATTTCACTCCAACGGGGTTTACAGGAGCTCCCCACTTTTGGGGAGCTGGTGTCTCAACCCCACTGGAATGAAAGGGGGCAATTGGGGCCCCCCAGGGGGTCGGGAACTGGGGGGTGGGGGGTGCCCCATGAGCATTGGCACCTTGGCAGTGCCAGCCTGTTCCCCTAGCAGTGCCCAAGGGGCAAAATGCCAATGCCCCGGGGGCAGCTCGTAACTGCCCACCTCCAGCCAAATAGGTTCTGCATCCTGATCTCCTGAACCAGGGTCATCACTAACTATTGCAGCATTGATACCCTCGAGTAACAATGCTACCCCTCCACCATTATCTCACTCCCAATTCTTCTTGAATGTCATAAGTCCCTCAATATTCAGAACCCAATCCTTGTCATCCTGCAGCCAGGTCTATGTCATGACGACCAATCATATTTATTGACTTCAATGTGAGCTGTTGTGGGAAAAATCCACTCGTAGTCAGATCTCGAGATTCAACACACAATTTATTCAATGGAGCTCCGTGGATACAAGGCAGATGTCTGTAGAAAACCTTCTCTCGGTAAAATGTCGGGAACGGTCCATCTTTATACTTTTTACACAATAGATGGACCGGTGATTTGAACATTATCACATCGTTATAGGCAGATACAAACAGATACAGACATTTAACATAGTATTGTTCTTATGAATGGGTATATTTCCTATGTCTGTGGCTATCAATGGTTGGTTTCGGCTCATTCAGGTGCTAATCGGTTTCCCTGCATTCATATTTTGCCGCTCTTCCTATGACTAATTGATGCGCGTTATCAAACACGAGGCTAGATGCTCGGGAAATAAAGGCTTTTATTTACTGTAATGAAGCAGCCAATAATGATATACACGATCCCAGACTGAGGGGTCCCAGCCAGAGCAGGGACCTTTATACCTCTCCCAGGAGGCGGAGCCCGACTGGGATGTACCACAACACTACAGTACAAAGGTGTAACAACCCCACCCTAACCCCAACAGCAACAAGTAGCACAACCCAACAGTAACATATGTACATCCTTGTAGTACTGGCCAGACCCTGGCTCAGTACTATCCAGTGGGAACCAACGATGGTTCACCACACTAATCTATTCCCTTTGTCTCGGGTTTTTCCTCATCTAAAAGATGTCTCGATCCTTGGCTTGGCTTCCTGAGGTGTTTGTTTCCTTTAAGTCACTGTCTGTGATTTAGAAATGGCTTGTCTGTTGGGTTTGATTTGAAGTGATCTTTGTATAAGTGGAAGCCGGTGTCTGCTTTATGGTTCCTTTCCCAGTTAACTCGTTATGTGCCAGGCAGCCATTTTAAAGTGTGCTTTCCTTACATTTTTCCCCTTACAGAGCTATCAATTCTTTTATTTTGCAATGAATGTTGTGTGAATTCAGATACAGAGCCTTCCATTTTGCCTCATTGTTATCTTTGTCTTTATTCTTTGTCCATCCTTAGTTTTTTTTTCATTCTGTCCCTTGCTGCCATTCTCTGACCCTTATTTCCCATTTTACTATTATCCTCTCTTACCCTGGCCGGAATTCTCCAAACTCGCCACGGCTGGGATTTTCCGGTCCAGCTGTACTGAAGGGAGATCTGGCTGAGTGCCAAATTCTCCGTTCTCACCGACAGTGATGTCGAGGCAAATGAGATTGGAGAATTCCGGCTCTTGTCTCGACGCTTCGATGTACCACAGGCGGGATTTTCCACGCAACCCGCTGTGTGTTTTGCTGGGGCTGAGCTGGCCTGGCATTGGCTGATGCTGGTCTGGTCCCACCGTTCTCAAGGAGGTTTCCCGTTGAATGCACCTTCGCTGCTGGGAAACCCGTGTTGGGAATATGCAATCGGCAGGACTGGAAGATCCCACTGGTATGATTGGCTGGAAAATTCCAGCCCACATCTTTCAACATTTGATATATTGTGCACTCTTATTTCATTTCAATCCCTCTCTTCTCTGGTGATGTGTCTCGCTAGAACACTGGTCCCAGCACGGTTCAGGTGTGTACAGAACTGTGTATTCTCTGTACAGAACCTCTTTCCTAGTTCTTCCTCTGCCATTGGTACCTACATGAACCGGGGCAACTGGTTTCTCTCCCTCCCACTGCAAGTTCCTCTCCAGCCCTGAGCAGATGCCCTGAACCCTGACACAGACAAACAACACAGCCATCTGGACTCTGTCCCTTTGCTGCAGAGATTGGTGTCAATCCCCGTCACTAAGCTGTCCCCCAAGGAACAAAATGTTCCTTTTTTTCCCTTTCACTTGAATGGCCTCCTGTACCATGGTGCCAGGGTGAGTCAGCTCATCCTCCCTGCAACCCCCACTCCCATCCAAACAAGCTGAGAGAACCTCAAAGCTGTGAGACAATGGCAGAGACCGACAGTCCTGCCCTCCTGACCCCCTGACCTGCCTCACTCACAGTCACAGCCTCCTTTCCCTGACCACTGACCAAATCAGCTCTTGCTGCCACTGGCAGTCTCAGAGCCGATCTCAGGGGACATCCCTTTATAGATCAAAGAGACCGTCTCCCTTAACAGAGTGGATCCTTCTTCTGCACCGATCCTCTGTCATGTCCAGCTACGTGGCTCTTACTCAATAGTCTCTGCCAGCTGGTAATGGTGCCTCCACTGGCCTCTTCAATCTTGGTAAGAAGTCTCACAACACCAGGTTAAAGTCCAACAGGTTTATTTGGTAGCAAAAGCCACTAGCTTTCGGAGCGCTGCTCCTTCATCAGGTAAGTGGGAGTTCTGTTCACAAACAGGGCATGTAAAGACACAAACTCAATTTACAAAATAATGGTTGGAATGCAAGTCTTTACAGGTAATCAAGTCTTAAAGGTACTGACAATGGTCGTGGAGAGAGCGTTAAGCACAGGTTAAAGAGATGTGTATTGTCTCCAGACAGGACAGTTGGTGAGATTTTGCAAGCCTAGGCAAGTCGTGGGAGTTACAGATAGTGTGACATGAACCCAAGATCCCGGTTGAGGACGTCCTCATGTGTGCGGAACTTGGCTATCATTTTCTCCTCATCGACTCTGCGTTGTCGTGTGTCATGAAGGCCGCCTTGGAGAACGCTTACCCAAAGATCAGAGGCTGAATGCCCGTGACCGCTGAAGTGTTCCCCAACAGGAAGAGAACACTCTTGCCTGATGATTGTCGAGCGGTGTTCATTCATCCGTTGTCATAGTGTCTGCATCGTCTCCCCAATGTACCATGCCTCGGGACATCCTTTCCTGCAGCGTATCAGGTAGACAATACTGGCCGAGTTGCAAGAGTATGTCCTGTGTACCTGGTGGATGGTGTTCTCACGTGAGATGATGGCATCCGTGTCGATGATCCGGCACGTCTTGCATGGTTGCTGTGGCAGGATTGTGTGGTGTCATTGTCACTGTTCGCCTGAAGGCTGGGTAGTTTGCTGCGGACAATGGTCTGTTTGAGGTTATGCGGTTGTTTGAAGACATGAAGTAGGGGTGTGGGGATGGCCTTGGCGAGATGTTCGTCTTCATCAACGACATGTTGAAGGCTCCGGAGACGATGTCGTAGCTTCTCCGCTCCGGGGAAGTACTGGACGACGAAGGGTACTCTGTCCGCCATGTCCTGTGTTTGTCTTCTGAGGAGGTCGGTGCAGTTTTTCGCTGTGGCGCGTCAGAACTGTCGATCGATGAGTCGAGCGCCATATCCTGTTCTTATGAGGGCATCTTTCAGCGTCTGGAGGTGTCTGTTGCGATCCTCCTCATCTGAGCAGATCCTATGTATACTGAGGGCTTCTCCCTAGAGGATAGCTTCTTTAACGTGTTTAGGGTGGAAGCTGGAGAAGTGGAGCATCGTGAGGTTATCCATGGGCTTGCGGTACAGTGAAGTGCTGAGGTGACCGTCCTTGATGGAGATGCGTGTGTCCAAGAATGCAACTGATTCCGGAGAGTAGTCCATGGTGAGTCTGATGGTGGGATGGAAATTGTTGATGTCATCATATAGTTGTTTCAGTGATTGTTCACCATGAGTCCAAAGGAAGAAAATGTCATCGATGTATGTAGTGTATAGCATCGGTTGAAGGTCCTGTGCAGTGAAGAGGTCTTGTTCAAACCTGTGCATGAAGATGTTGGCATATTGAGGTGCGAATTTGGTCCCCATGGCTGTTCCGTGTGTCTGGATGAAGAACTGGTTGTTGAAGGTGAAGACATTGTGGTCCAGGATGAAGCGGATGAGTTGCAAAATTGCATCTGGAGACTGGCAGTTGTCGGCGTTGAGTACTGAGGCAGTTGCAGCAATGCCATCATCGTGGGGGATGCTGGTGTAGAGTGCCGAGACATCCTTTGTGACGAGGAGTGATCCTGGTTCAACTGCTCCATGCTCAACTGCTGAGTTTCTGTAGGAAGTCTGTAGTGTCGCGACAAAAGCTGGGGGTTCTTTGTACAATGGGTTTCAGGATGCCCTCGACGTAGCCGGAGATGTTCTCGCACAGGGTCCCATCGCCCGATACGATGGGACGGCCGGGTGTGTTTGCCTTGTGTATCTTCGGGAGGCAGTAGAGATCTCCAACGCGGGGAGTACATGGGATGAGAGCATGGAGGGTGCTCTGAAGGACTGGATCAAAGGTCTTGATCAGTCTGTTGAGTTGACGGGTGTGTTCTTTGGTCGGATCTGCGGGTAACTGTCTGGAGTGTTCCTTATTGTTCAGTTGTCGGTACACTTCTTTGCAGTAATCCGTTCTGTTCAGTATGATGATGGCCCCTCCTTTGTCTGCTGGTTTGATGACAATGTTGCGGTTGGTCTTGAGAGCGTGGATGGTGTTGCATTGTGCTTGGGTGATGTTCGGGGCTGTCTTGTGAATGCGGTTGATGAATCTGGTGTTGACTCACCTCCTGACCGCTTGGGCATACATGTCGAGTCGAGGGCAGCGGCCTTCCGGAGGAGTCCAATTCGACTCTTTCCTCTTCGGTTGCTGCACTGCGGATCTCTCTGTTGGCTGTTCCGGTTCATTGGCTGTCTCATTGTGTTCGCTGTTGGCCTCTTGGGGTTTGTGGAAGAACTCCCGCAGCCTCATTCGCCTGATGAATTCCTCTGTGTCTGCTGCGAGACTGATGGGGTCTATTTTGGTGGTGGGGCAGAAATTGAGTCCTCGGCTGAGAACTTCGATTTCATCTGGTTGAAGTGTGCAGTCCGACAAGTTGACAATGGACTTCCCTGCAGTGGTACTGTTTTCTACTGTGGTAACGGGGGGCTTGGTTGCTGCTGGTGGTGATGCCGAGTTTCTCAAATTTCCTGTTCTTGGTGTGCATGTAGATGGCGTAGTTCCTTTGTCTCGTCTGCTTGGCAGAGTTTCGCAGCTGGTCTGTGTCCTGAGCGCAAGTTGAGAATATGGACTTGATCTTGGTTTCCAGGCTGCGGTGTTTGCTGTAGAGCTGGTGTATGAGGTGATTGAGGAGTGTGAGAGAGGTGGGACGGCAAAGTGTCTCAGTGTAGTCTGTGTTATAGGTTGACCTGAGTGGGACAGACAGCATGGTTTTGTAAGAGGGAGGTCGTGCCTTACAAATTTGGTGGAGTTTTTTGAGGAAGTGACAAAAACGGTTGATGAAGGAAGGGCCGTGGATGTCGTCTATATGGATTTCAGTAAGGCATTTGACAAAGTCCCACATGGCAGGTTGGTTAAGAAGGTTAAAGCTCATGGGATACAAGGAGAAGTGGCTAGATGGGTGGAGAACTGGCTTGGCCATAGGAGACAGAGGGTAGTGGTCGAAGGGTCATTTTCCGGCTGGAGGTCTGTGACCAGTGGTGTTCCGCAGGGCTCTGTACTGGGACCTCTGCTATTTGTGATATATATAAATGATTTGGAAGAAGGTGTAACTGGTGTAATCAGCAAGTTTGCGGATGACACGAAGATGGCTGGACTTGCGGACAGCGAAGAGCATTGTCGGGCAATACAGCAGGATATAAATAGGCTGGAAAATTGGGCGGAGAGGTGGCAGATGGAGTTTAATCCGGATAAATGCGAAGTGATGCATTTTGGAAGAAATAATGTAGGGAGGAGTTATACAATAAATGGCAGAGTCATCAGGAGTGTAGAAACACAGAGGGACCTAGGTGTGCAAGTCCACAAATCCTTGAAGGTGGCAACACAGATGGAGAAAGTGGTGAAGAAGGCATATGGTATGCTTGCCTTTATAGGACGGGGTATAGAGTATAAAAGCTGGAGTCTGATGATGCGGCTGTCTAGAATGCTGGTTAGGCCACATTTGGAGTACTGCGTCCAGTTCTGGTCGCCGCACTACCAGAAGGACGTGGAGGCATTGGAGAGAGTGCAGAGAAGGTTTACCAGGATGTTGCCTGGTATGGAGGGTCTTAGCTATGAGGAGAGATTGGGTAGACTGGGGTTGTTCTCCTTGGAAAGACGGAGAATGAGGGGAGATCTAATAGAGGTATACAAGATTATGAAGGGTATAGATAGGGTGAACAGTGGGAAGCTTTTTCCCAGGTCGGAGGTGACGATCACGAGGGGTCACAGGCTCAAGCTGAGAGGGGCGAAGTATAACTCAGACATCAGAGGGACGTTTTTTACACAGAGGGTGGTGGGGGCCTGGAATGCGCTGCCAAGTAGGGTGGTGGAGGCAGGCACGCTGACATCGTTTAAGACTTACCTGGATAGTCACATGAGCAGCCTGGGAATGGAGGGATACAAACGATTGGTCTAGTTGGACCAAGGAGTGGCACAGGCTTGGAGGGCCGAAGGGCCTGTTTCCTGTGCTGTACTGTTCTTTGTTCTTTGGGTTCGTGATCTGTAGTCCTTTCGGTATCTTGTCTGCTTTCTTGCATCTTTGTAGAAACTTGATGTCTGTGTCGATATGCGCGATCTTCTTGGAGAGCCTCTCCACTTGGAGCCGGCAGTTTGCTGTGTCGATGGTAGTCAATCTTCACAACTCTCACTGGCCTTCACCCCCTTCAGGGTGACCTGCTCTCTCTAGTGGGCAGATACGTTGATGCTGTCCATGGCCAGCTGGTCTTCTCTCTCTTCTCCTCATCCCCTCTTCACCTGAGGAAGGGTCTCCACCTGACAGAAGCATCACCACATTGAAGCTATTGGATTGTTGACGTGCTGACTGACTGATGTGATGCTCAGTCTGTTTGTGGGTCTTTAAAGACAGAAGCCAGTTGATAATTACACCCATTAATTTCTTTCGAGCGCGATTCAACTGAATTGGATCTAAATGCCCACATCAGCAGAAAAACCAGAGTGTTCCCCAGTGGCGCTGCCAGCGTCTGTCAGCTGGGATTCACCCACCTGAAAAACGCAAAGGAGTTAATCGTGAAAAAACTGCCAGCCACCCCTGCTGTTCAGAGATCAAGGTGTCCTTTTTAAAGGGTGCGCTGAACTCCCTCCCTCCAATAAATGAAATGGTGACCCCCCTCTCCCCACTCCCTGCTGACCAGGGGTGCATCACCAACCACTCAGCAAAGGGTGGCATCCGCCCTCCCTCCACTTAAATAACAGGTCAACCCCCCAGCACCACCACACTTACCACACAGGCATGAGTGTGAGCCATCCCTTTCACCCTCAGGCCCCCCACAATCCCATCTCAGGTCCCCCACTCATATCCCTCCCCCTCCCACTCAGTCCCCTCCCCCCTCAAATCCCTAATCAGGCCCCCTTCAAGCCACGCACCTTTGCAATGCTGACGGTGCACTGCTCCCGATACCCTAGCACTGACAACCTGACCTAGCACCATGGGTCAGAGGGAATCAAGGAGGTGGGTCCAGTGGCCCTTTGCACCTCTGCTGCTGCCAAAGGAAGGGTCCCTCAAGGGTCCTGGGGGTTGGGTGTGATCGGATGGGGGAAAGGGGGTCACCTCGCCACTCTCGGCCAGGGTGGGGGACTCGTGGATGGACAACCCCTTCTAGCACTGACAGAACTGAAGATCACCACTGGCATGGTGATTTCAGGCATCTCAGTGATCAACATCTTCATTCCTGCCTGTCAGCACAGAAAGTTTGAAGTGACCGAATAACTTTAATTTCCATGGCCCCTGGACAGCTGTCCAGCTTTTAAATCACTGCAGCACTCCATTCTGCAGCAGGAATTTCCATTTCTCTCTGTAACAAGCTGCAGGTTAGAGCAGACCCCTTTGGGTTCCTCTGGTGTTTTTAGATTTCCAGAAGGCGTTCGATAAGGTGCCTCACAAAAGGTTGCTGCAGAAGATTGGGGTACACGGAGTTTGGGGTAAGGTGTTGGCGTGGATTGGGGATTGGCTATCTAACAGGAAGCAGAGAGTTGGGATAATGGGTGCTTTTCTGGTTGGCAGTTGGTGACCAGTGGCGTGCCGCAGGGATCGGTGCTGGGGCCTCAATTGTTTACCATTTACATAGATGATCTGGAGGAGGGGACTGAATCTAGGGTATTCAAGTTTGCTGATGACACGAAGGTGAGTGGGAAAGCGAATTGCGTGGAGGACGCGGAAAGTCTGCAGAGAGATTTGGATAGGCTGAGCGAGTGGGCGAGGATCTGGCAGATGGAATATAACGTTAGCAAATGTGAGGTTATCCACTTTGGAAGAAATAATAGTAAATTGGAATATTATTTAAATGGAGAAAAATTACATCGTGCGACTGTGCAGAGGGACCTGGGGGTCCTTGTGCACGAATCGCAAAAACTCAGTCGCGAGGGGGATAGAATATAAAAGCAGGGAGGTCTTGCTGCAACTGTACAAGGCACTGGTGAGGCCACAACTGGAGTACTGTGTGCAGTTTTGGTTCCCTTATTTGCGAAAGGATATATTGGCCTTGGAGGGAGTGCAGAGAAGGTTCACCAGGTTGATACCGGAGATGAGGGGTGTAGCTTATGAGGAGAGATTAAACAGATTGGGTCTGTACACGTTGGAGTTTAGAAGGATGAGGGGTGATCTTATAGAGACATATAAGATAATGAAGGGGCTGGATAGAGTAGAGGTGGAGAGATTCTTTCCACTTAGAAGAGAAACCAGAACTAGAGGGCACAGCCTCAAAATAAGGGGGGGGCCGGTTCAGAACAGAGTTGAGGGGGAACTTCTTCTCTCAGATGGTAGTGAATCTCTGGAATTCTCTGCCCATTGAAGTGGTGGAGGCTTCCTCGTTGAATATGTTTAAATCACGGGTAGATAGTTTTCTGATCGATAAGGGAATTAGGGGATATGGGGAGCAGGCGGGTAAGTGGAACTGATTCGTTTCAGATCAGCCATGATCTTGTTGAATGGCGGGGCAGGCTCGAAGGGCCAGATGGCCTACTCCTGCTCCTATTTCTTATGTTCTTATGTTCTTATGACAGGGAGATGACAATTTCTCTGGCTGGGTGGGGATAGTGGGGAGGGGGGGTTCCATTCTCCACAGCTGTGCAATCATCCCCAATGTATTCACACAGCTTTGCGTTGAAGTCTCTGAGCTTTACTAGCAAGCTGAAACCTTTGAAACCCTCTCTATTCCATTGAAAACCTTCAATATTTTGTCAATTTCTTGGTGCAGTGCATTGAAATAGATTTCCACTGACAGCTTAATGGATTTCAACTCAGGCGTCAGTCAGCTCTGTTTATTTACCTTTCCCTTTATGTTTGAATATATCTCAAATACCTTCATTGTTCCCTAACTGCAACGTTCACAAAGACTCTTAGTCTGATTCACAGCTCTATGTTTGAGTGTGTGAGTGAAGTGTGTATGTGTGGCATGTATGATTGCATCTGTTACTGCGAGTGTGCGTGTTTGTGAGACTGTGTGTGTGTATGTGTGATTGCGTGTGGGAGCGTGTGTGGGAGCGTGTGTGGGAGCGTGTGTGGGAGCATGCGCGCAAATGTGCATGGGAGTGTGCATGATGGTCCTGGACAATCCCACTCCATGTGTTTTTTTCTGAGTCCCAAAAATTTCATGACAATGCAGGCATCGAAACAAACAGAATGACACATAGACAACCGGTAAGAATGTTGGATGGTGTTGAGGAATTGAAGCTGAGATTTTTCAGCAACATTTTACTTATTTAGCATCCGAAAGAAAATGAGAGAGTGGGAGAGGTCCAGGCTCTCTGTTCCAGAACCTTGGGCCAGGCAATCTCAATCCAATGCTGTCAATATTGAAGCCATGACAAGGTGCAACAGGTCAGAATTCTTGGAGGAAATATTTCAGAGGAATGTAGTGTTGGGGACTTTACAGAGACTGAGTAAAGTGAAGACATGGAGGGATCTGAGCACAAAGTAGAATAAATGATAAATATGAGGCAGTGTCAGAGCAGGAGCCAATGTAGATCAGAGAGCACAGAGGTGATGGTTGAGTGAGACTCAGTGCGAGAATAAGCGGGTGGGATTCTCTCAACACGCTGGCATCAGCAGGGGACCTGTAGGAGGACTTGCAACCGGCGTCCAGCTGATCGCGAGTGTCCAATGCCTTTTTCTTTTACATAATCAGCCTTGTTCTTGAAAACAGCGTGAGTATGATTACCATAAAATTCACGAGCCAGGGATGGTATTCCTCAAACTCGCTATTGTCTCCCCCCAGCTGGGAGAGGTTCCCATCAGCAGGTATTAAAGCTGGCCCCATCCACGAGAACCAGGCGTGATCACCTCTCTGGTGGGCACAGAGGCCATTCAGGCGCCCTCTCGCCCCACCCTCCAGGGCGCCAGGGTGCGCTTTTCCCCTTGGACAGTGCCAACATGGCACTGCCAGCCTGGCACCCTGGCGCTTTCCACAGGGCAACCCAGCACTGCTCATTGGGCACCGGGTAATGCCAAAGGGGTTTGACACAAGAGTATGGGGCCTACCAGGTGGTCCGACCGGCAGTGGTGGGAGACGTGCCCACTGCACTCTGCATTATCGATCGGTGTGAGAGGGAGGGAGGAGGGCGGGCAGAGCTGCACATGGCATGGGGTTTGGGGGTGAGCATGGCAGTGCATGGATCAGGGCTGGCCATGGGTGGCTGGCGATTGGGGACAGTTGTCTGGGAGGCCAGCAATCGGTGGGGTTGGTCGGTTGGTCGGGGAGTCCGGCAATCAGGAGGGAGGAGGGTGTTGGGAAGCTGGCGATCGGGAGAAGGGGGCCTGGCAAGAAACCAGGAGGCCAGTGATCGGGAGGCCAGCGATGGGAGACCAGTGCGCAGGTCAGCACATGCACACTGCCCCACACAGTGCACTGATGCCAGTCTCTTGGCTGGGATGAGGCCCCCCTGACGGGTGTGAATCTCCCTCTGAGGCACTTTGTGGAGCACAGAGCGCTGGAGATTCATTCAACTAAATAAAGCCAAACAAAAGGGCAGGAAAAATCCGTTTTCCCAACTGTTGGGTGCTTAGTTTCTTTTTGGGAGAATCATCCCCCAGATCTTTAAATGAAACGATCCAAACACAAATCTGTTCTCTACTTTTTCCACTAATAGTTGTCCCTGTTAAATGAGAAATTAAGCATTAAATGATTTGCATTGCTCTGTAATTATTCAATTTAAAATATTCACAATAACTTGTCTGTGTGTCAATACCTTCAATCTAGAAACATCTCCCAAATTGCTTCTCAGGAAGATTATCACTCAAAATATCAGATTGATCCATCTAAGGAAAGATTAGGACACTTTGTCAAAGGGAGAGGTTTTTAAGAGTTCACGAAAGGAGGAGAGAAATGGAAAAGTTTAGTCGTCATTGAGAGAGAATTCCAGGGCAGTGTTCTCAGAGGGTTTTAGGGCTGGAAGATGTTAACTGTGAAATAAATAAAATAACTTGGTAAAATGATCATTCTAATTTAGAATCTTACAGCTCACTCTGCATCCACCTCAATATTTTCCTTCATCACTCACTACCACATCTCGCTTTTTTTTCCTGATTCTGCCCCTGTCTCACTGCATTCCTACCTCACTCTGTTCTTTTCTCCCTCCATTCCCTCTCACTCTGCCCTTTTCTCCCTCCATTCCCTCCTCACTCTGTTCTTTTCTCCCTCCATTTCCCGCTCACTCTGTCCTTTTCTCCGTCCATTCCCCGGTCACTCTGTCTTTTCCTCCCTCCATTCTCTCCTCACTCTGTCCTTTTCTCCCTCCATTCCCCCTCACTCTGTTCTTTTCTCCCTTCATTTCCCCCTCACTCTGTTCTTTTCTCCCTCCATTTCCCCCTCACTCTGTCCTTTTCTCCCTCCATTCCCTCCTCACTCTGTTCTTTTCACCCTCCATTTCCCCCTCACTCTGTCCTTTCCTCCCTCCATTCTCTCCTCACTCTGTCCCTCCCTTCCTCCTCACTCTGGCCTTTCCTCCCTCCATTCTATCCACACTCTGTCCCTCCCTTCCTCCTCACTCTGGCCTTTTCTCCGTCCATTCCCCGGTCACTCTGTCCTTTCCTCCCTCCATTCTCTCCTCACTCTGTCCCTCCCTTCCTCCTCACCCTGGCCTTTCCTCCCTCCATTCTATCCACACTCTGTCCCTCCCTTCCTCCTCACTCTGGCCTTTTCTCCCTCCATTCCCTCCTCACTCTGTTTCAAGTTCACTCGGGCACTCAGCTTAATCTTGAACTCTCCCCTCTTCCTTACTTTAGAAACCTCTCTCTCTGTATCACCCCCCTCTCATCAGGGATGATGCTGCAGCACATCCTCTGGTGGGAGGCTCTCATTACAGTGTGACCGTTTGACATTGGCAGCTTCCATTATCAATGTGGCTTTCGGAAATTCCACTGGGAAAAGTTATCAGGAAATTTGTACAGATTCCTAATATATTTTATGAGTCGGTGCTCTTGACTCTACAAAACGTTTCGGCAGATTTGACACACAAATAATGAGGGATGAAGACAATGGAAAAGTCTCACTCACTGTTCCATAGGTATAGAGAATTTAAAATTCATTTCATCCATATTAGATGGAATGCAGAGTCGAGGAGATTGACGCATGCACACACAAACACAGACACAGACACACACACACACACGCACGCACACACACACACAGACACATACACACACACGCACGCACACACACACACACAGACACATACACACACACACACGCACGCACACACACAAAACCATTATTAGATTTTGCAGCACCTAGCAGGAAAGTGAATCCTTTAAATGTTTTTCAAAGGGGAAAAGGTATGGGGAAAGGAGAAGGAAATGGACGTGAGTGGACCATTCCTTCAACAGCCAGAGCAGGTATGAGAAGTTGAATGGTCGCTTTGTTGTAGCCAGTTCCATGATGTTTCAATTCCAGTGCTTGTGCTGGTGTTCATCAAGTGTACATACAACAATTCTGTTTTTCTTCAATCAAGGTTCCGTGCCTGTCTAATCTGTTTCCTCCAATTAGTGGAACTAATAACAATGTTTACGTAAGTGGGTGTCACTCGCTTGTATTAATAAAGGGTCCCACTGAGTGAGTGAGCTCAGGGTCAGTGAAACCTAAAGGACAATAGAGTTCATCACAGAACTTGCATCATGTGGAGGATTTATTATTTCTGCTCTTTGATATCGAACCCATTTTCTATCGCATCCTTGCAGTGGTTGGAGTTCTGTG
The DNA here is from genome assembly GCF_964213995.1 of Mustelus asterias. Classification (NCBI taxonomy): domain Eukaryota; kingdom Metazoa; phylum Chordata; class Chondrichthyes; order Carcharhiniformes; family Triakidae; genus Mustelus; species Mustelus asterias. The sequence continues at coordinate 155,478 of NW_027590429.1, forward strand.
TGAGTTATTGTAATCATTGCAGGTTTGACTTCTCTGATAGTGGAACTTGTTGGTGTCGGGCATGTTACACAGTTGTATGGTTGAAGTTATTATTTCCAATCATGATGATCATTATTTTATTTCAGGCAATGTTTTATTTCAGGCATTGAATCAGAACTAAACATGTGTTTACTGATAAGAACATAAGAGCATAAGAAATAGGAGCAGGAGTAGGCCATCTAGCCCCTCGAGCCTGCCCCGCCATTCAATAAGATCATGGCTGATCTGATAGTGGTTTAGTTCCACTTACCCGCCCGCTCCCCATAACCCTTAATTCCCTTATTGATCAGAAATCTATCTTCCTGTGACTTAAACATATTTAACGAGGTAGCCTCCACTGCTTCAATGGGCAGAGAATTCCAGAGATTCACTACCCTCTGAGAGAAGAAGTTCCTCCTCAACTCTGTTCTAAACTGACTCCCCCTTATTTTGAGGCTGTGTCCTCTAGTTCGTGTTTCCTTTCTAAGTGGAAAGAATCTCTCTGCCTCTACCCTGTCTAGCCCCTTCATTCTCTGATGTGTCTCTATAAGATCTCCCCTCAGCCTTCTAAACTCCAAAGAGTACAGGCCCAATCTACTCAGTCTCTCCTCATAAGCAAACCCCCTCATCTCCGGTATCAACCTGGTGATCCTCCTCTGTACTCCCTCCAAGGCCAATATATCCTTTCGCAAATAAGGGGACCAAAACTGCACACAGTACTCCAGTTGCGGCCTCACCAGTACCTTGTACAATTGCAGCAAAATGTCCCTGCTTTTATACTCCAACCCCTTTGCGATAAAGGCCAACATTCCATTTGCCTTCTTGATCACCTGCTACACCTGCAAACTGAGTTTTTGCGATTCATGCACAAGGACCCCCAGGTCCCTCTGCACAGTAGCATTGTGTAATTTTTCCGGCCCCGCGCCCGAATTGGGTGTCGGTAAAGCCGCAATCTGCTCGGAATTGGGTGCAGATCGCAGTATAGGCCCGGCGCCCAACTTTACCTTCAGGATAAACTACAGTTGTGAAAGACATTCGATAAATGCACTTGTAGCTGTTTTCTTGAAGTTGATTGTGAGGGTGTGTTCTGTGGTGAACAGAATGTAAATTATTTGCTGTACCATTTTCCATCTTCCCGGAATGCTCTGAAAGAATTGATAAGTAATAAGCTGTGACTCCGTTATTGGATTCATGAGTTATCCACATGCTCACTATTACAGCCCAAATTCAGAGCTCCTGTAGATTCTTCAACTGATTCAACAGTGAATCAGATCCAATCTCCAACCCAAGGAGCTGAAACTAAATATAGAAACTCCGCCTGTCTCACCAGTGAGTCTGTTTCGATTAATTTAACCTGAACTCAGTTGCTATATTTCTGCACTAATGACATTCTCCTTGTTCATTGAGAAACTTATCTGCTGACCCATTGGGCTGTTTCTTTAAGTGAGTTGTAAAACTGCAACTTTTAACATTTTCTCTACTTGTTCTTTATATCTTTGCTTCTTCTCACTGGACAACTTTGTTTTACGATCTGTTTTAAATTTACAGCTAACTTAGTCGCGATTGTGACTCTATCTCGAGGGAGGTGCGGTCTTTCCAAAGGTGTCACTCGGTACCTGGTGGCGATGGCTGCAGCGGATCTGCTGGTTGTCATTATTCGGGTCATACTGGACAAAATGAATCCCCCCAAACTGTACGCTGTAATATCTTTCTCTCGTCATGCCTGTGGCATCAGAGAAGTTATTGCCACCGCAGTTGTTAGCAGCTCTGTCTGGCTCACAATCGCCTTCACCTTTGACCGAATGGTGACCATTTGCTTCCAGAAACTGAAGATGAAATACTGCACTGAGAAAACAGCAGCCATCGTTATCACAACGGTGAGTTTACTGTGTTTACTAATCAAAATCCCGGTGTTTTTTAAGTATGAACCCTATAACTGCAGGGTATCAGACGAGTACCACTATTATCCTGTGTGGAAAGTCTTTGACTGGACGGACCGCATTTTAACTCCAGTGCTCCCCTTCGTGCTGCTACTGCTGCTCAATACTCTCACTGTCAGGCACATCCTGCTGGCCAGTGCAGTCCGCAGGAAACTGAGGGGACAGCGAAACGGGGAGGAGCAGAATGATCCAGAAATGAAGAATCGAAGAAGATCCATCATTTTACTCTTCACCATATCGGGCAGCTTTATCCTGTTATGGGTGACACGTGTTGTATTTCTATCAATTCAACAAATAACTGGGATGTATGATTTTTGGACACCTGATGGATTTGTATTAGATATGATAGGATCAATGCTCCAGTTATCCAGTTCCTGCACCAACACATTTATTTACGCAGTCACACAGAGGAAGTTCAGAGAGGAGGTGATGAATGCTGTGAAATATCCCTTTACTGTCATCCGGAATTTCATTAAATGATGGGAAGAAAGCTGGAAAATTTAAACCGGGACTGGGTAGCAAAATTATTGTTCCTGTCCAGCTCAACTCCTGTTGAATAAACATGTCCAAAGGGCTTTGAAAATGAGAAGTAGAATCTTCCTCAAATCTACACATTCTAGTCAGGTGGAAGTTTAAAAGTGAATTCTCCAGGTTCTGAGAAATAATTGATTTGAGGATATTGGGATGAATAGTATTTTGTCTCAAATACAAAGTTTAAATGAGATCTGATTATGATTTACACATTCTGACAAGTCAAAGGGAAAGATTCGAACGACACAGATTTCACTTCTCACTAACTCCACAGAATAAATACAGTGAGTTTGAAAGGAATGGAAACAACTGATTCAGTGAGACGCAGAAAAATTGAAGAAGCCGCGTCGAAACGATGATTGTTGTTGTTGAGAACTGACAATAAAAATAATTTGAAAACTGCCTTTTCAGGGAAAGTGAAATCTTTGTGAGGAATTTAGAATGTCGACAAATTGAAAACTCCTGGAAAGCAGGAACATGGAGACAATTGCTGAATCATCAACCTGGGGAGAACAAACAACATTGGGAAAGGGGACTTTGAACCAGCTCACTTGTCCTAGATTCAGAAAATGGAGTTTGAACAAACATTCTGAAACAGGTTGGACAGCCCATCCAGTTCATTCAGTGATCAATAGTCATCATCCCATGTGTTTCTGTGCTTCCATGTCTCTTTATCTCCATTCCACCAGCCACCAATCAAACATATTGCTCAACGTTCTACATGGCATATTTCTCTGGCAATATGGAATGGACAGAGAGCTGACTGCAAGACAGGAAACTGGGAGATCCTTTCACGTACCTCCAACATTCTGCCTCCAATTGGACACCCCTACCAGGACAATTACTTTTCCTCGATCTTTTCATTGGGAACAGTCGTCGGGACATTGGCCATCTCAATCTTTCTGCCCCCCTCACCCATTCCAATATCTCTCTTTCCGAACTTTCCGCCCTTCGCTCCCTCAGGTCCAACCCTGACATTGTCATCAAACCTGCCAACAAAGGGGGTGCTGTTGTCGTCTGGCGTACTGACCTCCACCTCGCAGAGGCTGAGTCCCAACTCTTAGATACTTCCTCCTACCTCCCCCTGGACCATGATCACACCACTGAACATCAAGCCATTATCTCCAACACAGTCACTGACCTCATTTCCTCCAGATGCCTTCCCCCCACAGCTTCCAACCTCATGGTCTCCCAATTCTGGACAGCCCACTTCGACCTACTTCCCAAAATCCACAAAAAGGAGTGTCCTGGTAGGTCCATTGCGTCCGCATGCTTCTGCCCCACACAACGTATTTCCTCTTACCTTGACTCCATCCTCACTCCCCTGGTCCATTCCCTCCCCACCGGTATCTGGGATTCCTCTGATGTCCTGCATCATATTGCCAGCTTCCAGTCCGCAGGCCCTAACCACCTCCTATTCACCATGGATGTGCAATCTCTCTACACCTCCATTCCACACCAGGGTGGCCTGAGAGCTCTTCGCTTCTTTCTTGAAAAGAGGCCTGAACAATTCCCATCCACCATCACTCTCCTCCGCCTGGCTGAAGTCATTCTATCTCTCAACAACCTCTCCTTTAACTCCTCCCATTTTCTCCAAATCATAGAAGTAGCAATGAGTATCCACATGGGTCCCAGCTATGCTTGTCTTTATATGGGGTATGTGGAACATTCCTTGTTCCAGGCCTACCCAGGTCTCCTCCCACAACTCCTTTACTGTACATTGATGACAATTTTGGTTCTGCTTCATGCTCTCATCCAGACCTTGAAAAATTCATCAACTTCACTTCCAGTTTCCTCCCCTCCATCGCCTTCACCTGGTCCATCTCAGACACTTCCCTTCCCTTCCATGACCTTTCTGTCTCCATTTCCGACAATAGACTATCTACCAGGATCCAATACAAGCCCACTGACTCCCACAACTATCTGGACTACAGCTCTTCACACCCCACATCCTGTAAGGACTCCATCCCTTTCACTCAGCTCCTTCACCTCCATCGCATTTGTTCCAATGATGCCACTTTCCAAAGTTGTGCTTCTAATATGTGCTCCTTTTTCCTCAATTGTGGATTCCCATCTACAGTTAACGACAGGGCCCTCAACAGCGTGCAGTCCACCTCCCGCACCACGACCCTCACCCCCTCCCCTCCCTCCCAGAACAAGGATAGGGTCTTCCTTATTCTCACATTTAACCCCGCCAGCCTCCGCATGCAAAGCATAATCCTCCGCCATTTTCGCCAACTCCAGCGTGATGCCAACACCAACACATCTTCCCTTCATTCCACAGAGACCATTCCTTCCAGGTTAACCTAGTCAACTCCTTCACCAAACCAACACCTCTCCCGTCACTCATGGCACCTTCCCATGCAATCACAGAAGGTGCAACACCAGCTCCTTTACCTCTCCTATGTTCACCGTCCACAGTCCAAAACATTCATTCCAGGTTAAGCAGCGTTTCACTTGCACCTCTTTCAATTTGGTCTATTGCATTCGCTGCTCCCAATGTGGTCTCCTCTGTATCAGAGAGACCAGACATAGACTGGGAGATCACTTTGCTGAGCACCTTCGCTCTGTGCGCAATCAGGATCCTGACCTTCCGGTTGCTTGCCATTTTAACACACGATTCTGCTCCCATGCCCACATGTCTGTCCTTGGCTTGCTGCAATGTTCCAGTGAAGCTCAACACAAACTGGAGGAACAGCATCTCATCTTCCGGCTCAGTAATTTACAGCCTTCCAGTCTCAACATCGATCCCCACCCCACAACATCTCCATCTGTCACAGCTTACAGCTTCTCTGCCGTTTGACCATTCAAACCCTTTATTCTCTCTGTGGATAGCTATTAGCAGTCTTTTCCCCTGTTTTCTATGGCTATGACTCATCTTTCATTCCTTCCCCCTGCAGTATAAATATCTCCCACTTTCTATGCCTTTTAGCTTTGACAGAGGGTCATCTGGACTTGAAACGTCAGTTCTTTTCTCTCCTTACAGATGCTGCCAGACCTGCTGAGATTTTCCAGCGTTTTCCCTTTTGGCTTCAGGAAACTGGGAGTTGGGTTAAAGTCATTCAGATTGGCAGGAAGTGGAAAGTGGCTACCAAAAGGACCAATGCTGGAACATTGTTGTTCCCAATTCATATTAACAACATGAACAATATTCACAATGAAGAACAAACTGTGGGGACAGTGAAATGTGGATGAAACCAACAATGCAATTTCCACATTTGTAGATGACACAACATTGAGGAGCATTGTCGATACTGAGGGGGGACTGCCACACATGAGGAGAAAACATTCATAAATGTACAGAAGAGGCATTTCAAATTAATTTCAACATTGATTAGTGTGAGGCATTACAATTTGCTCAGAATCATAAGATCAGAAAAAAGATGGAAAATAAGAATCTAAATGAGGCAGAGATGCAAAGAGGTCTTAGATTTTCGGTGACCAAGGTATTAAAGCTGTTACAGGAGCAAACAAAACATTAGGGTTTAATTCTTGAGGATTGGAATTGAAAATTAAAGAATTGCAGTTAAACCTGTACAAAGCACGGTCCGACCGCACGTGGAGCTCTGTGTATGGTTCTGGTCACCACATTATAAAAAGGATGTAGAAGCACCAAGGAGGATACAGAAATGATTGACAAGGATGATAAGGATTCTACTTCTCAGCAAATGATAAACAGGCTGGGTGTCGGGCTCTAATTGGTCACTGGTGTTTTCACTTCTAAGCCAAGCTCCAGATGCTGCCACTCTGTTACTCCATTGGGAGAGATTATCACTGCTCAGCCAGGAAGAAACCTCAGGAACTGGGCAGGAAATGTTCACAAAAATACTTTTAAAATGTGGGATCTTCCCTGCCCGTGTCCCCATCTGTGGGATCCTCAGTCTCTGGTTGTGATATCCCCCTGGACTATCACATGGTGGCCATCTCCAATTAACTGATGACTCCTCACAGGATGCAGAGCTGCCGCACCATTGAAAAAACGCCAAGAGCCCAATGTATTGACCCCTATTTGGGACAGGGTCTCGATACAAGCATTAATTCTAAATACGTGCATTCCTCTGTGTACAAATATATCTCCTGCTCTTGTCCAAGTCTCTTCAAATTAACATCACATCGATGTTCCCTCAGAATCTACAGCCTGTTTCTATCTGTCCTGTCCCATCACTTTATAATTTAAAATTGTCTCCAATCACCTTGGTAACAAAACAGTTGTCCTTGTCCAAGGCTGTCTTTGTATCTGCCTTTCTTCACACTGTTAATATTCAGATTACTGTTGTACATTTTGCTGTAATTTGACCAATCCTAAGAATTGACCTTACTTTATCTAAGTAGCAGCAAAATAAAATATAATTGTTGAATGTTGCAAGCTGTTTTTCACAGACAAGGAAAGCTCTGGGCAGGAATGAACTGTTGGAAATTATGAAAAACATGAGCATCCCCAGATCACGTCGTGTCCAGTTTTGATCCGAATGGAATGAGTGATTGATGAGCTAGAAGAGGAAAAATAACTTTCCAATTCTGGAATGTGGAAGTTATTGATTCTGTGTGAGGGTTGGAGCAGATCGCGATTTGGAGAACCACTAAACAGGCAAAGACTCACAGTGAATCTGCTGAAATTGAGTTTGAGGGTGGAGATAGGATGTTGGGCAGGAGGTTTAGGGGTATGTGAGGAAGCACTTTTTTATCCAGTGGGTGGTGATGGTCTGGAATGCGCTACCTGGGAGGCTGGTACAGGCAGGTTGCCTCATATCTCTGGATGAGCACTTGGCACATCATTACATTCAGGGCTATGGGCAACTGCTGGCTGATGTGATTAGGTGGGAGTTGAGGTGTTTCAAACGTGTTAGTGCTGAGTCGATTGGACAAAGGGTCTCTTCTGCGCTGTCTGATTCTATGATTCTATGTTTGAAAGCATCTGTGGAACTGGTCAGGGGAACAGCGCAGGATTGGATAAGGGAAGAGGAGTTAAAGGCCTGGTTAATCAAAGACAGAAGGAATGAGCAAAGGCACTAAAATCTCCTGGAGGGTGGGTAACATTAGGGCACACTTTGAATATCTTTAAAAGGTACTTGGAGCTGGAGCCAAAATGGTCAGTCACAAAATAAACATCGATGTTGAGGAACTGCCAAACTGACCAATTGCTCTTGTTCGTACATATGTGATTACAGTCACTGGAACTTAAAATCAATTGAAACTCTTTGGGCCACAATCACCTGGCTCCCCTGTGTGGGGTTTTTGGGGGTTCAATTCCCCAGAACTAGATCTTTAAATGTCTCATTGTTCTTGGGCTGGAAACTGATCAAAAACATTGTTCTGAAGACATTCCAGAATGTTCTCTCCTTCGCTGTCCTTAACCCAACGACTGTCTGATTTTATGTGGGAGTAGTTAAACTCACCCATTGTCAATACTCAAAAGTCCTTTCACCTCAGTAATTTCATTGCACATTTGATCATCTATTACTTTCCCATTGATTGGTAGTTCACAAAATAGACCAAATAGCAGAAGAGCTTGTTGTTTCTTAACTCGAACCAAATGATTGTCTCTTTTGACTTCTCAAGGATGTTTTTCCTTTCAGCACTGTGATACTTCCATCATGCATTATCAAAGCAAACATTTCTATTCATAGCCGCATATCACAGACAAACTCACTTGAAAGATTTGAGCTGTCATTGAAACTGCGAAAGTACAGGTCCCCCACTGTGTTAAGGATAGAACAAAGAACAAAGAACAATACAGCACAGGAACAGGCCCTTCGGCCCTCCAAGCCCGCGCCGCTCCCTGGTCCAAACTAGACCATTCTTTTGTATCCCTCCATTCCCACTCCGTTCATATGGATATCTAGACAAGTCTTAAACGTTCCCAGTGTGTCCGCCTCCACCACCTTGCCTGGCAGCGCATTCGAGGCCCCCACCACCCTCTGTGTAAAATATGTCCGTCTGATATCTGTGTTAAACCTCCCCCCCTTCACCTTGAACCTATGACCCCTCGTGAACGTCACCACTGACCTGGGGAAAAGCTTCCCACCATTCACCCTATCTATGCCTTTCATAATTTTATACACCTCTATTAAGTCTCCCCTCATCCTCCGTCTTTCCAGGGAGAACAACCCCAGTTTACCCAATCTCTCCTCATAACTAAGCCCCTCCATACCAGGTAACATCCTGGTAAACCTCCTCTGTACTCTCTCCAAAGCCTCCACGTCCTTCTGGTAGTGTGGCGACCAGAACTGGACGCAGTATTCCAGATGCGGCCGAACCAACGTTCTATACATCTGCAACATCAGACCCCAACTTTTATACTCTATGCCCCGTCCTATAAAGGCAAGCATGCCATATGCCTTCTTCACCGCCATCTCCAACTGTGACGTCACTTTCAAGGATCTGTGGACTTGCACACCCAGGTCCATCTGCGTATCTACACCCTTTATGGTTCTGCCATTTATCATATAGCTCTTCCCTACATTATTTCTACCAAAAAGCATCACTTTGCATTCATCAGGATTGAACTCCATCTGCCATTTCTTTGCCCAAATTTCCAGCCTATCTATATCCTTCTGTAGTTTCTGACAATGCTCCTCACTATCTGCAAGTCCTGCCAATTTTGTGTCGTCCGCAAACTTACTGATCACCTCACTTACACCTTCTTCCAGATCATTTATATAAATCACAACAGATAGGTTGTGGAAGCATGCCAAGCAGTATCAATACTTCTTTGTTGGCTCTGCAGAGGATGTCAACAAATATCTATTCAAATTTCAAGCACCAATTTTCTTTTCAACCAAGAGTCACAGCAGCCTTTTTTCTCTTCAAAATTAAACTGAGGGGATTTAAATGACTTGACGGCTCGAGAGTTCCACAGAACTTATCCACCATTTATACACATTGATGATTCCTGTTGGCTAAAACAAAGAGATTACCTAACCCCTCCAAAAGGCCACCTTATTTCTCAAAGAACACTGTCAGGTTTAGAAATTTTGTTTAGAAATTCTTCTTGAATGTCATAAGCCCCTCAATATTCAGAACCCAATCCTTGTCATCCTGCAGCCAGGTCTATGTCATGACGACCAATCATATTTATTGACTTCAATGTGAGCTGTTGTGGGAAAAATCCACTCGTAGTCAGATCTTGAGATTCAAAACACAATTTATTCAACGGAGCTGCGTGGATACAAGGCACATGTCTGTCGAAAACCTTCTCTCGGTAAAATGTCGGGAACGGTCCATCTTTATACTTTTTACACAATAGATGGACCGGTGATTTGAACATTATCACATCGTTATAGGCAGATACAAATAGATACAGACATTTAACATAGTATTGTTCTTATGAATGGGTACATTTCCTATGTCTGTGGCTATCAATGCTTGGTTTCGGCTTATTCAGGTGCTAATCGGTTTCCCTGCATTCATATTTTGCCGCTCTTCCTATGACTAATTGATGCGCGTTATCAAACACGAGGCTAGATGCTCGGGAAATAAAGGCTTTTATTTACTATAATGAAGCAGCCAATAATGATATACACGATCCCAGACTGAGGGGTCCCAGCCAGAGCAGGGACCTTTATACCTCTCCCAGGAGGCGGAGCCCGACTGGGATGTACCACAACACTACAGTACAAAGGTGTAACAACCCCACCCTAACCCCAACAGCAACAAGTAGCACAACCCAACAGTAACATATGTACATCCTTGTAGTACTGGCCAGACCCTGGCTCAGTACTATCCAGTGGGAACCAACGATGGTTCACCACACTAATCTATTCTCTTTGTCTCGGGTTTTCCTCATCTAAAAGATGTCTCGATCCTTGGCTTGGCTTCCTGAGGTGTTTGTTTACTTTAAGTCACTGTCTGTGATTTAGAAATGGCTTGTCTGTTGGGTTTGATTTGAAGTGATCTTTGTATAAGTGGAAGCCGGTGTCTGCTTAATGGTTCCTTTACCAGTTAACTCGTTATGTGCCAGGCAGCCATTTTAAAGTGTGCTTTCCTTACATTTTTCCCCTTACAGAGCTATCAATTCTTTTATTTTGTAATGAATGTTGTGTGAATTCAGATACAGAGCCTTCTATTTTGCCTCATTGTTATTTTTGCCTTTATTCTTTGTCCATCCTTAGTTTTTTTTTCATTCTGTCCCTTGCTGCCATTCTCTGACCCTTATTTCCCATTTTACTATTATCCTCTCTTACCCTGGCCGGAATTCTCCAAACTCGCCACGGGATTTTCCGGTCCAGCTGCACTGAAGGGAGATCTGGCTGAGTGCCAAATTCTCCGTTCTCACCGACAGTGATGTCGAGGTAAATGAGATTGGAGAATTCCGGCTCTTGTCTCGACGCTTCGATGTACCACAGGCGGGATTTTCCACGCAACCCGCTGTGTGTTTTGCTGGGGCTGAGCTGGCCTGGCATTGGCTGATGCTGGTCTGGTCCCACCGTTCTCAAGGAGGTTTCCCATTGAATGCACCCTCGCTGCTGGGAAACCCGTGTTGGGAATATGCTATCGGCAGGACTGGAAGATCCCACTGGTGTGATTGGCTGGAAAATTCCAGCCCACAACTTTTAACATTTGATATCTTGTGCACTCTTATTTCATTTCAATCCCTCTCTTCTCTCGTGATGTGTCTCGCTAGAACACTGGTCCCAGCACGGTTCAGGTTTGTACAGAACTGTGTATTCTCTGTACAGAACCTCTTTCCTAGTTCTTCCTCTGCCATTGATACCTACATGAACCAGGACAACGGGATCCTCCCTCTCCCACTGCAAGTTCCTCTCCAGCCCTGAGCAGATGCCCTGAACCCTGACACAGACAAACAACATAGCCATCTGGACTCTGTCCCTTTGCTGCAGGGATTGGTGTCAATCCCTGTCACTAAGCTGTCCCCCAAGGACCAAAAGATTCCTTTTTTTCCCCTTCACTTGAATGGCCTCCTGCACCATGGTGCCAGGGTGAGTCAGCTCATCCACCCTGCAACCCCCACTCCCATCCAAACAAGCTGAGAGAACCTCAAAGCTGTTAGACAATGGCAGAGACCGACAGTCCTGCCCTCCTGACCCCCTGACCTACTCAATATAAAGTCTTTATATGCTCTGTTTGTGAACAGAATTCCCACTCACCTGAAGAAGGGGCTTGCAGCTCCGAAAGCTTGTGTGGCTTTTGCTACCAAATAAACCTGTTGGACTTTAACCTGGTGTTGTTAAACTTCTTACTGTATCATTTTCTGCTCAGCGATTCTGCGTTGTCGTGTGTCATGAAGGCTGCCTTGGAGACCGCTTACCCGAAGATCAGAGGCCGAATGCCCGTGACCCCTGAAGTGTTCCCCAACAGGAAGAGAACACTCTTGCCTGATGATTGTCGAGCGGTGTTCATTCATCCGTTGTCATAGTGTCTGCATGATCTCCCCAATGTACCATGCCTCTGGACATCCTTTCCTGCAGCGTATCAGGTAGACAATGTTGGCCGAGTTGCAAGAGTGTGTACTGTGTACCTGGTGGATGGTGTTCTCACGTGAGATGATGGCATCCGTGTCGATGATCCGGCATGTCTTGCATGGTTGCTGTGGCAGGATTGTGTGGTGTCGTGGTCACTGTTCTCCTGAAGGCTAGTTAGTTTGCCGCGGACAATGGTCTGTTTGAGGATATGCGGTTGTTTGAAGACATGAAGTGTGGGTGTGGGGATGGCCTTGGCGAGATGTTCATCTTCATCAATGACATGTTGAAGGCTCCGGAGAAGATGTCGTAGCTTCTCCGCTCCGGGGAAGTACTGGACGACGAAGGGTACTCTGTCCGCCATGTCCTGTGTTTGTCTTCTGAGGAGGTCGGTGCGGTTTTTTGCTGTGGCACGTCAGAACTGTCGATCGATGAGTCGAGCGCCATGTCTTGTTCTTATGAGGGCATCTTTCTGCATCTGGAGGTGTCTGTTGCGATCCTCCTCATCTGAGCATTATGGATATGTGTGGGGGTCACAGGGTAGTTGTCATGGGGGACTTTAACTTTCCAAATATTGATTGGAACCTTTGTAGGTCAAATAGTTCGGATGGGGCAGTTTTTGTGCAGTGTGTGCAGGAGGGTTTCCTGACACAATATGTGGATAGGCCGACAAGAGGTGAGGCCACATTGGATTTGGTACTGGGAAATGAACCGGGCCAGGTGTTAGATTTGGTTGTGGGAGAGCACTTTGGAGATAGTGACCACAATTCGGTGTCTTTTGTTATTGCCATGGAGAGGGATAGGGCCGTACGGCAGGGCAAGGTTTACAATTGGGGGAGAGGTAATTACGATGCGATTAGGCAAGAATTAGGGGGCATAAGTTGGGAACAGAAACTGTCAGAGAAAGGAACTAATGAAAAGTGGAACTTTTTCAAGGAACAAATACTGGGTGTCCTTGATAGGTATGTCCATGTCAGGCAGGGAGGAAATGGCCGAGTGAGGGAACCATGGTTCACGAAAGAGGTGGAATGTCTTGTGAAAAGGAAGAGGGAAGCTTATGTCGGGATGAGGAAACAAGGTTGAGATGGCTCGATTGAGGGTTACAAGTTAGCAAGGAATGAGCTAAAAAGGGGCTTAGGAGAGCTAGGAGGGGACACGAGAAGTCCTTGGCGGGTCGGATCAAGGAAAACCCCAAGGCTTTTTACTCTTATGTGAGGAATAAAAGAATGACCAGGGTGAGTTTAGGGCCGGTCAAGGACAGTAGTGGGAACTTGTGTATGGAGTCAGTAGAGATAGGCGAGGTGATGAATGAATACTTTTCTTCAGTGTTCACCAAGGAGAGGGGCCATGTTTTTGAGGAAGAGAAGGTGTTACAGGCTAATAGGCTGGAGGAAATAGATGTTCAGAGGGAGGATGTCCTGGCAGTTTTGAATAAACTGAAGGTTGATACGTCCCCTGGGCCTGATGAAATGTATCCTAGAATTCTTTGGGAGGCAAGGGATGAGATTGCAGAGCCTTTGGCTTTGACCTTTGGGTCCTCGCTGTCCACGGGGAGGGTGCCAGAGGACTGGAGAATGGCGAATGTTGTTCCTCTGTTTAAGAAAGGGAATAGAAATGACCCTGGTAATTATAGATCGGTTAGTCTTACTTCAGTGGTTGGTAAATTGATGGAAAAGGTCCGTAGAGATGGGATTTACGACCATTTAGAAAGATGCGGATTAATCCGGGATAGTCAGCACGGATTCGTGAAGGGCAAGTCGTGCCTCACAAATTTGATAGAATTTTTTGAGGAGGTAACTAAGTGTGTTGATGAAGGTAGGGCAGTTGATGTCATATACATGGATTTTAGTAAGGCGTTTGATAAGGTCCCCCATGGTCGGCTGATGATGAAAGTGAGGAGGTGTGGGATAGAGGGAAAGTTGGCCGATTGGATAGGTAACTGGCTGTCTGATCGAAGACAGAGGGTGGTGGTCAATGGAAAATTTTCGGATTGGAGGCAGGTTGCTAGCGGAGTGCCGCAGGGATCGGTGCTTGGTCCTCTGCTCTTTGTGATTTTTATTAATGACTTAGAGGAGGGGGCTGAAGGGTGGATCAGTAAATTTGCTGATGACACCAAGATTGGTGGAGTAGTGGATGAGGTGGAGGGCTGTTGTAGGCTGCAAAGAGACATAGATAGGATGCAAAGCTGGGCTGAAAAATGGCAAATGGAGTTTAACCCTGATAAATGTGAGGTGATTCATTTTGGTAGGACTAATTTAAATGTGGATTACAGGGTCAAAGGTAGGGTTCTGAAGACTGTGGAGGAACAGAGAGATCTTGGGGTTCATATCCACAGATCTCTAAGGGTTGCCACTCAAGTGGATAGAGCTGTGAAGAAGGCCTACAGTGTGTTAGCTTTTATTAACAGGGGGTTGGAATTTAAGAGCCGTGGGGTTATGCTGCAACTGTACAGGACCTAGGTGAGGCCACATTTGGAATATTGTGTGCAGTTCTGGTCACCTCACTATAAGAAGGATGTGGAAGCACTGGAAAGAGTGCAGAGGAGATTTACCAGGATGCTGCCTGGTTTGGAGGGTAGGTCTTATGAGGAAAGGTTGAGGGAGCTAGGGCTGTTCTCTCTGGAGCGGAGGAGGCTAAGGGGAGACTTAATAGAGGTTTATAAAATGATGAAGGGGATAGATAGAGTGAACATTCAAAGACTATTTCCTCAGGTGGATGGAGCTATTACCAGGGGGCATAACTATAGGGTTCATGGTGGGAGATACAGGAAGGATATCAGAGGTAGGTTCTTTACGCAGAGAGTAGTTGGGGTGTGGAATGAACTGCCTGCAGTGACAGTGGAGTCAGACACTTTAGGAACATTTAAGCGGTTATTGGATAGGCACATTGAGCATACCAGGATGATAGGGAGGGGATAGTTTGATCTTGGTTTCAGATAAAGCTCGGCACAACATCGTGGGCCGAAGGGGCTGTTCTCTGCTGTATTGTTCTATGTTCTATGTTCTATGAGCAGATCCTGTGTATACTGAGGACTTGTCCGTAGGGGATGGCTTCTTTAGCGTGTTTAGGGTGGAAGCTGGAGAAGTGGAGCATCGTGAGGTTATCCATGGGCTTGCGGTACAGTGAAGTGCTGAGGTGACCGTCCTTGATGGAGATGCGTGTGTCCAAGAATGCAACTGATTCCGGAGAGTAGTCCATGGTGAGTCTGATGGTGGGATGGAAATTGTTGATGTCATCATATCGTTGTTTCAGTGATTGTTCACCATGAGTCCAAAGGAAGAAAATGTCATCGATGTATCTAGTGTATGGCATCGGTTGAAGGTCCTGTGCAGTGAAGAGGTCTTGTTCAAACCTGTGCATGAAGATGTTGGCATGTTGACGTGCGAATTTGGTCCCCATGGCTGTTCCGTGTGTCTGGATGAAGAAGTGGTTGTTGAAGGTGAAGACATTGTGGTCCAGGATGAAGAGGATGAGTTGCAAAATTGCATCTGGAGACTGGCAGTTGTCGGCGTTGAGTACTGAGGCAGTTGCAGCAATGCCATCATCGTGGGGGATGCTGGTGTAGAGTGCCGAGACATCCATTGTGACGAGGAGTGATCCTGGTTCAACTGCTCCATGCTCAACTGCTGAGTTTCTGTAGGAAATCCGTGGTGTCGCGACAAAAGCTGGGGGTTCTTTGTACAATGGGTTTCAGGATGCCCTCGACGTAGCCGGAGATGTTCTCGCACAGGGTCCCATTGCCCGATACGATGGGACGGCCGGGTGTGTTTGCCTTGTGTATCTTCGGGTGGCAGTAGAGATCTCCAATGCGGGGAGTACGTGGGATGAGAGCACGGAGGGTGCTCTGAAGGTCTGGATCAAAGGTCTTGATCAGTCTGTTGAGTTGACGGGTGTGTTCTTTGGTCGGATCTGCGGGTAACTGTCTGGAGTGTTCCTCGTTGTTCAGTTGTCGGTACACTTCTTTGCAGTAATCCGTTCTGTTCAGTATGACAATGGCCCCTCCTTTGTCTGCTGGTTTGATGACAATGTTGCGGTTGGTCTTGAGAGCGTGGATGGTGTTGCATTGTGCTTGGGTGATGTTCGGGGCTGTCTTGTGAGTGCGGTTGATGAATCTGGTGTTGACTCACCTCCTGACCGCTTGGGCATACATGTCGAGTCGAGGGCAGCGGCCTTCCGGAGGAGTCCAATTCGACTCTTTCCTCTTTGGTTGCTGCACTGCAGATCTTTCTGTCGGCTGTTCCGGTTCATTGGCTGCCTCATTGTGTTCGCTGTTGGCCTCTTGGGGTTTGTGGAAGAACTCCCACAGCCTCATTCGCCTGATGAATTCCTCTGTGTCTGCTGCGAGACTGATGGAGTCTATTTTGGTGGTGGGGCAGAAATTGAGCCCTCGGCTGAGAACTTCGATTTCATCTGGTTGAAGTGTGCAGTCCGACAAGTTGACAATGGACTTCCCAGTAGTGGTACTGTTTTCTACTGTGGTACCAGGGGAGGCTTGGTTGCTGCTGGTGGTGATGCCGAGTTTCTCAAGTTTCCTGTTCTTGGTGTGCATGTCGATGGCGTAGTTCCTTTGTCTCGTCTGCTTGGCAGAGTTTCGCAGCTGGTCTGTTTCCTGAGCGCAAGTTAAGAATATGGACTTGATCTTGGTTTCCAGGCTGCGGCGTTTGCTGTAGAGCTGGTGTATGAGGTGATTGAGGAGTGTGAGAGAGGTGTGACGGCAAAGTCTCTCAGTGTAGTCTGTGTTGTAGGTTGACCTGAGTGGGTTCGTGATCTGTAGTCCTTTCGGTATCTTGTCTGCTTTCTTGCATCTTTGTAGAAACTTGATGTCTGTGTCGATATGCGCGATCTTCTTGGAGATCCTCTCCACTTGGAGCCGGCAGTTTGCTGTGTTGATGGTAGTCAATCTTCACAACTCTCACTGGCCTTCACCCCCTTCAGGGTGATCTGCTCTCTCTAGTGGGCAGATACGTTGATGCTATCCATGGCCAGCTGGTCTTCTCTCTCTTCTCCTCATCCCCTCTTCACCTGAGGAAGAGTCTCCACCTGACAGAAGCATCACCACATTGAAGCTATTGGATTGTTGACGTGCTGACTGACTGATGTGATGCTCAGTCTGTTTGTGGGTCTTTAAAGACAGAAGCCAGTTGATAATTACACCCATTAATTTCTATCGAGTGCGATTCACCTGAGTTGGATCTAAATGCCCACACCAGCAGGAAAACCAGAGTGTTCCCCACTGGCGCTGCCAGCGTCTGTCAGCTGGGATTCACCCACCTGATAAAACGCAAAAGAGTTAATCGTGGAAAAACTGCCGGCCACCCCTGCTGTTCAGAGATCAAGGTGTCCTTTTTAAAGGGTGCGCTGAACTCCCTCCCTCCAATAAATGAAATGGTGACCCCCCTCTCCCCACTCCCTGCTGACCAGGGGTGCATCACCAACCACTCAGCAAAGGGTGGCATCCGCTCTCCCTCCACTTAAATAACAGGTCAACCCCACACCACCACCACACTTACCACACAGGCATGAGTGTGAGCCATTCCTTTCACCCTCAGGCCCCCCACAATCCCATCTCAGGTCCCCCACTCATATCCCTCCCCCTCCCACTCAGTCCCCTCTCCCCTCAAATCCCTAATCAGGCCCCCTTCAAGCCATGCACCTTTGCAATGCTGACGGTGCAGTGCTCCCGATGCCCTCGCACTGACAACCTGACCTAGCACCATGGGTCAGAGGGAATCAAGGAGGTGGGTCCAGTGGCCCTTTGCACCTCTGCTGCTGCCAAAGGAAGGGTCCCTCAAGGGTCCTGGGGGTTGGGTGTGATCGGATGGGGGAAAGGGGGTCACCTCGCCACTCTCCGCCAGGGTGGGGGACTCGTGGATGGACAACCCCTTCTAGCACTGACAGAACTGAAGATCACCACTGGCATGGTGATTTCAGGCATCTCAGTGATCAACATCTTCATTCCTGCCTGTCAGCACAGAAAGTTTGAAGTGACCGAATAACTTTAATTTCCATGGCCCCTGGACAGCTGTCCGGCTTTTAAATTACTGCAGCACTCCATTCTGCAGCAGGAATTTCCATTTCACTCTGTAAGAAGCTGCAGGTTTGAGCAGACCCCTTTGGATTCCTCGGACAGGGAGATGTCAATTTCTCTGGGTGGGTGGGGATAGGGGGGGTTCCATTCTCCACAGCTATGCAATCATCCACAATGTATTCACACAGCTTTGCGTTGAAGTCTCTGAGCTTTACTAGCAAGCTGAAACCTTTGAAACCCTCTCTATTCCATTGAAAACCTTCGATATTTTGTCAATTTCTTGCTGCAGTGCATTGAAATAGATTTCCACTGACAGCTTAATGAATTTCAACTCAGGCGCCAGTCAGCTCTGTTTATTTACCTTTCCCTTTATGTTTGAATATATCTCAAATACCTTCATTGTTCCCTAACTGCAATGTTCACAAAGACTCTTAGTCTGATTCACAGCTCTATGTTTGAGTGTGTGAGTGAAGTGTGTATGTGTGGCATGTATGATTGCATCTGTTACTGCGAGTGTGCGTGTTTGTGAGACTGTGTGTGATAGCGTGTGGGAGCGTGTGTGGGAGCATGTGTGCAAATGTGCATGGGAGTGTGCATGATGGTCCTGGAGAATCCCACTCCGTGTGTTTTTTTCTGAGTCCCAAAAATTTCATGACAATGCAGGCATCGAAACAAACAGAATGACACATGGACAACCGTTAAGAAGGGTGGATGGTGTTGAGTAATCGAAGCTGAGATTTTTCAGCAACATTTTACTTATTTAGCATCCGAAAGAAAATGAGAGAGTGGGAGAGGTCCAGGCTCTCTGTTCCAGAACCTAGGGCCAGGCAATCTCAATCCAATGCTGTCAATATTGAAGCCATGACAAGGTGCAACAGGTCAGAATTCTTGGAGGAAATATTTCAGAGGAATGTAGTGTTGGGGACTTTACAGAGACTGAGTAAAGTGAAGTCATGGAGGGATCTGAGCACAAAGTAGAATAAATTATAAACATGAGGCAGTGTCAGAGCAGGAGCCAATGTAGATCAGAGAGCACAGAGGTGATGGTTGAGTGAGACTCAGTGCGAGAATAAGCGGGTGGGATTCTCTCAGCACGCTGGCATCAGCAGGGGACCTGTAGGAGGACTTGCAACCGGCGTCCAGCTGATCGCGAGTGTCCAATGCCTTTTTCTTTTACATAATCAGCCTTGTTCTTGAAAACAGCGTGAGTATGATTTCCATCAAATTCACGAGCCAGGGATGGTATTCCTCAAACTCGCTATTGTCTCCCCGCAGCTGGGAGAGGTTCCCATCAGCAGGAATTAAAGCTGGCCCCATCCACGAGAACCAGGCGTGATCACCTCTCTGGTGGGCACAGAGGCCATTCAGGCGCCCTCTCGCCCCACGCCCCACGCCGGGTGCGTTTTTCCCCTTGGACAGTGCCAACATGGCACTGCCAGCCTGGCACCCTGGCGCTGTCCACAGGGCACCCCAGCACTGCTCATTGGGCACCGGGTAATGCCAAGGGGGTTTAACACAAGAGTATGGGGCCTACCAGGTGGGCCGACCGGCAGTGGTGGGAGACGTGCCCACTGCACTCTGCATTATCGATCGGTGGGAGAGGGAGGGAGGAGGGCGGGCAGAGCTGCACATGGCATGGGGTTTGGGGGTGCGCATGGCAGTGCATGGATCAGGGCTGGCCATGGGTGGCTGGCGATTGGGGACAGTTGTCAGGGAGGCCAGCAATCGGTGGGGTTGGTCGGGTGGTCGGGGAGTCCAGCGATCAGGAGGGAGGAGCGTGTTGGGAAGCTGGCGATCGGGAGAAGGGGGCCTGGCAAGAAACCAGGAGGCCAGTGATCGGGAGGCCAGCGATGGGAGACCAGTGCGCAGGTCAGCACATGCACACTGGCCCACAGAGCGCACTGATGCCAGTCTCTTGGCTGGGCTGAGGCCCCCCTTACAGGTGTGAATCTCCCTCTGAGGCACTTTGTGGAGCACAGAGCGCTGGAGATTCATTCAACTAAATAAAGCCAAACAAAAGGGCAGGAAAAATCCGTTTTCCCAACTGTTGGGCGCTCAGTTTCTTTATTGGGAGAATCACCCCCCAGATCTTTAAATGAAACTATCCAAACACAAACCTGTTCTCTACTTTTTCCACTAATAGCTGTCCCTGTTAAATGAGAAACTAAGCATTAAATGATTTGCATTGCTCTGCAATTATTCAATTTAAAATATTCACAATAACTTGTCTGTGTGTTAATACCTTCAATCGAGAAACATCTCCCAAATTGCTTCTTAGGAAGATTATCACTCAAAATATCAGATTGATCCATCTGAGGAAAGATTAGAACACTTTGTCAAAGGGAGAGGTTTTGAAGAGTTCACGAAAGGAGGAGAGAAATGGAAAAGTTTAGGAGTCATTGAGAGAGAATTCCAGGGCAGTGTTCTCAGAGGGTTTTAGGGCTGGAAGATGTTAGCTGTGAAATAAATAAAATAACGTGTTAGAATTCTCATTCTAATTTAGATTCTTACAGCTCACTCTGCATCCACCTCAATATTTTCCTTCATCACTCACTGCCACCTCACTTTTTTTCCTCATTCTGCTCCTGTCTCACTCCATTCCCACTTCACTCTGTCCTTTCTTCCTTCCATTCCCTCCTCACTCTGTCCTTTTCTCCCTCCATTCCCCCCCCACTCTTCTTTTGTCCCTCCATTCCCCCTCACTCTGTCCTTTCCTCCCTCCATTCCCTCCTCCCTCTGTCCTTTTCTCCGAGCATTCCCCGGTCACTCTGTCCTTTCCTCCCTCCATTCTCTCCTCACTCTGTCCCTCCCTTCCTCCTCACTCTGGCCTTTCCTCCCTCCATTCCTTCCTCACTCTGTTTCAGGTTCACTCGGGCTCTCAGCTCAATCTTGAACTCTCCCCTCTACCTTACTTTAGAAAACTCTCTCTCTGTATCTTATTGTGAGACTTCTTACTGTGTTTACCCCAGTCCAACGCCGGCATCTCCACATCACCCCCTCTCGTCAGGGATGATGCTGCAGCACATCCTCTGGTGGGAGGTTCACATTACAGTGTGACTTTTGACATTGGCAGCTTCCATTATCAATGTGGCTTTCGGAAATTCCACTGGGAAAAGTTATCAGGAAATTTGTACAGATTCCTAACATATTTTATTTGTCGGTGCTCTTTACACTACAAAGGTTTCAGCAGATTGACACACAAATGATGAGGGATGAAGACAATGGAAAAGTCTCACTCACTGTTCCATAGGTATAGAGAATTTAAAATTCATTTAATCCATATTAGATGGAATGCAGAGTCGAGGAGATTGACGCACGCACACACACACACAGACACATACACACACACGCACGCACACACACAAAGCCATTATTAGATTTTGCAGCACCTAGCAGGACAGTGAATCCATTAAATGCTTTCCAAAGGAGAAAAGGTATGGGGAAAGGAGAGGGAAATGGACTTGAGTGGACCATTCCTTCAACAGCCAGAGCAGGTATGAGAAGTTGAATGGTCGCTTTGTTGTAGCCAGTTCCATGATGTTTCAATTCCAGTGCTTGTGCTGGTGTTCATCAAGTGTACATACAACAACTCTGTTTTTCTTCAATCAAGGTTCCGTGCCTGTCTAATCTGTTTACTCCAATGAGTGGAACTAATAACAATGTTTACGTAAGTCACATGGTCTCAGTGGGTGTCACTTGCTTGTATTAATAAAGGGTCCCACTGAGTGAGTGAGCTCAGAGTCAATGAAAACTAAAGGACAATAGAGTTCATCACAGAACATGCATCTGGTGGATTTATTATTTCTACTCTTTGATGTCGAACCCATTTTCTATCGCATCCTTGCAGTGGTTGGAGTTCTGTGTGAGTTATTGTAATCATTGCTGGTTTGGCTGCTCTGATAGTGGAACTTGTTGGTGTCGGGCATGTTACACAGTCGTATGCTTGAAGTTATTATTTTCAATCATGATGATCATTATTTTATTTCAGGCAATGTTTTATTTCAGCCATTGAATCCAAACTAAACATGTGTTTACTGATGTTCAGGATCTGTTTGACTTTGTCCAGGTTTCAGTGGGGCACTTGTATAATTCAGGTCAGAAACTCTAAAGTGTTTTATGAAGTCCACCTGGATCATAGGTTTTGCAATTTGAATTTGGCGAGGGTGAGCATGAGATGTTTGACCTCAGGTATGATTCAAATGACCCACGAGGGAGCTTCTATCAAACAAAGTTTATTTAAGAATACTGTTAACATGTATAGAAAGAAAATGAGCAATAACCTCTGCCACGTACAAACACAAAAAAACAACCATGATATTGTATTAAACCTCAACAGCTAAATAAACAATTCCCATAAACAAAATCCTTGCCACAGGTTTAACACAGAAAATACGAATGCTCAGTGATGCTGGATGCATCATGGTTAGATGCTGCAGTTCTCTTGATATACACGCAGACAAGCTTGGTATCAGAAAAGCTTGCCAAAAACATCATGGAGCGAGAGAGGGAGACTCTCGGTACTTGCTAGCAAAACCACCAACAGCAGAATTTTCATTCCAGGAAGGCCAGAAGCCGAGCTTCCAGCTGGCCAGCAGAATTTACAATGCCAAGGACAGAGTGAGAAAAACACTGATTTTCAGTCTGATGTCCATACCCCTTCTAAGTTAAACCAGCAGCTCAAAACTGAGACAGAAGAACTCTTGTCACCTGACCTGTTAATTATTCTTCCCTCTAACAATGCAAGGTCATAAAAAATGCCAGAAAGCATCTGAGGCCCAGAACTAAACAGAACCCATTTAAGCCATTGAAGGAACAAAAAAAGAATTTGAGCAGATAGCCCAGCAACAAGATATAAAAAAGCTGTTTAACTGCAGAGAACATAAATTTTAAAAAATACATTTCTCAAAGGTACACTAGCATCACAATACATTATATTTTTCATCTCTGCCTCTTTCTATATACATTTATATCAGTGGATGCAGTTTCTTGAAATGATTGGACAAGTGGGAATATGTCCTCCCAATATCTTTGAGTTATTTGCTAAGTCTTGCCAATGAATTTTGGATGTGAAAGAACATGTCTTGACAGTATGCCTTTCAGAATTTTAGTTCATCCTAAAGCTCTTTGCACACTATAAAGGACCTTTGAAATGTAATGACTTTTGCGATGTCTGCATATAGTCTACCTTGCCCTGAAGCCCCCCCTGTCCTAGCCCTGAACACATATCTTTGCTTTGTTCTTTCCCATCATTCCTTCTGCAGCTCATCTTGTCTCTGAGAGCCACCTCCTGCTCCCCTCAACCCACAATTCTCAGTCTCAAATGTATGTCTGCTGTGTTATAATTCAGGTTAGAAACTCCAAAGCATTTTATATGCCTGGATCATAAGCTTTGCAAATTTGAATTTGGCTAGGTTAAGCAAGAGGTGTTTCACTTCAGGTATGATTCAAATGACCCACTCCGGAGCTTTTATCGAACAAATTTTATTTAAGAATACTGTGAACACGTTGAAAGAATAATAGCAATAGTTTTTACCAATTACAAGCAAGGTTAAAAATAAACAAACATGATATTGTATAAACCTTAACAACGACATGCACTGTTCCAATACAAACCTGCTTATAACATACACCCGCCACAAGTTTAGCACAGAAAGTAAGAATGCTCACGTGATGCTGAAACTCAGTCCATTGGCTGGAGAATTGAAACTCTGACTTCCCAGCCTTGTAACTTCTCACAGACCTCGAGGCAGGGGCAGAGCCACCGCTGGCCTCCAGCTTTAGCCTGAAAACCACTGCAAGAGTGAGAGGCAATCCTTGCCTCAAATTCCTAGCTGGAAAACCACCGACAGCAGAATTTTCACTCCAGAGAGAGGCAAGACTGCTTCCAGTCCTGAGTTGAAACAGATTCTAGCTAACCAGCAGCCAAAACTGAAAGGAAGAAACTCTTACGAGAGGAAAAAAAAACTATCCTACTTGACCTTTCAATCATTCTTCCCACAACAATCCAAATGGTCAGAAACTCCCTGAAGGCCAAGATTTTTTAAAAAACATTTAAACAATTTAAGCAGAAATGAAAGGATCTCTAATAAGACAGCCGGTGCCACGATAAAAAAACAAAGCTGCTTCTAACTGCAGTGAACATATTAAAAACTACATTTCTTAAAGTCACAGTAGCATCACACCTGCCACTGAGTAACAACTAACAAATACAAGGGGAGTCTCAGTGCAGACAGATAGAGACATCACATACATTTCTAAGGTCCTTATGGCATGAAAAAAACTTCAGGATAAACTACAGTTGTGAAAGACATTCGATAAATGCACTTGTAGCTGTTTTCTTGGAGTTGATTGTGAGGGTGTGTTCTGTGGTGAACAGAATGTAAATTATTTGCTGTACCATTTTCCATCTTCCCGGAATGCTCTGAAAGAATTGATAAGTAATAAGCTGTGACTCCGTTATTGGATTCATGAGTTATCCACCTGCTCACTATTACAGCCCAAATTCAGAGCTCCTGTAGATTATTCAACTGATTCAACAGTGAATCAGATCCAATCTCCAACCCAAGGAGCTGAAACTAAATATAGAAACCCCGCCTGTCTCACCAGTGAGTCTGTTTCGATTAATTTAACCTGAACTCAGTTGCTATATTTCTGCACTAATGACATTCTCCTTGTTCATTGAGAAACTTATCTGCTGACCCATTGGGCTGTTTCTTTAAGTGAGTTGTAAAACTGCAACTTTTAACATTTTCTCTACTTGTTCTTTATATCTTTGCTTCTTCTCACTGGACAACTTTGTTTTACAATCTGTTTTAAATTTACAGCTGACTTAGTCGCGATTGTGACTCTATCTCGAGGGAGGTGCGGTCTTTCCAAAGGTGTCACTCGGTACCTGGTGGCGATGGCTGCAGCGGATCTGCTGGTTGTCATTATTCGGGTCATACTGGAGAAAATTAATCCCTTCAAACTGAGCGTTGTATTATATTACAGTCGTCATGCCTGTGGTATCAGAGAAGTTATTGCTACCGCAGTTGTTAGCAGCTCTGTCTGGCTCACAGTCGCTTTCACCTTTGACCGAATGGTGACCATTTGCTTCCAGAAACTGAAGATGAAATACTGCACTGAGAAAACAGCAGCCATCGTTATCACAACGGTGAGTTTACTGTGTTTATTAACCAAAATCCCGGTGTCTTTTAAGTATGACCCCTATTACCGCAGGGTATCAGCCGAGTACTACTATTATCCTGTGTGGAAAGTCTTTGACTGGACGGACCGCATTTTAACTCCAGTGCTCCCCTTCGTGCTGCTACTGCTGCTCAATACTCTCACTGTCAGGTACATCCTGCTGGCCAGTGCAGTCCGCAGGAAACTGAGGGGACAGCGAAACGGGGGGGAGCAGAATGATCCAGAAATGAAGAATCGAAGAAGATCCATCATTTTACTCTTCACCATATCGGGCAGTTTTATCCTGTTATGGGTGACACGTGTTGTATTTCTATCGATTCAACGAATAACTGATATGTATGATTTTTGGGAAACTGATGAATATGTAATAGATCAGATAGGATCAATGCTCCAGTTATCCAGTTCCTGCACCAACACATTTATTTACACAGTCACACAGAGGAAGTTCAGAGAGGAGGTGATGAATGCTGTGAAATATCCATTTACTGTCATCCGGAATTTCATTAAATGATGGGATGAAAGCTGGAAAATTTAAACCCGGAGTGGGTCGCAAAATTATTGTTCCTGTTCAGCTCAACTCCTGTTGAATAAACATGTCCAAAGGGCTTTGAAAATGAGAAGCAGAATCTTCCTCAAATCTACACATGATAGTCAGGTGGAAGTTTAAAAGTGAATTCTCCAGGTTCTGAGAAATAATTGATTTGAGGATATTGGGATGAATATTATTTTTTCTCAAATACAAAGTTTAAATGAGATCTGATTATAATTTAAACATTCTGACAAGTCAAAGGGAAAGATTCGAACGACACAGATTTCACTTCTCACTAACTCCACAGAATAAATACAGTGAGTTTGAAAGGAATGGAAACAACTGATTCAGTGAGACGCAGAAAAATTGAAGAAGCCGCGTCGAAACGATGATTGTTGTTGTTGAGAACTGACAATAAAAATAGTTTGAAAATTGTCTTTTCAGGGAAAGTGAAATCTTTGTGAGGAATTTAGAATGTCGACAAATTGAAAACTCCTGGAAAGCAGGAACATGGAGACAATTGCTGAATCATCAACCTGGGGAGAACAAACAGCATTGGGAAAGGGGACTTAGAACCAGCTCACTTGTACAAGATTCAGAAAATGGAGTTTGAACAAACATTGGACAGGTTGGACAGCCCATCCAGTTCATTCAGTGATCAATAGTCATCATCCCATGTGTTTCTGTGCTTCCATGTCTCTTTATCTCCATTCCACCAGCCACCAATCAAACATATTGCTCAATGTTCTACATGGCATATTTCTCTGGCAATATGGAATGGACAGAGAGCTGACTGCAAGACAGGAAACTGGGAGATCCTTTCACGTACCTCCAACATTCTGCCTCCAATTGGACACCCCCACCGGGACAATTACTTTTCCTCGATCTTTTCATTGGGAACTGTCGTCGGGACATTGGCCATCTCAATTTTTCTGCCCCCCTCACCCATTCCAATCTCTCTCCTTCCAAACTTTCCGCCCTTCGCTCCCTCAGGTCCAACCCTGACATTGTCATCAAACCTGCCAACAAAGGGGGTGCTGTTGTCGTCTGGCGTACTGACCTCCACCTCGCAGAGGCTGAACGCCAACTCTCAGATACTTCCTCCTACCTCCCCCTGGACCATGATCACACCACTGAACCTCAAGCTATTATCTCCAACACAGTCACTGACCTAATTTCCTCCAGGTGCCTTCCCCCCACAGCTTCCAACCTCATGGTCTCCCAATTCCGGACAGCCCACTTCGACCTACTTCCCAAAATCCACAGAAAGGACTGTCCTGGTAGGTCCATTGTGTCCGCATGCTTCTGCCCCACTGAACTTATTTCCTCTTACCTTGACTCCATCCTCACTCCCCTGGTCCATTCTCTCCCCACCTATATCTGGGATTCCTCTGATGTCCTGCATCATATTGCCAGCTTCCAGTCCGCAGGCCCTAACCACCTCCTATTCACCATGGATGTGCAATCTCTCTACACCTCCATTCCACACCAGGGTGGCTTGAGAGCTCTTCGCTTCTGTCTTGAAAAGAGGCCTGAACAATTCCCATCCACCATCACTCTCCTCCGCCTGGCTGAAGTCATTCTATTTCTCAACAACCTCTCCTTCAACTCCTCCCATTTTCTCCAAATCAAAGAAGTAGCAATGGGTATCCACATGGGTCCTAGCTATGCTTGTCTTTTTATGGGGTATGTGGAACATTCCTTGTTCCAGGCCTACCCAGGTCTCCTCCCACAACTCCTTTACTGTACATTGATGACAATTTTGGTTCCGCTTCATGCTCTCATCCAGACCTTGAAAAATTCATCAACTTCACTTCCAGTATCCTCCCTCCATTGCCTTCACCTGGTCCATCTCAGACACTTCCCTTCCCTTCCTTGACCTTTCTGTCTCCATTTCCGACAGTAGACTATCTACCAGTATCCATTACAAGCCCACTGACTCCCACAACTATCTGGACTACAGTTCTTCACACGCGACATCCTGTAAGGACTCCATCCCTTTCACTCAGCTCCTTCACCTTCATCGCATTTGTTCCAATTATGCCACTTTCCAAAGTTGTGCTTCTAATATGTGCTCCTTTTTCCTCAACTGTGGATTCCCATCTACAGTTAACGACAGGGCCCTCAACAGCGTGCAGTCCACCTCCCGCACCACGACCCTCACCCCCTCCCCTCCCTCCCAGAACAAGGATAGAGTCTTCCTTGTTCTCACAATTCACCCCGCCAGCCTCCGCATGCAAAGCATAATCCTCCGCCATTTTCGCCAACTCCAGCGTGATGCCAACACCAAACACATCTTCCCTACATTCCACAGAGACCATTCCTTCCAGGATAACCTAGTCCACTCCTTCACAATAGCAACACCTCTCCCGTCACTCATGGCACCTTCCCATGCAATCACAGAAGGTGTAACACCAGCTCCTTTACCTCTCCTATGTTCACCGTCCACGGTTCAAAACATTCATTCCAGGTTAAACAGCGTTTCACTTGCACCTCTTTCAATTTGGTCGATTGCATTCGCTGCTCCCAATGTGGTCTCCTCTGTATCAGACAGAACAAACATAGACTGGGAGATCACTTTGCTGAGCACCTTCGCTCTGTGGGCAATCAGGATCCTGATCTTCCGGTTGCTTGCCATTTTAACACACGATTCTGCTCCCATGCCCACATGTCTGTCCTTGGCTTGCTGCAATGTTCCAGTGAAGCTCAACACAAACTGGAGGATCAGCATCTCATCTTCCGGCTCGGTAATTTACAGCCTTCCAGTCTCAACATCGATCCCCATCCCACAACATCTCCATCTGTCACAGGTTACAGCTTCTCTGCCGTTTGACCATTCAAACCCTTTATTCTCTCTGTGGATAGCTATTAGCAGTCTTTTCCCCGGTTTTCAATGGTCGATGACTCATCTTTCATTCCTTCCCCCTGCAGTATAAATATCTCCCACTTTCTATGCCTTTTAGCTTTGACAGAGGGTCATCTGGACTCGAAACGTCAGCTCTTTTCTCTCTTTACAGATGC
Organism: Mustelus asterias; assembly: GCF_964213995.1. Taxonomy (NCBI): domain Eukaryota; kingdom Metazoa; phylum Chordata; class Chondrichthyes; order Carcharhiniformes; family Triakidae; genus Mustelus; species Mustelus asterias. The sequence goes on from NW_027590429.1 coordinate 184,149, forward strand.
TGCCCGACCTGCTGAGATTTTCCAGCGTTTTCCCTTTTGGCTTCAGGAAACTGGGAGTTGGGTTAAAGTCATTCAGATTGGCAGGAAGTGGGAAGTGGCTACCAAAAGGACCAATGCTGGAACATTGTTGTTCCCAATTCATATTAACAACATGAACAATATTCACAATGAAGAACAAACTGTGGAGACAGTGAAATGTGGATGAAACCAACAATGCAATTTCCACATTTGTAGATGACACAACATTGAGGAGCATTGTCGAGACTGAGGGGGGACTGCCACACATGAGGAGAAAACATTCATAAATGTACAGAAGAGGCATTTCAAATTAATTTCAACATTGATAAGTGTGAGGCATTACAATTTGCTCAGAATCATAAGATCAGAAAAAAGATGGAAAATAAGAATCTAAATGAGGCAGAGATGCAAAGAGGTCTTAGATTTTCGGTGACCAAGGTATTAAAGCTGTTACAGGAGCAAACAAAACATTAGGGTTTAATTCTTGATGATTGGAACTGAAAATTAAAGAATTGCAGTTCAACCTGTGCAAAGCACGGTCCGACCGCACGTGGAGCTCTGTGTATGGTTCTGGTCACCCCATTATAAAAAGGATATAGAAGCGCCAAGGAGGATACAGAAATGATTGACAAGGATGATAAGGATTCTACTTCTCAACAAATGATAAACAGGCTGGGTGTCGGGCTCTAATTGGTCACTGGTGTTTTCACTTCTAAGCCAGGCTCCAGATGCTGCCGCTCTGTTACTCCATTGGGAGAGATTATCACTGCTCAGCCAGGAAGAAACCTCAGGAACTGGGCAGGAAATGTTCACAAAAATACTTTTAAAATGTGGGATCTTCCCTGCCCGTGTCCCCATCTGTGGGATCCTCAGTCTCTGGTTGTGATATCCCCCTGGACTATCACATGGTGGCCATCTCCAATTAACTGATGACTCCTCACAGGATGCAGAGCTGCCACACCATTGAAAAAACGCCAAGAGCCCAATGTATTGACCCCTATTTGGGACAGGGTCTCGATACAAGCATTAATTCTAAATATGTGCATTCCTCTGTGTACAAATATATCTCCTGCTCTTGTCCAAGTCTCTTCAAATTAACATCACATCGATGTTCCCTCAGAATCTACAGCCTGTTTCTATCTGTCCAGTCCCATCACTTTATAATTTAAAATTGTCTCCAATCACCTTGGTAACAAAACAGTTGTCCTTGTCCAAGGCTGTCTTTGTATCTGCCTTTCTTCACACTGTTAATATTCAGATTACTGTTGTACATTTTGCTGTAATTTGACCAATCCTAAGAATTGACCTTACTTTATCTAAGTAGCAGCAAAATAAAATATAATTGTTGAATGTTGCCAGCTGTTTTTCACAGACAAGGAAAGCTCTGGGCAGGAATGAACTGTTGGAAATTATGAAAAACATGAGCATCCCCAGATCACGTCGTGTCCAGTTTTGATCCGAATGGAATGAGTGATTGATGAGCAAGAAGAGGAAAAATAACTTTCCAATTCTGGAATGTGGAAGTTATTGATTCTGTGTGAGGGTTGGAGCAGACAGCGATTTGGAGAACCACTGAACAGGCAAAGACTCACAGTGAATCTGCTGAAATTGAGTTGGAGGGCTGGAGATAGGATGTTGGGCAGGAGGTTTAGGGGTATGTGAGGAAGCACTTTTTTATCCAGTGGGTGGTGATGGTCTGGAATGCGCTCCCTGGGAGGCTGGTACAGGCAGGTTGCCTCACATCTCTGGATGAGCACTTGGCACATCATAACATTCAGGGCTATGGGTAACTGCTGGCTGATGTGATTAGGTGGGAGTTGAGGTGTTTCAAACGTGTTAGTGCTGAGTCGATTGGACAAAGGGTCTCTTCTGCGCTGTCTGATTCTATGATTCTATGTTTGAAAGCATCTGTGGAACCGGTCAGGGGAAAAGCGCAGGATGGGATAAGGGAAGAGGAGTTAAAGGCCTGGTTAATCAAAGACAGAAAGAATGAGCAAAGGCTCTAAAATCTCCTGGAGGGTGGGTAACATTAGGGCACACTTTGAATATCTTTAAAAGGTACTTGGAGCTGGAGCCAAAATGGTCAGTCACAAATTAAACATCGATGTTGAGGAACTGCCAAACTGACCAATTGCTCTTGTTCGTACATATGTGATTACAGTCACTGGAACTTAAAATCAATTGAAACTCTTTGGGCCACAATCACCTGGCTCCCCTGTGTGGGGTTTTTGGGGGTTCAATTCCCCAGAACTAGATCTTTAAATGTCTCATTGTTCTTGGGCTGGAAACTGATCAAAAACATTGTTCTGAAGACATTCCAGAATGTTCTCTCCTTCGCTGTCCTTAACCCAACGACTGTCTGATTTTATGTGGGAGTAGTTAAAGTCACCCATTGTCAATACTCAAAAGTCCTTTCACCTCAGTAATTTCATTGCACATTTGATCATCTATTACTTTCCCATTGATTGGTAGTTCACAAAATAGACAAAATAGCAGAAGAGCTTGTTGTTTCTTAACTCGAACCAAATGATTGTCTCTTTTGACTTCTCAAGGATGTTTTTCCTTTCAGCACTGTGATACTTCCATCATGCATTATCAAAGCAAACATTTCTATTCATAGCCGCATATCACAGACAAACTCACTTGAAAGATTTGAGCTGTCATTGAAACTGCGAAAGTACAGGTCCCCCACTGTGTTAAGGATAGAACAAAGAACAAAGAACAATACAGCACAGGAACAGGCCCTTCGGCCCTCCAAGCCCGCGCCGCTCCCTGGTCCAAACTAGACCATTCTTTTGTATCCCTCCATTCCCACTCAGTTCATATGGATATCTAGACAAGTCTTAAACGTTCCCAGTGTGTCCGCCTCCACCACCTTGCCTGGCAGCGCATTCCAGGCCCCCACCACCCTCTGTGTAAAATATGTCCGTCTGATATCTGTGTTAAACCTCCCCCCCTTCACCTTGAACCTATGACCCCTCGTGAACGTCACCACTGACCTGGGGAAAAGCTTCCCACCGTTCACCCTATCTATGCCTTTCATAATTTTATACACCTCTATTAAGTCTCCCCTCATCCTCCGTCTTTCCAGGGAGAACAACCCCAGTTTACCCAATCTCTCCTCATAACTAAGCCCCTCCATACCAGGTAACATCCTGGTAAACCTCCTCTGTACTCTCTCCAAAGCCTCCACGTCCTTCTGGTAGTGTGGCGACCAGAACTGGACGCAGTATTCCAGATGCGGCCGAACCAACGTTCTATACATCTGCAACATCAGACCCCAACTTTTATATTCTATGCCCTGTCCTATAAAGGCAAGCATGCGATGTGCCTTCTTCACCGCCTTCTCCAACTGTGACGTCACTTTCAAGGATCTGTGGACTTGCACACCCAGGTCCCTCTGCGTATCTACACCCTTTATGGTTCTGCCATTTATCATATAGCTCCTCCCTACATTATTTCTACCAAAAAGCATCACTTTGCATTCATCAGGATTGAACTCCATCTGCCATTTCATTGCCCAAATTTCCAGCCTATCTATATTCTTCTGTAGCTTCTGACAATGCTCCTCAGTATCTGCAAGTCCTGCCAATTTTGTGTCGTCCGCAAACTTACTGATCACCCCAGTTACACCTTCTTCCAGATCATTTATATAAATCACAACAGATAGGTTGTGGAAGCATGCCAAGCAGTATCAATACTTCTTTGTTGGCTCTGCAGAGGATGTCAACAAATATCTATTCAAATTTCAAGCACCAATTTTCTTTTCAACCAAGAGTCACAGCAGCCTTTTTTCTCTTCAAAATTAAACTGAGGGGATTTCAATGACTTGACGGCTAGAGAGCTCCACAGAACGAATCCACCATTTATACACATTGATGACTCCTGTTGACTAAAACAAAGAGATCACCTAACCCCTCCAAAAGGCCACCTTATTTCTCAAAGAACACTGTCAGGTTTAGAAATTTTGTTTAATTTCATGGAGTCAAAGAGTTGAGTATTAGAAAGGCGTGTGACAAACTTCCTCCTAAGAATGGCCATTTGCACTTTTGAATATTATCTTGCCTCTGTGAAGTGTGGATGTATAAAATACATCCTGTCCACATATTCCCCCACCCACCCTGATGAAAATGGCAGTGCCGGGTTTGGGGGCAGGAAATCTCGGTTCGGGGCTCATTTTGGATCAGGAGTGGAGCCATTCCATCTCTGTGTAAATTTGGGCCCAGGTCTTCATGGCCAAACCCCTGTTAAATGAAATGAAAATCTCCCCCATTGCACCAGCGAACCATCCCACAAGGATATCGATGGCAGATCTGTTCAGGTAAAACGTGCCAATACTCAACAGATGCTTTCTGTCACAGAACTGGTCCCAATATCCCAGGAGCCAGCGGCTCTCTCTCTCTGGAACCACCTCTCTATCCACACAATTACCTGCTGTGTCCATCTATTTCTGTCATATTAGCATGTGGCACCAGGAATAATTCAGAGATTACTGTTCTGCTTTTGTAACGTTTTCTCTCAATCCTTAAAATCACATGAAAGGACCTCGTCTCTCATCCTCTTGATGTCATTGGTTCCACCATGGACCATATTTCTGCCTCCTCCCCTTCCACCCCACCCCTCCCCGCCCCCCCCCCCCCCCCCCCCCCCCACCCCACCCTCCCATCAGAATGTTCCACTCCCTCTCCGTGATGTCTCTTACCCTGACACTGGGGAGGCACCGCCCCAAACAGGAGTCACATCAACAGTAACAGAGCTGCTTTCCTGTCCCCGTGACTTTCAAATCCAGAATTACTGCTGAATGTCTTCAATTTGCTGTGTATTCATCTGTCTCAGGGTATCAGGCTCAGGGCTGTGCTCCTCCAGATGGTCATCACACTCACCAGTACCCAATGCTGAATATCAATGAGAGATTGCCCCATTCTCAGTGGATTCCTGCCCCTCGTGTCCCTCTCTGCCCTCCCACGGTGAGCAGCCACTTGCTATTTTGGCCTCTAACTGGCTGTGGGCTGAGCAGTTCCCTGAAACTGTGACCTGGGAATGTTCAGTCGCCCACCTGCCCTGAATGAACCCTTTCATCCCCAGAATCCTCAGCGTGATTCCAATCTATTGGAGGCAGTTCCTCCAAACTCAGGCCTCCCGGAAACATGAAGATCCTGAGGTTAGCACACGGCACAAGGACTGCAGGCTACAGGGTGAAGCGCTTCCGACATTTCTATTGGAACAATCACCAATGTTATGAACCTGGACATTGAGTTGTGACACTCACCCTCTCCATTCATTCACTCACTCACTAGCTCGCTTGCTTGCTCACTCACTCACTCATTCAATCACTTACTTATTCACTCGGGCCCTGTGTCTTCCCCGAGTCTGCTTCCAAAGACCATTTCCAGGCTTGCTTGAAGTCTATCTGGGTCCATTGTAAAAAGGTCCTCCCAAGGTCGATGCGAGGCCTCCACAGGCCCATCTGGAGACCCTGAGCTCTGCTCACCTTCCTCCCCACCACCGGCACCCCCACCTTCCACACCTCGGATTAAATTATAGTCAGGGCAGCCTGATGTCTCCAGGGTCCAGCTGGGCCACATCCCATCATCTTCCCGCCCCACACGGGCCTGTTGTAGCTGCTCTGAGCTCCCCCATGCTGCAACCCATCATTCAAAGATACCTGGAAATTGACTGCATTGACGTCCCATGGAGTGCCCCCGGGGCCTCTGGGCACCCCAAGGGAGGAGGAAGAGCTTGAGCCCCTGCCAGTGTCTTCCACCCAGGAGATCCCGGACAACCACAGACCTTCCTCACACCGGGGCATATAGGACCAACGAGGTGAACAGAGTGGCACCGAAACAGTGCCATCCTCAAGTCAGCCGGGCCCTCCAGTTCCCGGCCACCCAGGGGATGTCCGCCTTGGGCATCACAGGCAACGGTGCGGGTATCACAGCTGGACACCTCCACCTCCAATGTGCATCCTGTGGTAGCACCTAGAAGACGTAGTAAACAGCACAAAGTTAGAAAGTTGGAACTCACTGGGGGGCACGGGTGAAGGTCAGCATTCGTCAGGGTTTGGTAATCATTTAGGGGGAGAGCACAATAAACTGTTAATTGCACATCATGCTGTGATTAATGTGTCTCTGATTCCCTTCCCCCCCCCCCCCCACCCCCACCTCAGTGCTCCCGACTCCCAAACACAGAGGTGCTGTCTGTTGAGCCTTGCAGACTCAGCCCATGTTTCAGAGTGCCTGTCCTACCTTCCCCAACATTCACCAGACCCTTGGTGCAAGTGCCCGCAACCCCCCCCCCCCCAACCCCCTCCCATCTGTTGGCCAAAAACACGTGTCCCCAACCCTTCCAGCTCCCTGGGCCAGGGTGGCAGCGTGCATTCAGAGTACAGGTAGGAGTCAGACTTGAATTGCACCAGGGGCAGGATCCCAGTGTGCACAAGAGTGAGTCGTCATCATCTTCCAGCCTTCAAACAAGACTCACTATCATTGCCAGCTCAGGTTAGGTAGGAATGGGAGAAATGTATATTCCAAGCAGAGGAAGTTACATATTTGGGTTTTAGCACAGACACAAAGGGCTACATCCTTTGGAAGAGAAAGTTAAAACAATTAAGGAGGTTCCACAGCCGAAAGACGCATCAGAGTTGAAATCATTTCTGGGCATGGTAAGCTATTATGGTAGATTTTTTTAAAAACGTATCGACCAAAGTTAAAGAAACATCAGCATGGGAGGTGGGGAAGCCTTTGTAAAAATTAAGCAGCTTCTGCGGTCGTCGGCTTTGTTGATGCTCTTCAATCCAACCAAAGCTTTGGTAATAACCTGCGATGCATCAGCGTATGGACTGGGAGCAGTGTCGTCCCACCTGGTGCCTGATGGAACGAAAGGGCCTTGCCTTTGCTTCTCGAACGTTATCAGGTGCAGAATAAAAGTATTCCAAGATAGCTAAAGGAAGCTTGTCGGTCATCTGTGCAATCAAAACATTTCATCAATATATTTGTGACAACACACTTATGATAGTTTCCAAACACAAACCATTGTTATGTCAAAGATAAACCAGAGCCACCAATTGCCTCTTCAAGGCTGCAGAGATAGGCTCTCTTGTCAGCAGCGTACAGTTATACATTTCAGCATCACTCTGGAACACAGATATCACTCAGCCAGTTGCCTTTGCCACAGCTCGTAGTATCACCACCAGTCCCACAACAGATAGTCCTCAATCTGGTCGAGACTTTACCAGTCTCTGCCAAACACATAAAGGTGTGGACAGAAAGAGACCCTGCATTGTAGAAAGTTAAAAAGATGGTCATGCAAAGGTGAGAAGTCAGAGTTGCTTAAACCACTAACCAGAGAAGGATGGAAATAACCTGTGTTATTGTGGGGGGGCTAGAGTTCCAGTCCCACCCCAGGGGAGATGACTTTTATTACAGGAACAGCACTACTCCAATCCAGGACAAAGCAGGATGAAGGCCCAAGCCAGAGGTTATGTCTGGTGGCCGGGTCTTGATAAGGAAATAGAAAGGATATTTTGTCAACACCCCAACTGAGAAGCTCAACAGGCCTTGCCGCCACTGCTGGTGAATTGGCATCCATGAGAATGGCCTGGTCGACCCTGTGCAAGGAGACATATCCACTTTGCAGGATCATTTATGGGTCATATGTTTCTTATATTAGTAGACGTACACTCAAAGAGGTTTCCACTCCCGCTACAGCTCTGAAACAGCCCTTATTCATGTTACAAATGATATCTGTGGGCTGTAACCAGAGGAAACTGTCCCTCCTCTTCCTTCTCAGCCTGTCTGCAGCTTTGACATGGTTAACATTCCCATCCTCCACCAATGCCTCATTTCCAGTTTCTCCTCCCTGGTTCCATTCTTCTGTGTCCAGTCATTGTAGAAACTCACTCACACTGGCTTCTCTTCACACTCTCACACTTTTTTTTTTAATATCCAATTCAATCCAATCAAAGCCCAATTCAGAGTCTCATCAAGTGAGACATTCCCGATCCAAGCTGACAAGACAGGGCTCTCAGCTCCTGTCTTGGGCTTGATCTACATGATCAAAGCTGATTGGAGTAGGCATTGCACCTTTTCCAAGGCTTGATCTCTTTGCATCTTCGCCAAAATGCCAAGATGTCGCTTTTAAAAATTGCTTCAAATGAAGCCACAATGTTACCTTATGACTTCAACCAAGTCGATGTCGATACTACACTTGATTTTATTTGTCAAATATCTTTCCTTGGTCATCCACATGCTCAGCTCCAAACCATCTGAATACACCTCACGTTCCACATGTGCTCCAACTCCATCTTTACCACCGATTTCCTCAGTCCCAACTTGAACTTGAAGGGCCAAATGGATTTGAATATTGAATCTTAATAGCGCTGGAGGTCCAAATTTTACAATTCCAGCTTTCAAAAAAACAACAAGAATGGACTTTCATCATTCTCATGCTCGAGAACGTGAATTGGAAAGGGCTCCGGGATGATTCAATCTCTTTGTCTGTGTTAAACTCACCCTTGAGAGATGGTTAGAGATCTCTGAAATGATAGAAATACCTTGTATCCCAGAAAGAGAATCTGTGTTTTTATTTGTATCAGTATTGTGAGATTGCACGATTCACATTGATCATTATTGCAGGAACAACAATAATAGTAACATCCTCGCTTTTATAAAATTTCCAGATGCATTTGCACAGTCTATGGAAAGGGATATTTTTAACATAGAAACATATAGAACAGTACAGCACAGAACAGGCCCTTCGGCCCACGATGTTGTGCCGAGCTTTATCTGAATCCAAGATCAAGCTGTCCCACTCCCTATCATCCTGGTGTGCTCCATGTGCCTATCCAATAACCGCTTAAATGTTCCTAAAGTGTCTGACTCCACTATCACTGCAGGCAGTCCATTCCACACCCCAACCACTCTCTACGTGAAGAACCTACCTCTGATATCCTTCCTATATCTCCCACCATGAACCCAATAGTTATGCCCCTTGTAATAGCTCCATCCACCTGAGGAAATAGTCTTTGAACGTTCACTCTATCTATCCCCTTCATCATTTTATAAACCTCTATTAAGTCTCCCCTCAGCCTCCTCTGCTCCAGAGAGAACAGCCCTAGCTCCCTCAACCTTTCCTCATAAGACCTACCCTCCAAACCAGGCAGCATCCTAGTAAATCTCCTCTGCACTCTTTCCAGCGCTTCCACATCCTTCTTATAGTGAGGTGACCAGAACTGCACACAATATTCTAAATGTGGTCTCACCAAGGTCCTGTACAGTTGCAGCATAACCCCACGGCTCTTAATCTCCAACATTCTGTTAATAAAAGCTAACACACTATAGGCCTTCTTCACAGCTCTATCCACTTGAGTGGCAACCTTTAGAGATCTGTGGATATGAACCCCAAGATCTCTCTGTTCCTCCACAGTCTTCAGAAACCTACCTTTGACCCTGTAATCCACATTTAAATTAGTCCTACCAAAGTGAATCACCTCACATTTATCAGGGTTAAACTCCATTTGCCATTTTTCAGCCCAGCTTTGCATCCTATCTATGTCTCTTTGCAGCCGACAACAGCCTTCCACCTCATCCACTACTCCACCAATCTTGGTGTCATCAACAAATTTACTGATCCACCCTTCAGCCCCCTCCTCGAAGCCATTAATAAAAATCACAAAGAGCAGAGGGCCAAGCACCGATCGCTGTGGCACTCCGCTAGCAACCTGCCTCCAGTCCGAAAATTTTCCATCCACCACCACCCTCTGTCTTCGATCAGATAGCCAATTACCTATCCAATTGGCCAACTTTCCCTCTATCCCACACCTCCTCACTTTCATCATAAGCCGACCATGGGGGACCTTATCAAACGCCTTACTAAAATCCATGTCTATGACATCAACTGCCCTACCTTCATCAACACATTTAGTTACCCCCTCAAAAAAGTCAATCAAATTTGTGAGGCACGGCTTGCCCTTCGCGAATCCGTGATGACTATCCCGGATTAATCCGCATCTTTCTCAATGATCGTAAATCCCATCCCTAAGGACCTTTTCCATCAATTTACCAACCACCGAAGTAAGACTAACCGGTCAATAATTACCAGAATCATTTCTATTCCCTTTCTTAAACAGAGGAACAACATTCGCCACTCTCCAGTCCTATGGCACCATCCCCGTGGACAGTGAGGACCCAAAGATCAAAGCCAAAGGCTCTGCAATCTCATCCCTTGCCTCCCAAAGAATCCTAGGATATATTTCATCAGACCCAGGGGACTTATCGACCTTCAGTTCATTCAAAACTGCCAGTACATCCTCCCTCCGAACAACTATTTCCTCCAGCCTATTAGCCTGTAACACCTTCTCTTCCTCAAAAACATGGCCCCTCTCCTTGGTGAACACTGAAGAAAAGTATTCATTCATCACCTCGCCTATCTCTACTGACTCCATACACAAGTTCCCACTACTGTCCTTGACCGGCCCTAACCTCACCCTGGTCATTCTTTTATTCCTCACATCCGAGTAAAAAGCCTTGGGGTTTTCCTTGATCCGACCCGCCAAGGACTTCTCATGTCCCCTCCTAGCTCTCCTAAGCCCCTTTTTAATGTGCTTGTTCAATGAGTGGAATTAATATCAGTCAGCATGGGAACAAATTGTCTTTGCATGTTCTTAGTTACTGTCAGCTGAACAAGTTCACACTGTATTCCTTCCAGTGCTGATTCTGGAACAGAATATATTTTAACTGAATATTTTGAACTCACATTCAGCTCAATCAGTAATTAAATTCCCAGCAATTTAATCTTTCTGCCCATCACTACAATGGTTGAAAGATTAAAAGAACAAGGAATTGGAATACATGGGGGGCAATATTGCCATTGCATTGTGCCCATTTTCAGGTGCGACGCGGTGGTAAAGTCGGGTGTAAAGCACTGAGCGTGATTGGCACCGGTTTTCGCGACCAGTGCCATTTTACGAGCGCCGCATTTCCAACACCATCAGCCTCCCATCGGAAATGGGCGGGAGGCAGGTTAATATATGGAAATTTATTATAATGCTATTTTACATCTGTTTAGCGAGCCCGGCACTCAGTAGTCCAGGCCCGCGTCCCGTTATGACCTAGCTAGGAAAGGTTCATGCCGGGTAGAGATTTCTGAAATGATGGGAATACCTTGTATCCCAGAAAGAGAATCTGTGTCTTTATTTGTATCGGTGTTGTGAGAATGCATGATTCACATTAAGGCATGCTGCCTGGCTTTTCATTGGTATAGGGATGATTGTTGTCTTCTTGAAGCAGGTAGGGACCTCAGATCGGTATAAGGAGAGGTTAAAGATGTCTGCGAATACCCCTGCCATCTGGTCAGTGTAGGGTCTGAATGCTTGTCTGGATACCCCATCCAGACCAGTTGCTTTCCATGGGTTGACTCTCATGAAGGCCGATGTAATGTCTGCGATGTGACCTTGGATACCGGTTCCACTGAGGTTGTCGGGGTGAAAGGCGTGCTCTCGCTAACCTCTTGCTCAAAACGGGCATAGACTACATTGATCTCTTTGGGGAGGGGTGCATTGCTGCCAATGATTCTACTCATCTCCACCTTGTAACCTGTAAGATCTTACAGGCCTTGCCATCATCAATGAGTGTTCATGTGGCTTGCCTGGGATTCTAGCTTGTTCCAGTATTGTCTCTGAGCATCTTTGATGGTTCTCCATAGATCGTATTTGGATTTCCTGGATAGGCAAGGGTCACCTGACTTGAATGCCGCAGACCTGGACTTGAGTCAGCAGTGGATATCCCTGTTCATCCATGATTTCCTGTTGGGAAACACTCGGATTAGCTGCTTTGGCACACAGTATTCAACAGTCTTCTAACACTAATGAAGTCTGGTACTGTAGTGGCCAACTCATTCTGGTTAGTCACTGAGTTCTTGAATGTTGACCAGTCCACTGACTTGAAGCAGTCCGTAGGAGATCATCCAATTCCTCAGAGCAACATTCCACGAGTTTCTTTATTGGATTCTCCCATTTCAGTTTTGTTTGTAAGTTGGGAGCAGGAGTACAGGAGACGTGTTGATGGTATATTGGTGGGACACTCCTAAGCTTGGCCGAGTTGAAGACCCCGGCCACAATGAACAAAGCCTCGGGATGTTTTGTCCCAAGGCTATTTGCGGTGGTATATATTTCTTCCAGCACAGTCTTCATGTCCATATGGGGTGAGATGTAAACTGCTGTCAGGATAACAGAGGTGAACTCCCACGGCAGGTAGTAGGGGCGGCATTTCATGTCAGATACTCTTGGTCCAGGCAGCAGAAACTCGCCAGTATTGTTACGTCTGAGCACCCAGAAGTGTTGATTAGAAGGCAGGTCCCACCTCCCCTAGCCTTGCCTGAGGCTGCCGTGCAGACCACTTGCTGGATTGAGAGACCCTCCGGTTATAGGGCACAGTCTGGTGGGGCGGGATTGAGCCATGTCTCCGTGAAACAGAGTCCACACCAATCTCTCAGTTCCCTTTGGAAAGTGAGTCTGGCTTTAAGTTCATCGAGCTTGTTTTCCAGAGATTGGACATTTGCTGGGAGTAAGCTGGGGAGGGGGATTTGGTACCACGTTGTTTCAATCTCACCGGCAGACCTGTGCATTTCCCATGCTTCTGGATGAGTGGCTGCTTCCGGTCAGGCCCTGGGGTCGGTGCGAGCAGACTACGGTATCACGGGTATAGGTGCGTCCAGTGAGGTTCTTCACGTTGGTCGGTGTGTGGGTAGAGGATTAGTTGCCATGATTGTGGTTTCACCTCGGCAGTCGGGTCTGCTTGGTCAAGCATTCCGGGTCGCTGTCGGGCTGAGAATTGACTTCAGAGGTCGGAGGATGTCCAGATGACCAGTAACTGGATGGTGTCTCTGGAGTCATGGTCGCAGTTGAGCTGATGGCTGGGTCCACGTATAGGGTTCTCCAGGACTCTGCCAGGTCAGGGTCTACCTTCGGATGTCGAAGGATCTTGAGATTTCCAGGTAGATTTAAAAGAGCAGTATTAGTCATTTTTAAACAGTGGGAATTGATTTTTAGAAATGTGGGGCGATTATAAAGTGGGGCAGGGTTGGAGGGAATGCTTGGGCCCTGCAGAGAGTCGCAATGCTCCGGGTCGGTGGGGTTGGGGGCCGGTGGAGTGAGGGCCCGAGCTCCGGAGTTGCTGCGCTGTTCAGTGGGGGTGGTTGGGGACGGGTGGAGTGAAGGTCCCGGTTCCAAAATTGCTGTGCCGGCCGTCGGGCCCACGGGGTCCGGGTCGCTTACAGGTCAGGAGTCTTTGCAGTTCGGAGGATCACCAAATCTGTAAGAGATTTTAAAAGAGCTTATTGGACAGTTTAAAAGAGTTCGGGTACAGTTTTAGGAGCTTAGAACAAGACTGAAAGATGGTTTTAGTGGATATGCTGGGAACAGCTCGCAAGAGGCTGCATCGCTCCAGCGCCATCTTGAAATGGAGGGGTTGAGCACAAAGAAGAACTTGTTATAAATATGAGGCAGTGTCAGAGCAGGAGCCAATGTAGATCAGAGAGCACAGGGTGATGGCTGAGCAAGACTTGGTGTGAGAATAAGATCTTTAAATGAAAATATCCAAACACAAATCCTTTCCCTAGTTTCCAGGAATAGCTATCCCTATTCTTCTGTGAATGAGCAGCTCCTTCCCAATCACTGCAGAATTCCCAAATTCACCAAGTTCCCACTTTAGAATCTGACAGTTCACTCTGTATCCACCTCAGTCTTTTCCTTCATCACCCATTTCCACCTCACTCTCATTCTGATCTCACCCTGCTCCTCACTCACTCTCATTCTGATCTCACTCTGCTCCTCACTCACTCCATTCCCTTCTCATTCCATCCTTCCCTCCCTCCATTCCCTCCTCACTCTGGCCTTCCCTCCCTCCATTCCCTCCTCACTCTGTCCATTCCTCCCTCCATTCTCTCCTCACTCTGTCATTTCCTCCCTCCATTCTCTCCTCACTCTGTGATTTCCTCCCTCCATTCCCTCCTCACTCTGTCCATTCCTCCCTCCATTCGCTCCTCACTCTGGCCTTCCCTCCCTCCATTCCCTCCTCACTCTGTCCTTTCCTCCCTCCATTCTCTCCTCACTCTGTCGTTTCCTCCCTCCATTCCCTCCTCACTCTGTCCATTCCTCCCTCCATTCGCTCCTCACTCTGGCCTTTCCTCCCTCCATTCCCTCCTCACTCTATTTCAGGTTCACTCGTGCTCTCAGCTCAATCTTGAACTCTCCCCCCACCTCCCTTTAGAAATCTCTCTCTCTGACTCACCCCCTCTCATCAGGGGGTGCTGCAGCACATCCTCTGGTGGGAGGCTCTCATTACAGTGTGACCTTTTGACCTTGGCAGCTTCCATTAACAATGTGGCTTCAGGAAATTTCAGAGGGAAAAGTTGTCAGTAAATTTGTACAGGTTCCGAATATATTTTATTCGTCTGTGCTCTTTACTCTACAAAACGTTTCAGCAGATTTGGCACTCAAATGATGCGGGTTGAAGACAATGGAAAAGTCTCGCTCACTGTTCCATCAGTATAGAGAATCTAAGTTTCACTTAAACCGCAGTATCGGAGTCCAGGAGATTCACACACACACTCACTCACATTAACGCACACACTCGCAGACACACACACACACAGACACACACACACACTCATGCACTTACACACACTCACATCACACTCATACATACACACAGACAGACTCATCCACAACACATACTTTGTGTCAATGATCGATGCCATCATCTCACGTGAGAACACCATCCACCAGGTACACGGTACATACTCTTGCAACTCGGCCAACGTTGTCTACCTGATACACTGCAGGAAAGGATGTCCCGAGGCATGCTACATTGGGGAAACTATGCAGACGCTGCGACAACGGATGAATGCACACAGCTCGACAATCACCAGGCAAGACTGTTCTCTTCCTGTTGGGGAGCACTTCAGCGGTCACGGGCATTCAGCCTCTGATATTCGAGTAAGCGTTCTCCAAGGCAGCCTTCGCGACACACGACAGCGCAGAGTCGCTGAGCAGAAACTGACAGCCAAGTTCCGCACACACGAGGACGGCCTCAACCGGGATATTGGGTTCATGTCACACTATTTGTAACCCCCACAGTTTGCCTGGACCTGAAGAGTTTCACTGGCTGTCTTGTCTGGAGACAATACACATCTTTTTAGCCTGTCTTGATGCTCTCTCCACTCACGTTGTTTGTTTCTTCAAGACTTGATTAGTTGTAAGTATTCGCATTACAACCATTATTCATGTAAATTGAGTCTGTGTCTTTATATGCCCTGATTGTGAACAGAACTCCCACTCACCTGAAGAAGGGGCTTGGAGCTCTGAAAGCTTGTGTGGCTTTTGCTACCAAACAAACCTGTTGGACTTTAACCTGGTGTTGTTAAACTTCTTAATGTGTTTACCCCAGTCCAACGCCGGCAACTCCACATCGTCGGGGAGGGAGGCAGGTCATATTATTCTCTGGTGGGGGGGGAAGAGGGCGTCTGCCGCCACTCTACGTGCGAAAGGTAGGGGGGTGGGGGGGGCGGAGTGGGGCAGGGGGGCCGAGATCAGTCTGGGTAGCGGGCGAGTGGGTGGATGAGGGGGACAGTTATGTTGTGGGGGTGGGGCAATGTCTGTGCGGCCCGGGAGTGATGTGGCAGGGGAGTGGTTTTCAATGTTATTCACTGCGCATGTGCAGTTGGTGGCTCCGATCGGAGCAGCAGCGATAAGCCCCACCCACAGGGTTGTGCAGTGCGATGCGGAATTGCTGCTTTTTTTTCAGGTAGAGTACGTATGGGGGCACCGGAGAAAGGTTTACAAGTCGGGTCTGGATCACCCCCAGATTCAGCACATAGAATCAAAATGGTAAAATCGGGCCCAATGTGTGTACTGTACATTTACACTCTTGGTTTAGTTATGCAAATTGAACTCGGGTTTTTGGAATGTTGATGAGTCTAGTAACACTGTGAACAGGGGCTTACATTGTAATACAAAACTGTGTGTTTTATCTCTACTGGCGAATAGACACAAAGTCAACCTTAGATTCTTAAACACAATTTCCTTTATTTTGTAGCTACTGAGACAATAGTAAATACTTGCAATGCATAAATCAATACTCACTATCTGTCACTTTACTTACCTTAAGTTTGATTTCCACTTGTGTATGAAACCTGGCCAGGAATTTGTCACATGGATATCACCTAAAGTGTCCTGTTGTTCATCCATTACATTTAATATCAACTCTTGTCTTTCATGTATTTCAACCAATTCACTATAGCCCATTCTTACTGGTGTCTGTGGAGTAACACAAAAAATTGTTGAGGTAACATTACAAACCAAAGCTTCATATTGATAATGGTCTAATGAAGGAGTAATGCAACATTCACCTTTTTCTCTGGAAGATACTTTCATGATGTCTGTATCTGGAAGCCTAACTTCCATAGTACAACTTAAATTGTCATCAACTTTAAACCCACAAGAAGCCTGTTCATTTGAATATATGGGATACGGACAAACAATTATTCTTTCTGATTGTTGGCATCCTCTTAAGCTGGTACCCACAAAATTTCCCTCTCTTTCTACAGCATACGGTAGAGCATTATCATATCCCATCCATTAACCATCCATAATAATACCAATGTTCTGAACCTCTGATACCTTCTATTATTGGAATCACTGGAAATCCTACAATTAACTTCAAAGCTTTGTGCACTGTTCCACCACAATTAATCTCAAACTAAACTTCGGTCAATCATCGAAACTGACATTGAGACACATTAGGATGTCTTTGTCCACGACTAAAATAATGTAACTGTACATTAATCCAGGAAGGAACCTTCCCATGATCAGCCAGTTCTCAATTCCCTCCAAGTTGCTCTCCCATCCAATTCCAATTAACACTACATACGTTTCTATTCTGTTGTTTCCCATCATCAATTGCCTTGTCTTTAATAATTAGATGAATGGTTTTAGCATGCCCATCTAATATCATTCCCATATATTAATCAGCGCGTTATAGGAAGAAAGATCCTGTTGCAGCATTCTGATTATTGTTATTTACCTCAGCATTACTTGTCTAACCTACTGGGTTAATGTTTGAAGTTTAATGTCCAGTTTTGCCAAATCCGGAGTGTTAACTGTGGACCATTCTTGCTCTTCATTTGTCGCTTCTTGATTTAACAACCTCTGTGTTAAATGAACATATAATTCCCTAGTTGAGAGGGACACCAATCTGGTAAATAAATTTTAGTGAAATCCAATACAACTGGCACCAATTCATAACGAATATTTTCATACAGAATCTTGTCTGTATTTGTGATTACTAAATCGTTTTCAGGTCCAACAGTGTTCACAGGACAAGAATATACCATTTGTGGAGATGAGAGAGCAGAGTAAAATTCAAATCCAGATTTAGGAGGGTCATTTACCAAAAGGTACTGAAGGGGTAGGTTTGACTCTCCCACGTATTTGATATTGAAAATAATCCATATCTGCATAATGCATCCCTTTGTCACAACTACAATGGAAAATCTAAATTGCCAACAGTCACAGCTCAAAATGGGTCTCCTATTAACATACACATGCTGTATTATTTTGAGGCTCAATTAACCCAATATACCTAATGCAGAAGAAAGACGTAACTTAAGTGATTTTATGCCAGTTTAACAAATTGTAGAGGAAGCTCCTTCATTATTTGATCAGCTTTTGACTATTTGTTATTAGGTAATGTATAGCATGATCTGCACACATGGTTTATTTTATTCCATAACCCCAGATAAGTAAACAATAGGAAAATCCTGTCATCTGTTGCAGTGTCATTGACATTCCCCAGATTTAATACTATCTCCAAATACAGATCACCCGACCCATAAACACTCAGGAGCCCTTATCTTTCACAGAAAGATTAGTTCCCAGATTATCAGCTTTTAGACACATTGAATCAAAACACATTTTACATGTTACCATGTGCATTACCTGAAATAACATGTACTCAATATAAGTAACATAAAAAATAAAACAAATATTACTTGATAAAATTATCCCAGCTTCAAATGGTGACATCGTGACCTGAGAATATGTTTCAATTTATCTCTCTTCAATAACAAACCCATGCAGATTCTCTTTCCATTACACTTTCATTGTCAAAAATTAAAATGTATTTATCCCCTTAAAATTTAGGTAACTTCCCATTTATATGAGTTGGCTATTCTCTGCACTCAATTTATTCAATCAATTAAATATCAGAAATAGTAATGCCGATAATTCAGTGTAACTAATCACCTTAATTCATAAGATAACAGGGAGAAAATTGGAATGAGTTAAACCCTTCCACAAAGGCAAAGCCTTTAGGTCTCGTTATCACTATGTTGTGAAAAACAATCTTGAAGTTGCTCGACTTGCTTATTATCTGTTATTCACGATGCACTTATTTAAAATTAAACAGATAAATACATTCAGTTTGGAGCCAAATGAGTTAATTTGGTTTAGAAATCTCTTTGAAATTAAAAATAAAAAGAAAGTTAATAATCTCCAGTGTGTATAAGTTCTCAATCGCCAAATTAGGTCGGTCATGAATCAAAGAGAAAATGGTGAAACCTCTGCCAGTTGAAAAGATAAGAGAGGTGAAGCAGTTTCCGATGTAATAACATCACGACCCCTTCAAACTAGACAAAGGGAAGTGAGCACATGTTTCCTGCCAAACTTTATAAATCCTTTACTTTCACAATTTGAACCCAGGATAATTCAAAGTTCAAATTAGTTACTCACAAACTCCTGTTTATAAACTTGGTTTATAACATTTCAATTTACTTTCCAAAAATTGTTTTAAAATAACGTCCCACATGTATATCCTGTACCTCTTGAGAACAACCATGGCCATCGATTATACTCAAGATGAAGGAATTTCAAAAACATTATCTTATTTCACTTTACATTTTTCATCAACTCACAACTCCCATTTGTTTTTAAACTTAGGATCAAACCAGTATTGTAAAATCACAATTGGGGGAAAACATTAAAGCATTAAAGGAAGCAACATAACAAAGAACATCCACACAAATTGTATTAAACACATTCACTCATGGAAGCTTCCAAGCTCACAACTCCACAGCATTTTGCTGCCATTCAATCTTAACGTTTTAAACTTGAATAAAAATAAAACATTCAAAGAAACTAAAGAAATAGATTCAGACAGTCGTCTTCATTCTTCTTTCTTCAAAACTATCATCAAATTCAAAGAAGAGATAAATTCTTAAGAAATGTTAAACTTAAGTTTAACTCTATCTCAGTCCCCTTTGAACTTAAAGTAATGTGTGAAGCATCACATTTATTACCCATAATCACGACTCTCACAAGAACAAAGCAATGGCTTTTAACAACTCCTCTTCACAATCTCATTCAACAACAACCACATACATTTAACAAGCAACACAATTTGTGGAAAGTAAATTGAAATGTTATAATCCAAGTATATAAACTGGAGTTTGTAAGTAACCGATTCAAACTTTTAATGATCCTGGGTTCAAATTGTGAAAGTAAAGGATTTATAAAGTTTGGCAGGAAACATGTGCTCACTTCCCTTTGTCTAGTTTGAAGGGGTGGTGGTGTTATTACATTGGAAACTGCTTCACCTTTCTTGTCTTTTCAACTGGCAGAGGTTTCACCATTTTCTCTTTGATTCATTACCAACCTAATTTGGTGATTGAGAATTCATACACGCTGGAGATTACGAATTTTATTTTTATGTTTAATTTGACAGAGATTTCTAGACCACACAAAAACACTGCAACACAAAAACAACACAAATTATCAGCTCAACTTCAGGTTTCCTCCAATCAGCCTTGTGTTTTAAATGTGCTCTCAGAATGAAACAATTCAAATATCTTCCCCAGGCTTTTAATTAGCGTTTTCCAAACATGTGTTTTCTGATTTGTAACTGAGCTGGGTTTCTCACCATGTTTACTGCACAGAGGTGGACCTGTAGAATATTTTCGCACCTCACCAAATAATTGACAATATTTCCCTGGTAAGGTGAGAAGACATAGTTCCATTGTAACTCTATTCTGTAACACCACACTCCCCCAACCGCTCTTTTGTCCTTTGATGTAAATGGCCCCTTGGTGGTCTTTACGGTGTAAGTGAGGGTTTGATCTCCAGCTCCTTGCCCCATATGGTCTGTTTCAATGGGGTTCATGGGCATAGCATTTTCTAAAAACACAAGACTATCCATTGGTGGGGGCTGGTTAACTCTGTATTTGGAACTACATGTGGAGTTGGGGTACTTTAAGGCATTCATTCCTTTGTCTCGTGGCAATTCCGTGCTTTCCTTGCGACTAGTAGTCACAGGATTCATTGGAACAGGGGCAAGTTCTCAGGGTGCAGAGCGATTAGGAGCCTCCGGAAAGGGAGGTGGGGGCCCCCAGTCAGCACCATGTGTGACACATTGCCAAACATTCTCTTCTAGATATATCCCATAAACCAATCCACAATCATCACCTCCCTCAAACTCAACTGTCCCAAATACAGACATCATCCCTTTTCTGCTTTGACAGCTGAGATTTTAATTTATTAATCTCCTGCTGGCACTGGGAGTGATCAGAGTTTTGATTCTCTTCACGTACTTGATATGCTTTCTCACATTGAATTTTAAACTGACTCATATAAATTATTTTTATCTGATTCTTTTGCTCCTGCTCTACTACTTTTCCACAGAACAGCTCATTTTCTTCTCTTAACTTCTCAACAACTTCTCTCATATTTTCTAAATCATCTTTTAACTTCATTTTTTCTGATTTCTCGCTTTCAAACTCTTCTCACAAAATAACAATCAGGGCAGCATTACTTAATTTCAAAGTGTTTTTTCCTTGATCTCTGTTTCTCTCATTCCAACGTCTCTGACCTGCGGATCCCAGACCCGCGAACAACTTACTGCAGTGTTCTGCCCACTTGGGCCATTTCTTATTCAGATACTTTCTCAGTGTCTGTTCCCACTCTTGGGGTTCTCCCATTTCTCTGGTCCCAGGGGCACGGGATGTGGCTGATAGGGGTACAGCGACTGCTAATTTCCCAGTCAATCCCTCTCAGTCAGGTTGTATCGGGAGCACAATGAATACTCCCTCGCTACTCCAAAAGCTGCGCTTTTGTTTAGCGCAGCAGGCCAGGAGATTCAAGCGGTGCCAAATGCACGGGATCTAAGCTGGGCATCCCGCCCCGATAGCATCTGCCAGCACCAGATTTCTGGCGGCGTCAGCTCCACGCTGGAACTCGGCTGGGAGCCGCATATATTATTTAGATAAGAATTTAAATCGAAGTTAAATGTCATTCGTGGGTCCGGGACTGAAGTCTCCGGACTTGCTCGCCTCCCTGCTCCCGCAAGGAGTATTTCACTCCAACGGGGTTTACAGTAGCTCCCCACTTTTGGGGAGCTGGTGTCTCAACCCCACTGGAATGAAAGGGGGCAATTGGGGCCCCCCAGGGGGTCGGGAACTGGGGGGGGCGCCCCATGAGCATTGGCACCTTGTCAGTGCCAGCCTGTTCCCCTCGCAGTGCCCAAAGGGCAAAGTGCCAATGCCCCGGGGGCAGCTTGTAACTGCCCATCTCCAGCCAAACAGGTTCTGCATCCTGATCTCCTGAACCAGGGTCATCACTAACTATTGCAGCATTGATACCCTCGAGTAACAATGCTGCCCCTCCACCATTATCTCACTCCCAATTCTTCTTGAATGTCATAAACCCCTCAATATTCAGAACCCAATCCTTGTCATCCTGCAGCCAGGTCTCTGTCATGCCGATCAATCATATTTATTGACTTCAATGTGAGCTATCAATTCTTTTATTTTATTCTGAATGTTGTGTGAATTCAGATACAGAGCCTTCCATTTTGCCTCATTGTTATCTTTGTCTTTATTCTTTGTCCATCCTTAGTTTTTTTTTCATTCTGTCCCTTGCTGCCATTCTCTGACCCTTATTTCCCATTTTACTATTATCCTCTCTTACCCTGGCCGGAATTCTCCAAACTCGCCACGGCTGGGATTTTCCGGTCCAGCTGTACTGAAGGGAGATCTGGCTGAGTGCCAAATTCTCCGTTCTCACCGACAGTGATGTCGAGGCAAATGAGGTTGGAGAATTCCGGCTCTTGTCTCGACGCTTCGATGTACCACAGGCGGGATTTTCCATGCAACCCGCTGTGTGTTTTGCTGGGGCTGAGCTGGCCTGGCATTGGCTGATGCTGGTCTGGTCCCACCGTTCTCAAGGAGGTTTCCCGTTGAATGCACCCTCGCAGCTGGGAAACCCGTGTTGGGAATATGCTCTCGGCAGGACTGGAAGATCCCACTGGTGTGATTGGCTGGAAAATTCCAGCCCACACCTTTCAACATTTGATATATTGTGCGCTCTTATTTCATTTCAATCCCTCTCTTCTCTAGTGATGTGTCTCGCTAGAACACTGGTCCCAGCATGGTTCAGGTGTGTACAGAACTGTGTATTCTCTGTACAGACCCTCTTTCCTAGTTCTTCCTCTGCCATTGATACCTACATGAACCAGGACAACGGGATCCTCCCTCTCCCACTGCAAGTTCCTCTCCAGCCCTGAGCAGATGTCCTGAACCCTGACACAAACACCATAGCCATCTGGACTCTGTCCCTTTGCTGCAGGGATTTGTGTCAATCCCCGTCACTAAGCTGTCCCCCAGGGACCAAAATATTCCCTTTTTTCCCCTTCACTTGAATGGCCTCCTGTACCACGGTGCCAGGGTGAGTCAGCTCATCCTCCCTGCAACCCCCACTCCCATCCAAACAAGCTGAGAGACCCTCAAAGCTGTGAGACAACGGCAGTGACCGACAGTCCTGCCCTCCTGACCCCCTGACCTGCCTCACTCACAGTCACAGCCTCCTTTCCCTGACCACTGACCAAATCAGCTCTTGCTGCCACTGGCAGTCTCAGAGCCGATCTCAGGACACATCCCTTTATAGATCAAAGTGACTGTCTCCCTGACAGAGTGGATCCTTCTTCTGCACCGATCCTCTGTCATGTCCAGCTACGTGGCTCTTACTCAATAGTCTCTGCCAGCTGGTAATGGTGCCTCCACTGGCCTCTTCAATCTTGGTAAGAAGTCTCACAACACCAGGTTAAAGTGCAACAGGTTTATTTGGTAGCAAAAGCCACTAGCTTTCGGAGCGCTGCTCCTTCATCAGGTGAGTGGGAGTTCTGTTCACAAACAGGGCATATAAAGACACAAACTCAATTGACAAAATAATGGTTGGAATGCGAGTCTTTACAGGCAATCAAGTCTTAAAGGTACAGACAATGTGAGGGGAGAGAGCATTAAGCACAGGTTAAAGAGATGTGTATTGTCTCCAGACAGGACAGTTCGTGAGATTTTGCAAGCCCAGGCAAGTCGTGGGGGTTACAGATAGTGTGACATGAACCCAAGATCTCGGTTGAGGCCGTCCTCATGTGTGTGGAACTTGGCGATCATTTTCTGCTGAGCGACTCTGTGTTGTCGTGTGTCATGAAGGCCGCCTTGGAGAACGCTTACCCGAAGATCTGAGGCCGAATGCCCGTGACCGCTGAAGTGTTCCCCAACAGGAAGAGAACACTCTTGCCTGATGATTGTCGAGCGGTGTTCATTCATCCGTTGTCATGATGTCTGCATGGTCTCCCCAATGTACCATGCCTCGGGACATCCTTTCCTGCAGCGTATCAGGTCGACAATGTTGGCCGAGTTGCAAGAGTATGTACCGTGTACCTGGTGGATGGTGTTCTCACGTGAGATGATGGCATCCGTGTCGATGATCCGGCACGTCTTGCATGGTTGCTGTGGCAGGGCTGTGTGGTGTCGTGGTCACTGTTCTCCTGAAGGCTAGTTAGTTTGCTGCGGACAATGGTCTGTTTGAGGTTATGCGGTTGTTTGAAGACATGAAGTGGGGGTGTGGGGATGGCCTTGGCGAGATGTTCATCTTCATCAACGACATGTTGAAGGCTCCGAAGGAGATGTCGTAGCTTCTCCGTTCCGGGGAAGTACTGGACGACGAAGGGTACTCTGTCCGCCATGTCCTGTGTTTGTCTTCTGAGGAGGTCGGTGCAGTTTTTCGCTGTGGGGCATCAGAACTGTCGATCGATGAGTCGAGCGCCATATCCTGTTCTTATGAGGGCATCTTTCAGCGTCTGGAGGTGTCTGTTGCAATCCTCCTCATCTGAGCAGATCCTGTGTATACGGAGGGCTTGTCCGTAGAGGATGGCTTCTTTAACGTGTTTAGGGTGGAAGCTGGAGAAGTGGAGCATCGTGAGGTTATCCATGGGCTTGCGGTACAGTGAAGTGCTGAGGTGACCATCCTTGATGGAGATGTGTGTGTCCAAGAATGCAACTGATTCCGGAGAGTAGTCCATGGTGAGTCTGATGGTGGGATGGAAATTGTTGATGTCATCACATAGTTGTTTCAGTGATTGTTCACCATGAGTCCAAAGGAAGAAAATATCATCGATGTATCCAGTGTATAGCATCGGTTGAAGGTCCTGTGCAGTGAAGAGGTCTTGTTCAAACCTGTGCATATTGAGGTGCGAATTTGGTCCCCATGGCTGTTCCGTGTGTCTGGATGAAGAACTGATTGTTGAAGGTGAAGACATTGTGGTCCAGGATGAAGCGGATGAGTTGCAAAATTGCACCTGGAGACTGGCAGTTGTCGGCGTTGAGTACTGAGGCAGTTGCAGCAATGCCATCATCGTGGGGGATGCTGGTGTAGAGTGCCGAGACATCCATTGTGACGAGGAGTGGTCCTGGTACAACTGCTGCATGCTCAACTGCTGAGTTTCTGTAGGAAGTCTGTAGTGTCGCGACAAAAGCTGGGAGTTCTTTGTACAATGGGTTTCAGGATGCCCTCGACGTAGCCGGAGAGGTTCTCGCACAGGGTCCCATTGCCCGATACGATGGGACGGCCGGGTGTGTTTGCCTTGTGTGTCTTCGGGAGGCAGTAGAGATCTTCAAAGCGGGGAGTACGTGGAATGAGAGCACAGAGGGTGCTCTGAAGGTCTGGATCAAAGGTTTTGATCAGTCTGTTGAGTTGACGGGTGTGTTCTTTGGTCGGATCTGCGGGTAACTGTCTGGAGTGTTCCTTATTGTTCAGTTGTCGGTACACTTCTTTGCAGTAATCCATTCTGTTCAGTATGATGATGGCCCCTCCTTTGTCTGCTGGTTTGATGACAATGTTGCGGTTGGTCTTGAGAGCGTGGATGGTGTTGCATTGTGCTTGGGTAATGTTCGGGGCTGTCTTGTGAATGCGGTTGATGAATCTGGTGTTGACTCACCTCCTGACCGCTTGGGCATACATGTCGAGTCGAGGGCAGCAGCCTTCCGGAGGAGTCCAATTCAACTCTTTTCTCCTCGGTTGCTGCACTGCGGATCTCTCTGTTGGCTGTTCCGGTTCATTGGCTATCTCATTGTGTTCGCTGTTGGCCTCTTGGGGTTTGTGGAAGAACTCCCGCAGCCTCATTCGCCTGATGAATTCCTCTGTGTCGGCACGGTAGCATTGGGCGGCACGGTAGCACAGTGGTTAGCACTGCTGCTTCACAGCTCCAGGGACCTGGGTTCGATTCCCGGCTTGGGTCACTGTCTGTGTGGAGTTTGCACATTCTCCTCGTGTCTGCGTGGGTTTCCTCCGGGTGCTCCGGTTTCCTCCCACAGTCCAAAGATGTGCAGGTTAGGTTGATTGGCCATGCTAAAATTGCCCTTAGTGTCCTGAGATGCGTAGGTTAGAGGGATTAGGGGGTAAATGTGTAGGGATATGGGGATAGGACCTGGGTGGGATTGTGGTCGGTGCAGACTCGATGGGCCGAATGGCCTCCTTCTGCACTGTAGGGTTTCTATGATTTCTATGATTTCTATGTGTCTGCTGCGAGACTGATGGGGTCTATTTTGGTGGTGGGGCAGAAATTGAGCCCTCGGCTGAGAACTTCGATTTCATCTGGTTGAAGTGTGCAGTCCGACAAGTTGACAATGGACTTCCCTGCAGTGGTACTGTTTTCTACTGTGGTACCAGGGGAGGCTTGGTTGCTGCTGGTGGTGATGCCGAGTTTCTCAAGTTTCCTGTTCTTGGTGTGCATGTAGATGGCGTAGTTCCGTTGTCTCGTCTGCTTGGCAGAGTTTCGCAGCTGCTCTGTGTCCTGAGCGCAAGTTGAGAATATGGACTTGATCTTGGTTTCCAGGCTGCCCCGTTTGCTGTAGAGCTGGTGTATGAGGTGATTGAGGAGTGTGAGAGAGGTGGGACGGCAAAGTCTCTCAGTCTAGTCTGTGTTATAGGTTGACCTGAGTGGGTTCATGATCTGTCGTCCTTTCGGTATCTTGTCTGCTTTCTTGCATCTTTGTAGAAACTTGATGTCTGTGTTGATATGCGCGATCATCTTGGAGATCATCTCCACTTGGAGCCGGCAGTTTGCGGTGTCGATGGTAGTCAATCTTCACAACTCTCACTGGCCTTCACCCCCGTCAGGGTGGTCTGCTCTCTCTAGTGGGCAGATACGTTGATGCTGTCCGTGGCCAGCTGGTCTTCTCTCTCTTCTCCTCATCCCCTCTTCACCTGAGGAAGAGTCTCCACCTGACAGAAGCATCACCACATTGAAGCTATTGGATTGTTGACGTGCCGACTGACTGATGTGATGCTCAGTCTGTTTGTGGGTCTTTAAAGACAGAAGCCAGTTTATAATTACACCCATCAATTTCTATCGAGCGCGATTCACCTGAATTGGATCTAAATGCCCACATCAGCAGGAAAACCAGAGTGTTCCCCACTGGCGCTGCCAGCGTCTGTCAGCTGGGATTCATCCACCTGAAAAACGCAAAGGAGTTAATCGTGGAAAAACTGCCGGCCACCCCTGCTGTTCAGAGATCAAGGTGTCCTTTTTAAAGGGTGCGCTGATCTCCCTCCCTCCAATAAATGAAATGGTGACCCCCCTCTCCCCACTCCCTGCTGACCAGGGGTGCATCACCAACCACTCAGCAAAGGGTGGCATCCGCTCTCCCTCCACTTAAATAACAGGTCAACCCCCCACCACCACCACACTTACCACACAGGCATGAGTGTGAGCCATCCCTTTCACCCTCAGGCCCCCAACAATCCCATCTCAGGTCCGTCACTCATATCCTTCCCCCTCCCACTCAGTCCCCTCCCCCCTCAAATCCCTAATCAGTCCCCCTTCAAGCCACGCACCTTTGCAATGCTGACGGTGCACTGCTCCCGATACCCTAGCACTGACAACCTGACCTAGCACCATGGGTCAGAGGGAATCAAGGAGGTGGGTCCAGTGGCCCTTTGCACCTCTGCTGCTGCCAAAGGAAGGGTCCCTCAAGGGTCCTGGGGGTTGGGTGTGATCGGATGGGGGAAAGGGGGTCACCTCGTCACTCTCCGCCAGGGTGGGGGACTCGTGGATGGACAACCCCTTCGAGCACTGACAGAACTGAAGATCACCACTGGCATGATGATTTCAGGCAGCTCAGTGATCAACATCTTCATGCCTGCCTGTCAGCACCGAAAGTTTGAAGTGACCGAATAACTTTAATTTCCATGGCCCCTGGACAGCTGTCCAGCTTTTAAATCACTGCAGCACTCCATTCTGCAGCAGGAATTTCCATTTCTCTCCGTAAGAAGCTGCAGGTTTGAGCAGACCCCTTTGGGTTCCTCTGACAGGGAGATGACAATTTCTCTGGCTGGGTGGGGATAGGGCGGACGGGGGGTTCCATTCTCCACAGCTGTGCAATCATCCCCAATGTACTCACACAGCTTTGCGTTGAAGTCTCTGAGCTTTACTAGCAAGCTGAAACCTTTGAAACCCTCTCTATTCCATTGAAAACCTTTGATATTTTGTCAATTTCTTGGTGCAGTGCATTGAAATAGATTTCCACTGACAGCTGAATGGATTTCAACTCAGGCGCCAGTCAGCTCTGTTTATTTACCTTTCCCTTCATGCTTGAATATATCTCAAATACCTTCATTGTTCCCTAACTGCAATGTTCACAAAGACTCTTAGTCTGATTCACAGCTCTATGTTTGAGTGTGTGAGTGAAGTGTGTATGTGTGGCATGTATGATTGCATCTGTTACTGCGAGTGTGCGTGTTTGTGAGACTGTGTGTGTATGTGTGGTTGCGTGTGGGAGCGTGTGTGGGAGCATGCGCGCAAATGTGCATGGGAGTGTGCATGATGGTCCTGGACAATCCCACTCCATGTGTTTTTTTCTGAGTCACAAAAACCTCATGACAATGCAGGCATCTAAACAAACAGAATGACACATGGGCAACCGTTAAGAAGGGTGGATGGTGTTGAGTTATCGAAGCTGAGATTTTTCAGCAACATTTTACTT
Organism: Mustelus asterias; assembly: GCF_964213995.1. Classification (NCBI taxonomy): domain Eukaryota; kingdom Metazoa; phylum Chordata; class Chondrichthyes; order Carcharhiniformes; family Triakidae; genus Mustelus; species Mustelus asterias. The sequence continues at coordinate 212,532 of NW_027590429.1, forward strand.
ATTTAGCATCCGAAAGAAAATGAGAGAGTGGGAGAGGTCCAGGCGCTCTGTTCCAGAACCTCGGGCCAGGCAATCTCAATCCAATGTTGTCAATATTGAAGCCATGACAAGGTGCAACAGGTCAGAATTCTTGGAGGAAATATTTCAGAGGAATGTAGTGTTGGGGACTTTACAGAGACTGAGTAAAGTGAAGACATGGAGGGATCTGAGCACAAAGTAGAATAAATGATAAACATGAGGCAGTGTCAGAGCAGGAGCCAATGTAAATCAGAGAGCACAGAGGTGATGGTTGAGTGAGACTCAGTGCGAGAATAAGCAGGTGGGATTCTCTCAGCACGCTGGCATCAGCAGGGGACCTGTAGGAGGACTTGCAACCGGCGTCCAGCTGATCGCGAGTGTCCAATGCCCTTTTCTTTTACATAATCAGCCTTGTTCTTGAAAACAGCGTGAGTATGATTACCATAAAGTTCACGAGCCAGGGATGGTATTCCTCAAACTCGCTCTTGTCTCCCCGCAGCTGGGAGAGGTTCCCATCAGCAGGAATTAAAGCTGGCCCCATCCACGAGATCCAGGCATGGTCACCTCTCTGGTGGGCACAGAGGCCATTCAGGCGCCCTCTCGCCCCACCCCCAGGGGGCCGGGGTGCGCTCTTCCCCTTGGACAGTGCCAACATGGCACTGCCAGCCTGGCACCCTGGCGCTGTCCACAGGGCACCCCAGCGCTGCTCATTGGGCACCGGGTAATGCCAAGGGGGTTTAACACAAGAGTATGGGGCCTACCAGGTGGGCCGACCGGCAGTGGTGGGAGACGTGCCCACTGCACTCTGCATTATCGATCGGTGGGAGAGGGAGGGAGGAGGGCGGGCAGAGCTGCTCATGGCATGGCGTTTGGGGGTGCGCATGGCAGTTCATGGATCGGGGCTGGCCATGGGTGGCTGGCGATTGGGGACAGTTGTCAGGGAGGCCAGCAATCGGTGGGGTTGGTCGGGTGGTCGGGGAGTCCAACGATCGGGAGGGAGGAGGGTGTTGGGAAGCTGGCAATCGGGAGAAGGGGGCCTGGCAAGAAACCAGGAGGCCAGTGATAAGGAGGCCAGCGCTGGGAGACCAGTGCGCAGGTCAGCACATGCACACTGGCCCACACAGCGCACTGATGCCAGTCTCTTGGCTGGGATGAGGCCCCCCTGACGGGCGTGAATCTCCCTCTGAGGCACTTTGTGGAGCACAGAGCGCTGGAGATTCATTCAACTAAATAAAGCCAAACAAATGGGCAGGAAAAATCCGTTTTCCCAACTGTTGGGCGCTTTTTTTCTTTTTGGGAGAATCACCCCCCAGATCTTTAAATGAATTTATCCAAACACAAATCTGTTCTCTACTTTTTCCACTCATAGCTGTCCCTGTTAAATGAGAAACTAAGCATTAAATGATTTGCATTGCTCTGCAATTATTCAATTTAAAATATTCACAATAACTTGTCTGTGTGTTAATACCTTCAATCGAGAAACATCTCCCAAATTGCTTCTCAGGAAGATTATCACTCAAAATATCAGATTGATCCATCTAAGGAAAGATTAGGACACTTTGTCAAAGGGAAAGGTTTTTAAAAGTTCCCTAAAGGAGGAGAGAAATGGAAAAGTTTAGTCGTCATTGAGAGAGAATTCCAGGGCAGTGTTCTCAGAGGGTTTTAGGGCTGGAAGATGTTAACTGTGAAATAAATAAAATAACTTGGTAAAATTATCATTCTAATTTAGAATCTTACAGCTCACTCTGCATCCACCTCAATATTTTCCTTCATCACTCACTACCACCTCACTTTTTTTTCCTCATTCTGCTCCTGTCTCACTCCATTCCCACTTCATCTGTCCTTTCCTCCTTCAATTCCCTCCTCACTCTGGCCTTCCCTCCCTCCATTCCCTCCTCACTCTGGCCTTACCTCCCTCCATTCCCTCCTCACTCTGTCCTTTTCTCCCTACATTCCCGCTCACTCTGTCCTTTTCTTCCTCCATTCCCCCCCACTCTTCTTTTCTCCCTCCATTCCCCCTCATTCTGTCCTTTCCTCCCTCCACTCCCTCCTCCCTCTGTCCTTTTCTCCGTCCATTCCCCGGTCACTCTGTCCTTTCCTCCCTCCATTCTCTCCTCACTCTGTCCCTCCCTTCCTCCTCATTCTGGCCTTTCCTCCCTCCATTCCTTCCTCACTCTGTTTCAGGTTCACTCGGGCTCTCAGCTCAATCTTGAACTCTCCCCTCTCCCTTACTTTAGAAACCACTGTGTATCACCCCGTCTCGTCAGGGATGATGCTGCAGCACATCCTCTGGTGGGAGGTTCTCATTACAGTGTGACTTTTGACATTGGCAGCTTCCATGATCAATGTGGCTTTCGGAAGTTCCACTGGGAAAAGTTATCAGGAAATTTGTACAGATTCCTAACATATTTTATTTGTCGGTGCTCTTTACTCTACAAAGGTTTCAGCAGATTGACACACAAATGATGAGGGATGAAGACAGTGGAAAAGTCTCACTCACTGTTCCATTGGTAGAGAGAATTTAAAATTCATTTAATCCATATTAGATGGAATGCAGAGTCTAGGAGATTGACATACACTCTCTCACACACACACACACACACACACAAAACCATTATTAGATTTTGCATCACCGAGCAGGACAGTGAATCCATTAAATGTTTTTCAAAGGAGAAAAGGTATGGGGAAAGGAGAGGGAAATGGACGTGAGTGGACCATTCTTTCAACAGCCAGAGCAGGTATGAGAAGTTGAATGGTCGCTTTGTTGTAGCCAGTTCCATGATGTTTCAATTCCAGTGCTTGTGCTGGTGTTCATCAAGTGTACATACAACAATTCTGTTTTTCTTCAATCAAGGTTCCGTGCCTGTCTAATCTGTTTACTCCAATTAATGGAACTAATAACAATGTTTACGTAAGTCTCATGGTCTCAGTGGGTGTCACTCGCTTGTATTAATAAAGGGTCCCACTGAGTGAGTGAGCTCAGAGTCAATGAAACCTAAAGGACAATCGAGTTCATCACAGAACATGCATCTGGAGGATTTATTATTTCTGCTCTTTGATGTCGAACCCATTTTCTATCGCATCCTTGCAGTGGTTGGAGTTCTGTGTGAGTTATTGTAATCATTGCTGGTTTGGCTGCTCTGATAGTGGAACTTGTTGGTGTCGGGCATGTTACACAGTCGTATGCTTGAAGTTATTATTTCCAATCATGATGATCATTATTTTATTTCAGGCAATGTTTTATTTCAGGCATTGAATCCAAACTAAACATGTGTTTACTGATGTTCAGGATCTGTTTGACTTTGTCCAGGTTTCAGTGGGGCACTTGTATGATTCACGTCAGAAACTCCAAAGTGTTTTATGAAGTCCACCTGGATCATAGGTTTTGCAATTTGAATTTGGCTAGGGTGAGCATGAGATGTTTGACCTCAGGTATGATTCAAATGATCCACTAGGGAGCTTCTATCAAACAAAGTTTATTTAAGAATACTGTTAACATGTATAGAAAGAAAATGAGCAATAACCTCTGCCACGTACAAACAGAAGTAAACAACCATGATATTGTATTAAACCTCAACAGCTAAATAAACAATTCCCATAAACAAAATCCTTGCCACAGGTTTAACACAGAAAATACGAATGCTCAGTGATGCTGGATGCGTCATGGTTAGATGCTGCAGTTCTCTTGAAATACACGCAGACAAGCTTGGTATCAGAAAAGCTTGCCAAAAACATCATGGAGCGAGAGAGGGAGACTCTCGGTATCAGCTCGCAAAACTACCAACAGCAGAATTTTCATTCCAATAAGGCCAGAAGCCTAGCTTCCAGCTGGCCAGCAGAATTTACAATGCCAAGGACAGAGTGAGAAAAACACTGATTTTCAGTCTGATGTCCACACCCCTTCTAAGTTAAACCAGCAGCTCAAAAGTGAGACAGAAGAACTCTTGTCACCTGACCTGTTAATTATTCTTCCCTCTAACAATGCAAGGTCATAAAAAATGCCAGAAAGCACCTGAGGCCCAAAACTAAACAGAACCCATTTAAGCCATTGAAGGAACAAAAAAAGAATTCTAGCAGATAGCCCAGCAACAATATATAAAAAAGCTGTTTAACTGCAGAGAACATAAATTTAAAAAAATACATTTCTCAAAGGTACACGGGCATCACAATACATTATATTTTTCATCTCTGCCTCTTTCTCTATACATTTATATCAGTGGATGCAGTTTCTTGAAATGATTGGACAAGTGGGAATATGTCCTCCCAATGTCTTTGAGTTGTTTGCTAAATCTTGCCAATGAATTTTGGATGTGAAAGAACATGTCTTGACAGTATGTCTTTCAGAATTTTAGTTCATCCTAAAGCTCTTTGCACGCTATAAAGGACCTTTGAAATTTAATGACTGTTGCGATGTCTGCATATAGTCTACATTGCCCTGAAGCCCCCGCTGTCCTAGCCCTGAACACATATCTTTGCTTAGTTCTTTCCCATCATTCCTTCTGCAGCTCATCTTGTCTCTGAGAGCCACCTCCTGCTCCCCTCAACCCACAATTCTCAGTCTCAAATGTATGTCTGCTGTGTTATAATTCAGGTTAGAAACTCCAAAGCATTTTTCTGCCTGAATCATAAGCTTTGCAAATTTGAATTTGGCTAGGTTAAGCAAGAGGTGTTTCACTTCAGGTATGATTCAAATGACCCACTCCGGAGCTTTTATCAAACAAATTTTATTTAAGAATACTGTGAACACGTTGAAAAAATAATAGCAATAGTTTTTACCAATTACAAGCAAGGTTAAAAATAAACAAACATGATATTGTATAAACCTTAACAACGACATGCACTGTTCCAATACAAACCTGCTTATAACATACACCCGCCACAGGTTTAGCACAGAAAGTAAGAATGCTCACGTGATGCTGAAACTTAGTCCATTGGCTAGAGAATTGAAACTCTGACTTCCCAGCCTTGTAACTTCTCACAGACCTCGAGGCAGGGGCAGAGCCACCGCTGGCCTCCAGCTTTAGCCTGAAAACCACTGCAAGAGTGAGAGGCAATCCTTGCCTCAAATTCCCAGCTGGAAAACCACCGACAGCAGAATTTTCACTCCAGAGAGAGGCAAGACTGCTTCCAGTCCTGAGTCGAACAGATTCTAGCTAACCAGCAGCCAAAACTGAAAGGAAGAAACTCTTATGAGAGGAAAAAAAACTATCCTACTTCTCCTTTCAATCATTCTTCCCATAACAATCCAAATGGTCAGAAACTCCCTGAAGGCCAAGATTTTTAAAAAAACATTTCAACAATTTAAGCAGAAATAAAAGGATCTCTAATAAGACAGCCGGTGCCACGATAAAAAAACAAAGCTGCTTATAACTGCAGTGAACATATTAAAAACTACATTTCTTAAAGTCACAGTAGCATCACACCTGCCACTGAGTAACAACTAACAAATACAAGGGGAGTCTCAGTGTAGACAGATAGAGACGTCACATACATTCCTAAGGTCCTTATGGCATGAAAAAAGCTTCAGGATAAAGTACAGTTGTGAAAGGCATTCGATAAATGCACTTGTAGCTGTTTTCTTGGAGTTGATTGTGAGGGTGTGTTCTGTGGTGAACAGAATGTAAATTATTTGCTGTACCATTTTCCATCTTCCCGGAATGCTCTGGAAGAATTGATAAGTAATAAGCTGTGATTCCATTATTGGATTCATGAGTTATCCACGTGCTCACTATTACAGCCCAAATTCAGAGCTCCTGGAGATTATTCAACTGATTCAACAGTGAATCAGATCCAATCTCCAACCCAAGGAGCTGAAACTAAATATAGAAACCCCACCTGTCTCACCAGTGAGTCTGTTTCAATTAATTTAACCTGAACTCAGTTTCTATATTTCTGCACGAATGACATTCTCCTTGTTCATTGAGAAACTTATCTGCTGACCCATTGGGCTGTTTCTTTAAGTGAGTTGTAAAACTGCAACTTTTAACATTTCCTCTACTTGTTCTTTATATCTTTGCTTCTTCTCACTGGACAACTTTGTTTTACGATCTGTTTTAAATTTACAGCTAACTTAGTCGCGATTGTGACTCTATCTCGAGGGAGGTGCGGTCTTTCCAAAGGTGTCACTCGGTACCTGGTGGCGATGGCTGCAGCCGATCTGCTGGTTGTCATTATTCGGGTCATACTGGAGAAAATTAATCCCTTCAAACTGAGCGTTGTATTATATTACAGTCGTCATGCCTGTGGCATCAGAGAAGTTATTGCTACTGCAGTTGTTAGCAGCTCTGTCTGGCTCACAGTCGCCTTCACCTTTGACCGAATGGTGGCCATTTGCTTCCAGAAACTGAAGATGAAATACTGCACTGAGAAAACAGCAGCCATCGTGATCACAACGGTGAGTTTACTGTGTTTAATAACCAAAATCCCGGTGTTTTTTAAGTATGACCCCTATTACTGCTGGGTATCATACGTGTACCACATTTATCCTGTGTGGAATGTCTTTGACTGGACGGACCGCATTTTAACTCCAGTGCTGCCCTTCGTGCTGCTACTGCTGCTCAATACTCTCACTGTCAGGCACATCCTGCTGGCCAGTGCAGTCCGCAGGAAACTGAGGGGACAGCGAAACGGGGAGGAGCAGAATGATCCAGAAATGAGGAATCGAAGAAGATCCATCATTTTACTCTTCACCATATCGGGCAGCTTTCTCCTGTTATGGGTGACACATGTTGTATTTCTATCGATTCAACGAATCACTGGAATGTATGATTTTTGGACACCTCACGAACTTGTATTAGATATGATGGGATCAATGCTCCAGTTATCCAGTTCCTGCACCAACACATTTATTTACGCAGTCACACAGAGGAAGTTCAGAGAGGAGGTGATGAATGCTGTGAAATATCCCTTTACTGTCATCCGGAATTTCATTAAATGATGGGAAGAAAGCTGGAAAATTTAAACCGGGACTGGGTAGCAAAGTTATTGTTCCTGTCCAGCTCAACTCCTGTTGAATAAACATGTCCAAAGGGCTTTGAAAATGAGAAGTAGAATCTTCCTCAAATCTACACATTCTAGTCAGGTGGAAGTTTAAAAGTGAATTCTCCAGGTTCTGAGAAATAATTGATTTGAGGATATTGGGATGAATATTATTTTGTCTCAAATACAAAGTTTAAATGAGATCTGATTATAATTTAAACATTCTGACAAGTCAAAGGGAAAGATTCGAATGACACAGATTTCACTTCTCACTAACTCCACAGAATAAATACAGTGAGTTTGAAAGGAATGGAAACAAATGATTCAGTGAGACGCAGAAAAATTGAAGAAGCCGCGTCGAAACGATGATTGTTGTTGTTGAGAACTGACAATAAAAATAGTTTGAAAACTGCCTTTTCAGGGAAAGTGAAATCTTTGTGAGGAATTTAGAATGTCGACAAATTGAAAACTCCTGGAAAGCAGGAACATGGAGACAATTGCTGAATCATCAACCTGGGGAGAACAAACAGCATTGGGAAAGGGGACTTTGAACCAGCTCACTTGAACGAGATTCAGAAAATGGAGTTTGAACAAACATTCTGAAACAGGTTGGACATCCCATCCAGTTCATTCAGTGATCAATAGTCATCATCCCATGTGTTTCTGCGCTTCCATGTCTCTTTATCTCCATTCCACCAGCCACCAATCAAACATTTTCCTCAACGTTCTACATGGCATATTTCTCTGGCAATTTGGAATGGACAGAGAGCTGACTGCAAGACAGGAAACTGGGAGATCCTTTCACGTACCTCCAACATTCTGCCTCCAATTGGACACCCCCACCGGGACAATTACTTTTCCTCGATCTTTTCATTGGGAACTGTCGTCGGGACATTGGCCATCTCAATTTTTCTGCCCCCCTCACCCATTCCAATCTCTCTCCTTCCGAACTTTCCACCCTTCGCTCCCTCAGGTCCAACCCTGACATTGTCATCAAACCTGCCAACAAAGGGGGTGCTGTTGCCGTCTGGCGTACTGACCTCCACCTTGCCGAGGCTGAGCGCCAACTCTCAGATACTTCCTCCTACCTCCCCCTGGACCATGATCACATCACTGAACATCAAGCCATTATCTCCAACACAGTCACTGACCTCATTTCCTCCAGATGCCTTCCCCCCACAGCTTGTAACCTCATGGTCTCCCATTTCCAGACAGCCCACTTCCAACTACTTCCCAAAATCCACAAAAAGGACTGTCCTGGTAGGTCCATTGTGTCCGCATGCTTCTGCCCCACTGAACTTATTTCCTCTTACCTTGACTCCATCCTCACTCCCCTGGTCCATTCCCTCCCCACCTGTATCTGGGATTCCTCTGATGTCCTGCATCATATTGCCAGCTTCCAGTCCGCAGGCCCTAACCACCTCCTATTCACCATGGATGTGCAATCTCTCTACACCTCCATTCCACACCAGGGCGGCCTGAGAGCTCTTCACTTCTTTCTTGAAAAGAGGCCTGAACAATTCCCATCCACCATCACTCTCCTCCGCCTGGCTGAAGTCATTCTATCTCTCAACAACCTCTCCTTTAACTCCTCCCATTTTCTCCAAATCAAAGAAGTAGCAATGGGTATCCACATGGGTCCTAGCTATGCTTGTCTTTTTATGGGGGATGTGGAACATTCCTTGTTCCAGGCCTACCCAGGTCTCCTCCCACAACTCCTTTACTGTACATTGATGACAATTTTGGTTCCGCTGCATGCTCTCATCCAGACCTTGAAAAATTCATCAACTTCACTTCCAGTTTCCTCCCCTCCATCGCCTTCAGCTGGTCCATCTCAGACACTTCCCTTCCCTTCCTTGACCTTTCTGTCTCCATTTCCGACAATGGACTATCTACCAGTATCCATTACAAGCCCAGTAACTCCCACAACTATCTGGACTACTGCTCTTCATACCCCACATCCTGTATGGACTCCATCCCTTTCACTCAGCTCCTTCACCTCCATCGCATTTGTTCCAATTATGCCACTTTCCAAAGTTGTGCTTCTAATATGTGCTCCTTTTTCCTCAACTGTGGATTCCCATCTACAGTTAACGACAGGGCCCTCAACAGCGTTCAGTCCATCTCCCGCACCATGACCCTCACCCCCTCCCCTCCCTCCCAGAACAAGGATAGAGTCTTCCTTATTCTCACATTTCACCCCGCCAGCCTCCGCATGCAAAGCATAATCCTCCGCTATTTTCGCCAACTCCAGCATGATGCCAACACCAAACACATCTTCCCTTCATTCCACAGAGACCATTCCTTCCAGGATAACCTAGTCCACTCCTTCACTAAACCAACACCTCTCCCGTCACTCATGGCACCTTCCCATGCAATCGCAGAAGGTGTAACACCAGCTCCTTTACCTCTCCTATGTTCACCATCCACGGTCCAAAACATTCATTCCAGGTTAAGCAGCGTTTCACTTGCACCTCTTTCAATTTGGTCTATTGCATTCGCTGCTCCCAATGTGGTCTCCTCTGTATCAGAGAGACCAAACGTAGACTGGGAGATCACTTTGCTGAGCACCTTCGCTCTGTGTGCAATCAGGATCCTGACCTTCCGGTTGCTTGTCATTTTAACACACGATTCTGCTCCCATGCCCACATGTCTGTCCTTGGCTTGCTGCAATGTTCCAGTGAAGCTCAACACAAACTGGAGGAACAGCATCTCATCTTCCGGCTCAGTAATTTACAGCCTTCCGGTCTCAACATCGATCCCCACCCCACAACATCTCCATCTGTCACAGCTTACAGCTTCTCTGCCGTTTGACCATTCAAACCCTTTATTCTCTCTGTGGATAGCAATGAGCAGCATTTTCCCCTGTTTTCTATGGCTATGACTCATTTTTCATTCCTTCCCCCTGCAGTATAAATATCTCCCACTTTCAATGCCTTTTAGCTTTGACAGAGGGTCATCTGGACTCGAAACGTCAGTTCTTTTCCCTCCTTACAGATGCTGCCAGACCTGCTGAGATTTTCCAGCGTTTTCCCTTTTGGCTTCAGGAAACTGGGAGTTGGGTTAAAGTCATTCAGATTGGCAGGAAGTGGGAAGTGGCTACCAAAAGGACCAATGCTGGAACATTGTTGTTCCCAATTCATATTAACAACATGAACAATATTCACAATGAAGAACAAACTGTGGGGACAGTGAAATGTGATGAAACCAACAATGCAATTTCCACATTTGTAGATGACACAACATTGAGGAGCATTGTCGATACTGAGGGGGGACTGCCACACATGAGGAGAAAACATTCATAAATGTACAGAAGAGGCATTTCAAATTAATTTCAACATTGATTAGTGTGAGGCATTACAATTTGCTCAGAATCATAAGATCAGAAAAAAGATGGAAAATAAGAATCTAAATGAGGCAGAGATGCAAAGAGGTCTTAGATTTTCGGTGACCAAGGTATTAAAGCTGTTACAGGAGCAAACAAAACATTAGGGTTTAATTCTTGAGGATTGGAATTGAAAATTAAAGAATTGCAGTTAAACCTGTACAAAGCACGGTCCGACCGCACGTGGAGCTCTGTGTATGGTTCTGGTCACCACATTATAAAAAGGATGTAGAAGCACCAGGGAGGATACAGAAATGATTGACAAGGATGATAAGGATTCTACTTCTCAACAAATGATAAACAGGCTGGGTGTCGGGCTCTAATTGGTCACTGGTGTTTTCACTTCTAAGCCAAGCTCCAGATGCTGCCGCTCTGTTACTCCATTGGGAGAGATTATCACTGCTCAGCCAGGAAGAAACCTCAGGAACTGGGCAGGAAATGTTCACAAAAATACTTTTAAAATGTGGGATCTTCCCTGCCCGTGTCCCCATCTGTGGGATCCTCAGTCTCTGGTTGTGATGTCCCCCTGGACTATCACATGGTGGCCATCTCCAATTAACTGATGACTCCTCACAGGATGCAGAGCTGCCCCACCATTGAAAAAACGCCAAGAGCCCAATGTATTGACCCCTATTTGGGACAGGGTCTCGATACAAGCATTAATTCTAAATACGTGCATTCCTCTGTGTACAAATATATCTCCTGCTCTTGTCCAAGTCTCTTCAAATTAACATCACATCGATGTTCCCTCAGAATCTACAGCCTGTTTCTATCTGTCCTGTCCCATCACTTTATAATTTAAAATTGTATCCAATCACCTTGGTAACAAAACAGTTGTCCTTGTCCAAGGCTGTCTTTGTATCTGCCTTTCTTCACACTGTTAATATTCAGATTACTGTTGTACATTTTGCTGTAATTTGACCAATCCTAAGAATTGACCTTACTTTATCTAAGTAGCAGCAAAATAAAATATAATTGTTGAATGTTGCAAGCTTTTTTTCACAGACAAGGAAAGGTCTGGGCAGGAATGAACTGTTGGAAATTATGAAAAACATGAGCATCCCCAGATCACGTCGTGTCCAGTTTTGATCCGAATGGAATGAGTGATTGATGAGCTCGAAGAAGAAATATAACTTTCCAATTCTGGAATGTGGAAGTTATTGATTCTGTGTGAGGGTTGGAGCAGATAGCGATTTGGAGAACCGCAAAACAGGCAAAGACTCACAGTGAATCTGCTGAAATTGAGTTTGAGGGCTGGAGATAGGATGTTGGGCACGAGGTTTAGGGGTATGTGAGGAAGCACTTTTTTATCCAGTGGGTGGTGATGGTCTGGAATGCGCTCCCTGGGAGGCTGGTACAGGCAGGTTGCCTCACATCTCTGGATGAGCACTTGGCACATCATAACATTCAGGGCTATGGGCAACTGCTGGCTGATGTGATTTGGTGGGAGTTGAGGTGTTTCAAACATGTTAGTGCTGAGTCGATTTGCCAAAGGGTCTCTTCTGCGCTGTCTGATTCTATGATTCTATGTTTGAAAGCATCTGTGGAACTGGTCATGGGGAACAGCGCAGGATGGGATAAGGGAAGAGGAGTTAAAGGCCTGGTTAATCAAAGACAGAAGGAATGAGCAAAGGCACTAAAATCTCCTGGAGGGTGGGTAACATTAGGGCACACTTTGAATGTCTTTAAAAGGTCCTTGGAGCTGTAGCCAAGGCCAAAATGGTCAGTCACAAATTAAACATCGATGTTGAGTAACTGCCGAACTGACCACTTGTTCTTGTTCGTACATATGTGGCTTTTGGTTACAGTCACTAGAACTTAAAATCAATTGAAACTCTTTGGGCCACAATCACCTGGCTCCCCTGCGTGGGGTTTTTGGGGGTTCACGTTTCAAGCATGTGAGTCATTACATAATGGCACTCCACCACTGATTGCCCCGCTGAGGAAGTTAAGGGCCTTTGTCTCCAGTTCTGTCTTCCAGATATCTGAACTCAGTGAACTGTTAGACAAGACAACACCTTACAATGCCAGGAAATAGCTTGGGGAATCTGTGTTGTATCCTCTCAATCGCAGCAACATCTTCCAATAATGGGAAATGAAAAACCACATATATTTCTCCAACTGTGCAGTTACAGAGGTTTTATTTCGATTCACCATTAAATCTTGACTTTAAGATCGATACCTACTGCCGTCAAAGTCAGTATCTCATTGGCCCTTTCTCTTTATCCACTTGTGGTGCTGTTTTTAATATTAGGAGCCGGAGTCTCCAAACCCTTCAGCTTTTTGATATCATCCAGCTTTCCCCCATTCAAAATATTATTTCAGTGAAATGTCAAACCTCACACTTACTAACATTAACTTTCATTGTTATTCATTGGCCCGTTTATCTCAGCCACGTTTCTTTGATCCTCAGAATTCATTATTATGCTTCCTATTTTAATATTGTCTGAAAATTTCTACATCACTCCCTCTCACCCTGTATCTCGATCATTGTTGTACACAGTTAACAGCAGTGAGTCCAAAGCAAAACCCCTCTGGACCTCCACTGCAAACACTCAGAAAAACTGCTTTCAACTCCCATTGTTTCTTCCCATCTCAGCAGTTTGCTTCCCTCCCCCTGATTTAATTCTGCTTCATTTTCTCCAATCAGATTCTAATTGGTAAAATCAAAATACTGCGGATGCTGGAATCGGAAACAAAAATGAAAAATGCTGGAAAATCTCAGCAGGTCTGACAGCATCTGTGAGGAGAGAATAGAGCCAACGTTTCGAATCTAGATGACTCTTCATTCAGCTATGACGAAGGGTCATCTAGACTTCAAACGTTGTCTCTATTTTCTCCCCATAGATGCTGTCAGACCTGCTGAGATTTTCCAGCATTTTCGGATCCTGTGAGGTATTGTACTTAAGCTTTCTGAAGATCCATGTACACAACATGCACTGCATTTCCACACACACTGTTTGTGTCACCTCATGAACGGATTCCAGTAAGTGTCAGGTGTAGAGTTCACACTTGGGGCCATGGAAAATCTAAATGTGTGTATCATTAATATTCATCTGCCGTGCTTACTTCATAACCATGAAGGTTTCTTTACACTGGTGTTACATCCACTTCACACAAACTGATCGTCACAAATACCTCACAACATAACTTGTTACATCATGCATGTAGACTTCTCTCATTTCACAATTACACGTTGGATTGCATAATTACAAGGATTTAACCAAAACCAAAGCACCCAATGTAAAAACATTATCGGAAGCTGCACGTGATAGCATTGTCAGAACTCAAGTTTTGTATTTCATTTTCTTCTGGTTTCCAGTTTTTTTTTTACACAGAAAAGTATGCTTTATTGAAACCTGCAGTTATATTGTCCTTTTTGCTCTTTGTAGGCAGAGTTTCACTCTCCAACCCAATTTCCAAATTCACATACTGTAAATTCTCATTTCAATTTAACAATGGCCCTGTGGTGAACCATCGTTGGTTCCCACTGGATAGGACTGAGCCAAGGTCTGGCCAGTACTACAAGTATGTACATATGTTGCTGTTGGGTTAGGGATGGGTTGTGCTACTTGTTGCTGTTGGGGTTAGGGTGGGGTTGTCACACCTTTGTATTGTAGTGTTGTGGTACATCCCAGTCGGGCTCCGCCTCCTGGGAGAGGTATAAAGGTCCCTGCTCTGGCTGGGACCCCTCAGTCTGGGATCGTGTATATAATTGTTAGCTGCTTTGTTACAGCAAATAAAAGCCTTTATTTCCTGAGCATCAAGCCTCGTGTATGATAACGCACATCAATTTTATTTGCTGTAAATAAACACTCGTCGAAGAAAAAAAAAGAGAGTATGGAGCAGATACTGAAGCCGGAACGCCTTACACTAGATCCACGTGCGGTGGGCGCCTCTAACACCTTCGACCACTGGCTGAAGTGTTTCGAAGACTACCTGGCAGCCTCCGCAGCGGTCACCACAGATGATGACAGACTCCAGGTCCTCCATGCGAGGGTAAGCGACACTGTCTACCTCGCGATCCGTGCGGCCACCGATTACACAAAGGCCCTCGAGCTTCTGAAGAAGCGTTATATCAAACCGCCCAACGAAATACACGCTCGTTACCTCTTAGCCACTCGACGACGGCAGTCTGGCGAAACGATGGAGGAATACGCGAACGAGCTCCTACAGCTAGCCAGGGGCTGTAACTGCAAAGCTGTGTCGGCTGAGCAGTGTATGAACGACCTTGCCCGAGATGCGTTTGTGGCGGGAGTCGGATCGTCGTACATTCGACTTAAACTACTGGAGAAAGGTAACCTTGATCTTACCCAGGCAATAGAGCTAGCGGAGATGCTGGAGACGGCCTCCAAAAGCCTAGTATTGTATCCTGAAGACCACATGGAGACAACGTGGCAGGAGCAGTCGCCAATCCCTCCTCGTCCCTTGGGTTCAAAATGCTGTGTAATGGCGTAACACTCGGGCCAGACGACGGCAGCAGCTCCGGGCGGCCCGCGGTGTTACTTCTGTGGGGGAGCGAAGCATACTCGGCAACGGTGTCCCGCTAAAGCTGTGTTGTGCTCCGCCTGCGGTAAGAAGGGGCACTATTCGAAAGTGTGCCGATCTAAATCTAGGAACGGCAGTGCGGCCTGCGATTCCTCAGAGCCCGGTTCTTCGTCGTCGAAATCATCGAGGGGTTCGTCCACGTGCGAGGCCAGGACGACGCCATTACGGTCGACGGAGTCGGAGATGTGTGACCACCAGGGGTCGCTGAGTTTGGCGCCATCACCCACGTGCGACCTATGGGAGCGGCCATGTTGGTCAGCACCGACCGCGAACGACCAGCAGGGGTCATCCTCGTCGATTTCAGCTGCCTGCAGTGGCGCTCATGAACCAACGGTGGCGTCGATCATCCTGGACCAGGCCAAGCCTCATAGACTTGACAACTCTATGATGAACATCCAGGTAAATGACCACTTGATTTATTGTCTGTTTGACAGCGGGAGCACTGAGAGCTTTATCCACCCAGACACTGTGAAGCGGTGTGGACTCCGGATTCAACCTGCCAAACAGACAATTTTTATGGCATCGAGGTCCCGGTCTGTCACCGTGCTAGGGAGTTGCGTGGTCACCTTAACGGTGCAAGGCACAGTTTAAGAGCATTTCAAGCTCCTAGTGTTGCCGTACCTTTGCGCGCCAATACTTCTCGGATTTAACTTCATGGTCCACTTGAGGAGTGTAACCCTACAGTACGGTGGGCCACTCCCTTCACTTTCAGTGGGAGAACCGCAGCCTCCAAATTGCCCAACGCGCCCCGCCTGTAGCCTCTCGACGCTGAAGATCACCACACCCTCCCTGTTCCAGAATCTTGTGCCAGGCTGCAAGCCCATTGCGACTAAGAGTAGGCATTACAGCGCTGAGGATCAGATCTTCATTCAAAGAAAGAATCATACAACCCAGTGCTAGTCCGTGGAGAGCGCAGGTCGTGGTGGTCAAGAGCGGGAACAAACCCTGGATGGTCATTGACTATAGTCAGACCATTAATTGATACACACAGCTGGATGCATATCCCCTCCCGCGCATATCTGATATGGTCAATCAGATTGCGCAGTACCAGGTGTTCTCCACCATAGACCTCAAGTCTGCCTACCACCAACTCCCCATTCGCCCAGAGGACCGACAATACACGGCTTTTGAGGCGGATGGTCGATTGTATCACTTTCTCAGGGTTCCCTTTGGTGTCACCAATGGGGTCTCGGTCTTCCAGCGTGCTATGGACCGAATGGTGGACCAGAACGGGCTGCGGGCTACCTTCCCGTACCTGGATAACGTCACCATCTGCAGCCATGACCAGCAGGACCACGACACAAATCTCCTGAATTTCCTATGCACTGCATCTTGCCTGAACCTAACCTACAACAGGGAGAAGTGTGTGTTCCGTACGCGCCGTTTAGCCATCCTAGGATATGTGGTGGAAAACGGGGTCATTGGCCCTGATCCAGACCGTATGCGCCCCCTTTCTGAACTTCCCTTGCCTGCTAGTGCAAAAGCACTGAGAAGATGCTTAGGCTTCTTCTCTTATTATGCGCAGTGGGTTCCCAGTTACGCGGACAAAGCCCGTCCGCTCATTAAGTCCACTACTTTTCCCCTAACACCAGAGGCCCGATTGGCCTTCGATAAATTAAAAGCCGACATCGCAAAAGCTACGATGCATGCTGTTGATGAGTCCATCCCCTTTCAGGTGGAGAGCGATGCATCTGATTTCGCCCTGGCCGCCACACTTAACCAGGCGGGCAGGCCCGTCGCATTTTGACCCGCACCCTCCAAGGCCCCGAAATCCGGCATTCAGCGGTGGAAAAGGAGGCCCAGGCCATTGTGGAGGCCGTCAGGCACTGGCGCCATTGCTTGGCGGGAAAACGGTTCACCCTGATCACGGTCCAGCGGTCCGTGGCGTTCATGTTTAATAAAACGCAGAGGGGCAAGATCAAGAATGACAAGACCTTGCGGTGGAGAATTGAACTCTCCACCTATAACTACGACATCATATACCGTCCAGGGAAACTCAATGAGCCCTCGGATGCCCTCTCGCGTGGAACATGCACCAGTATACAGGAGGACCGTTTTCAGGCTCTCCATAATGACCTATGCCATCCTGGGGTCACTCGGCTCTACCACTTTATAAAAGCCCGCAACCTGCCCTACTCGGTGGAGGACGTCAGGTCCGTAACAAGAAGCTGTCGGGTTTGCGCGGAATGCAAACCGCACTTTTACCGACCTGACCGGGCACATTTAGTCAAGGCCACTCGTCCCTTCGAGAGACTGAGTGTCGATTTTAAGGGCTCCCTTCCCTCAACAGATCGGAATGTGTACTTCCTCAATATCATTGACGAGTACTCTAGGTTCCCTTTTGTTGTTCCCTGCTCTGATACATCCGCTGCCACGGTTATCAAGGCATTCCGTGATCTCTTTACCCTGTTCGGGTACCCCGGCTACATCCATAGCGACAGGGGCTCGTCGTTCATGAGCGATGACTTGAGGCAATTCCTGCTCTCATATGGGATTGCCTCTAGTAGGACCACGAGCTACAACCCTAGGGGTAACGGACAGGTGGAACGTGAGAATGCTACAGTCTGGAAGGCTGTCTTACTGGCGTTGAAGTCAAAAAGCCTTCCAGTCTCCCGTTGGCAAGAGGTGCTCCCTGATGCGCTCCATTCTATTCGCTCACTCCTGTGTACGGCAACCAACGCTACTCCCCATGAGAGGCTGTTTTCATTCCCTCGGAAGTCTTCCTCGGTGACCTCATTACCGTCTTGGTTGACGTACTCAGGACCCGTCCTCCTGCGGCGACATGCAAGGGCCCGCAAGTCCGACCCGTTGGTCGAACAGGTCCATCTCCTCCACGCCAACCCTCAGTATGCCTATGTGGCATACCCTGACGGGCGAGAGGACACGGTCTCGATCCGAGACCTGGCGCCAGCAGGGGACGTAGCAACCCCTGTCGCTCCCATACCCCCTGTTACAAACCCCTTAACTCTTGTTTCTCCCCCGGACACGGCGCGGGCAGCATCGGGACCATTGCTTAACCCTTTTACTCCCGTGTACAGCTTGCCTGAGTCCAGAGGATGGTCGCCACTTCAGGGCGTGTCGGGACTCCATGGATTACCGTCACCTCAGGGTCAACCGGCCTGTGAGTTTGTGGAGGAACAGCTGGACATCGCCTTGGGGAGAACGCCACCGCAAGTGCCTACTCCGGTGTCACCGCCGGTATTGAGGAGGTCACGACGGTGCGGTCCCCCTGACCGTCTGAACTTATAGACTGATGACAAATTATTCTGTTTTTGTACCCCGCCGGCCTTTGTTTTCAAAGGAGGGGTGAATGTGGTGAACCATCGTTGGTTCCCACTGGATAGTACTGAGCCAGGGTCTGGCCAGTTCTACAAGTATGTACATATGTTGCTGTTGGGTTAGGGATGGGTTGTGCTACTTGTTGCTGTTGGGGTTAGGGTCGGGTTATTACACCTTTGTATTGTAGTGTTGTGGAACATCCCAGTCGGGCTCCGCCTCCTGGGAGAGGTATAAAGGTCCCTGCTCTGGCTGGGACCCCTCAGTCTGGGATCGTGCATATAATTGTTAGCTGCTTTGTTACAGCAAATAAAAGCCTTTATTTCCTGAGCATCAAGCCTCGTGTATGATAACGCGCATCAGGCCCATAACTTCCAATTAGCAGCAGAAAGCCATGGGCTGCCAAATATAAAACTTTTTGTTGCTGACTTACCTGTGTTCAAAAATTGCCAATTAACTTCCAATGGGAGCAGCAGCCTTCAGCAATACGATCTCAATAGGCTCCAGTGTGACGCCGGATTACTCGATCCACGCTGTTTTATGATGGAGCCAGCTTGGGAACTCCCTTTGAGATCCTGCTTGGAAATAGCAGTTTTCAATTGGAAACAGAGCAGAAAGATTCCCTGCTGTAACAAAAGGGATGTTGAAGCTTTTTGATCGTTCATTTTTTCCTCTTTGTTTCAAGTAGATAAGCCTATTGTTATGGTTTTGCTGCCATCTTGAACCTTCAAGGCTTCCCAAGTCCTCTTTATAGCCAAGACTTTTCTTGACTTCTCTTCAAGCGTTTAAGTTTATTCATTAGTGTCACAAGTCGGCTTACATTAACACTGCAATGAAATTATTGTGAAAATCCCCTGTCACCACACTCCAGAGCTTGTTTGAGTACACTGAGGGAGGATTTAACATGGCCAATGCACCTTACCAGCATATTTGTCGACTGTGGGAGGAAACCGGAGCACCCGGAGGAAACCCACGCAGACACTGGGAGAACGTGCAGACTCCACACAGACAGTGAGCCAAGACCCTGGCAGACTCCACACAGACAGTGAGCCAAGACCCTGGCGCTGTGAGGCAGCGGTGCTAACCATTGTGCCACCGAGCTTAACATTGAAACATAGAAAGTAGAAACAGTAGGAGGCCATTTGACCCGTGCAGACCACGGCTGATCATCCAACTCAATAGCCTGATCCCACCTTCCCCCCGTATCCTTTGATCTCCTTCACCTGAAGAACTATATCTAACTCCTTCCAGAAAATCTACAATGTTTTGACCTCAACTAGTTTGCTAACTGCAACCCTTTCCTATGTAACCTCTTCCTATCCCTGTCCGCTCCCTGGGGCTTCCCTTCGGGATCTTTCCCTGTTCTCTCTTGCTGGGACACATGTTTCCATTGGCACTCCACTCCCTGTCACATGACCCATGTTTTTTGTGCTGTTTTTATCTTGCACAGGTGGACTTAACTACTCCTGAGTCCAAAAAGCTGCACAAAGACAGGGAGGGATCTGAGCATGTGCAATCCCAGTCTGTACAAGCATGGATACTGCACCATCTGCGGGATTTGGAGGTCTGGAATTCTGCCCGCAACTCATTACCTTTGGAAGAAAGAATACTTTGCTACAGTGAAGGTTTATGTTGTACAGTTTATCCTGGGTAAAAAAATAATGCAGCTTAACCTGGACACACCTGGTGCAGCTTAACCTGGGCACACCTGGTGTGGCTTACCCTGGGTACACAAGGTGCAGGTTAACCTGGGAACACCTGGTGTGGCTTTACCTGTGTACACCAGGTGCAGGTTAACCTGGGCACACTTGGTGCAGGTTAACCTGGGCACGCCTGCTGCAGGTTAACCTGGGCGCACCTGGTGTAGTTTAACCTGGGTACACTTGGTGCAAGTTAACCTGGGCAAACCTGGTGCAGCTTAACATGGGAAAACCTGGTGCAGGTTAGTCTGGGTACACCTGGTGCAGGTTAGTCTGGGCACACCTGTTGCAGTTTAACCTGGGTACAGCAGGTGCAGGTTAACCTGGGCACACCTGGTACAGGTTAACCTGGGCATACCTGGTGCAGGTTAACCTGGGTACAGCAGGTGCAGGTTAACCTGGGCACACCTGGTACAGGTTAACCTGGGCATACCTGGTGCAGGTTAACCTGAGCAAACTTGGTGCAGCTTAACCGGGGCACACCCAGTGCAGATTAACCTGGGTACACCTGGCGCAGGTTAAACTGGGTACACCTGGTGCAGGTTAACCTGGGCACACCTGGTGCAGGTTAACCTGGTGAAGAAGGGAAAGGGTTAATGTTTTTTTTTGTACTCAATGTATTTTGTGCCTAAAAGGTTGAACTTTGTACCTGGAATGTATCATAAACATAACCCTTCCTTATGGCTAGCCTCCCCTTTGTTTATATTGCTCCTGGTAGTAGTATAAGCCATTTGTTCATGTCTTTCATCGTTAACTTTTAGTAGTATAAGCCATTTGTTCATGGTTCCCTTGCTTGTTTATATCATTCTGATAAAACAGACAGTTAAATGTAGATGTAGGGTTGTAAGTCTTACTTTTTCCGTAGGCTTGTGTATGATTTAAACAAAGGAAGCAGCTATCAAATGGTAGAGTGCAAGAATGGCCATTTGAAGCAGGACTCCCACTGGGACAGCTGCAATCGTACACAGTCACTTCAAAGGAAAGGCCGCGGGAAGAGCAGGGGACCAGAGGTGGCACCTTGACTGCAACGACCAGGAGAATTGTGCTTTATGACCCAAGGATACCTGATAGTCTCTAACCATGATGCAGAGACTATCAGAAGCTGTTAAAGGAACTATAATTTATGATCAAGGACTGTTAACTGGACTTTGCTTTATGGCTTGTATTGGGAACCCTGATGTATAAATGTCCACGCTTCTTGTGTTCAGAGAGAACTTTGGCTTCCGCTTTCAAGGGGTCAAGTTCTCCCATAAGCTTGTGAGAATAAAGCCTGACTGTATTTTGACTCATACCAGCCTCAAGAGGTATACTTACCGACTTCACCTTGGTACACCAGGTACAGGTTAACCTGGGCACACCTGGTGCAGCTTAACCTGGGCACACTTGGTGCAGGTTAACCTGGGTACACCTGGTGCAGGTTAACCTGGGCACACCTGGTGCAGTTTAACCTGGGCACACCTGGTCCAGCTTAACCTGGGTACACCAGGTGCAGCTTAACCTTGGCACACCTGGTGCCACTTAACCTGGGCACACCTGGTGCAGCTTAACCTGGGCACACCTGGTGCAGCTTAACCTGGGCACACCTGGTGCAGCTTAACCTGGGTATACTCGGTGCAGGTTAATCTGGGCACACTTTATGCAGCTTAACCTGACCACACCTGGTGCAGCTTAACCTGACCACACCTGGTGCAGCTTAACCTGACCACACCTGGTGCAGCTTAACCTGACCACACCTGGTGCAGCTTAACCTGACCACACCTGGTGCAGCTTAACCTGACCACACCTGGTGCAGGTTAACCTGGACACACCTATCATCTCACATTGAAACCAGAGGTTCACAATCCTGGGAAGGACCCTATTGTGCACATCTCATCCTACCTGTTTTTGTTTCCATACAGATAGCTAGTGTCAGCTATGTTCGGAATGTCTTTATTGTTATTTTAATAATATTTAATCATATAAAGACTGCACCAACAACAATCCCACCCAGGCCCTATCCCCATAACCGCACATATTTATCCCTCTAAACCCCTGACATGAAGGGGCAATTTAGTCTGCACGTTCTCCCCGTGTCTGCGTGGATGTCCTCTGGATGCTCCAGTTTCCTCCCACAAGTCTGAAAGATGTGCTGGTTAGGGTGCATTGGTCGTGATAAATTCTCCCTCAGTGTAACCCAAGCAGGCGCCGGTCGGAGTGCGGCGACGAAGGGATTTTCACAGTATCTTCATTGCAGTATTAATGTAAGCCTCCTTGTGACACTAATAAGGAAAAATAGCATGGCGATTCAACCTAAACCTCCCACCTGGAGTGTGGGAGCAAACCAGAGCACCCGGAGGAAACCCACGCAGACAAAAGGAGAAAGTGCAGACTCCGCACAGAGAGTGGCCCGAAGTCAGAATCATACCTGGGCACCTGGCAGCAGTGCTGACCACTGTGCCGTCATGCTGCCCACATTACTGATAGTATTCCACTCAATGGGTAACTGGAAGGCTTGGAAGGATTGCTGAATTGACCACCTTATTGTGGTTGTGTTCTGTGAGAATCCCAGTGTGTGCAGTGCTAGCATTTTATTAGCTGAGCACTAGATGGAGCCATGGTGTTATTAATCACCCTGTAGCGGGCTTCCATTTATATCATTTCCTTCAGGACATCTTCAAGCACATTTCAGACAATGAAGGACTGTTGAAGTGTCGGGGTGAATGTTACGGGGGTGGGAGGTGTGGGGAGGACAAAGCGTGGCAGGCAGGACGGTGTAAAGTTGGGTGCAATTTCATGGGAGGCAGTCCCAGGACTTACTCACCCCGGTGCAATTATACCTGTGGTTCACTCCACCCTCAACCCCCAGCTCGGCATGGTGACGGCAAGTGGGTTGGCGGGGTAGGGGGGGGTGTGCCTTTACAGGCAACCAGTGACCATCAGAGGGCCCCCTTTCTCACCAAAGTCTACTTCCCACGACCCCATGCATCCCCCCACACCCTCACCCTCGCTGGGCCTGCCCATTTATCTTTGCACCCAGCTCCAACAATTATTGCCGCTGGGGACTGGATGTAGTTCCAGCAGTGGCCACCACTCCTGGTGGCGCTTCTGAGACCAAAGAGCTGCCAGCCATTTGATTGGTTAAACGGCTGCAGGGTCACCTAGAAAAGTGAGGTTTTTTTTGTTCATTCAACCATGGACAGTGTGGCCCGCCATCCCTAATTGCCCTTGAACTGAGTGGCTTGTAGGGATATTTTAGAGTTATATAATCCCTAAATGCAGAAGGAGACCATTCGGCCCATCGAGCCTGCACTGACTACAATCCCACCCAGGCCCTATCCTTGTGACTCCACGTATTTACCCTGCTAATCTCCTTAATTTACACATTTAAGGACACAAAAGGGAAATTTAGTACAGCCAATCAACCTAACCTGCGCATCTTTGGAATGTCAGAGGGAACCAGAGCACCCAGAGGAAACACACACAGACACAGGGAGAATGTGCAAACTCCACACAGACAGTGGCCCCAGGCCAGACTTGAACCCGGGTCTCTGGCGCTGTGAGGCAGCAGTACTAACCACTGTGCCACTGTGCTACCCCTTAGAATCCCTACAGTGCAAAAGGAGGCCATTCGGCCCATCGAGTCCGTACCGACTACAAGCCCATCCAGGCCCTATTCCCGTAACCCCACATATTTACCATGCTAATCTCCTGACGCTGAGGTCAAATTAGCATGACCAATTGACCTAACCCGCACATTTTTGGAGCGTGAGTTGACTATATTGCTGTGGGTCCGGAGTTACATGTAGGCCAGACCAGGTAAGGATGATAGATTTCTTCTCGAAAGGACATCAGGTGGGTTTTACAACAATTGACAATGGTTAACATTTGACTTTTAATTCCAGTTCTTTTTACTGAGACAAATTCCACCATCTGCCCTGGTAGGATTTGAACCCAGGTCCCCAGAGCATTACCTTGGGTCTCTGGATTACTAGTCCAGTGACAATACATCACTGCCTCCTCTGTTCTGGGTGGTGGGAGGTGCGGAGGATTGGTAGTGAGGGGGCCCTATACACCATTAAATCCTGGCTGTAGTTACCACTGCATTATAGGAAACACAGTAGTCAATCTCTGCTCAGATGCACCATAGAAAGCACCCTTTCTGGATGTATCACAGTTTAGCATGGCTGCTGCTCTGACCAAGACTGCAAGAAACTACGAAAGGTCGTGAAAGTAGCCCAGTCCATCATGCAAACTAATCTCCCATCCATTGACTCTGTCTAGACTTCCCGCTGCCTCAGAAAAGCAGCCAGCATAATCAAGGATCCCACGCACCCCGGACATACTCTCTTCTACCTTCTTCCGTCGGAAAAAAGATACAACAGTCTGAGGTCACGTACCAACCGACTCAAGAACAGCTTCTCCCCTGCTGCCATCAGACTTTTGAATGGACCTACCTCGTATTAAGTTGATCTTTCTCTACACCCTAGCTATGAGTGTAACACGACATTCCGCACTCTCTCATTTCCTTTTCTATGAACAGTATGCTTTGTCTGTATAGTGCACAAGAAACAATACTTTGCAGTATACTAACACATGTGACAGTAATAAATCAAATCAGGGTGCTATTCACTGAATCATGGCTAATACTATCATGGCGGGTGCTGAAGGAGAAATTAAAGGCACTTTGTTGTGGGAAAAATCCACTAGTAGTCAGACTTCGAGATTCAGAAAATACGATTTATTAAACGGATCCGTGGAGACAAGGCACATTGGTCTATAGCAAACCTTCTCTCAATTGTATGCCGGGAGCGGTTCAATTTTATACCCTTTACACAATGGGCATACCGGTGATTCGAACATTATCACATTGTTTAAGTGAGTACAAGTATTTAACATTTCATGAATGGGTACATTTCCCCATGTTTACAAGAGTACAAACAGGTATAGGCATTTAACATTTTATGAATGGGTACATTTCCTCATGTTTACAAGAGTACAAACAGGTATAGACATTAAGCATTTTATGAATGGGTACATCTCCTTATGTCTGTATCTATCAATGGCTAGCTTTGTCTCGTTCAGGTGCTAATCGGTTCCCTCGCATTCATATTTCCCGCGTTCCTTTAACATTAATCTAAGCTCTTTGTTTAGGGGTTTCCTTATCTTAAAAGATGGCTTGACCCTTGGCTTTGGCTTCCTGAGGTGTTTGTTTGCTCTGAGTCACTGTCTGTGATTTGGAAATGGCTTGTCTGTTAGGTTTTTCTGAACAGCAGGAGCCTGTGTCTGCTCTTTTGGCATTCCCAGTTAACCCTTTATGTGCCAGGCAGCCATTTTAAAGTGTGCTTTCTTGTATTGCCATTTTAAAGTGTGCTCCCTTGTATTTTTCCCCTTACAGTCCCTCTTTTTTGGTCGGATTATAGCTTGAACAATCCCCAGACCAACAATCATACATTCACATATACAGGTCTTCGTTCTTCTCTCCTTCTTTGCTTCTTTCGATGTCTTTATTTCTTCCAGTATCTTTATTTCTTCTGACGTCTTCGGTAATCTTCATTAGGGGCTCTTCTTCGATGTACACACTGGCTCCTGGCACAATTCTTGTCAACATTATTTTAAAACAGGCTTTAAGGCATCCCACAGTCAGACAACAGACAAGTATAATGACAATGAGTATAATCAACCCATGTAACAGGTACGATTCCCAGGATTCTCCCACCAGCCATGCCAGCCAACTACTTCCTCTCTTGGGTCCCTGTCTAAAGTTATCAAGTTGTTTCCTGATGTCATTGATGACCTGTGTAATATTGTAAGACTCATCTGTATTTGGCTTCCCGTTTGATCCCACCACCTGGTAAGTATCAAAGGGGTATGTCCATTTGGCTGAGCTTACGTGAGTTCCATTACATTGCCCGCAAATAAGCTGTCTTCCCGCGGTTATATTTAAACATTTTTGTTCGTCACAAATACAAGTAATCTGTCCCTTGTTAATCCGACAATGTTGACGGACACACTGTGTCTGTACACAAGAATCATTCTTAGGGACTAAGGCATAGGCACATCCCCATCCCTGCCCCGTGAAACAAAGCGGATAGCTTGCAGTGTCTGGGCAAGCTTTTCCTCCCTCCTTTTGGGACCGCTCGCATGTAGGATTTGTGGGGTTTACAAGTCCCACACATCTCCCCTGTAAACCTCTTTTATATTTGCCAATTTGTCCCTTACAGGGTGTCTCTGATGTATCTACAGTATATAAGTCATGAGGGGTCCACCCAGGGGTGGCTACAAATAGGGCTTCTACAGATTGTGTTAATGGGTAACATACAGTTCGATTCCCATGTAAATGTATGTGGGCTTTGTAAAACAAGTTATCTTCTAGCCCAGTCAGATTTACAGTTGCCACAACGCAAAATAATACAATTACATACGCGATTACATACATTTTCGCAACAGTTATAAAACTTAACACTACAATTCAATTTTTTACAGTTATTTCATTTATTAACCCGCGCACGCCGGCTCTTGCTTGCAGTCTTTGCCTGTGTTGAGGAAAGCAGTTCTGTTAGTTCATCAATTTAGCTACTTATCTCCTTTGTATAATTCCAGCTGCGTCCAGTGCTTCCAGACACCTTTCCCTCTTATGTCTATACAGGCACAGGTGTCCCCACTAATTATAATTTCATATGGCCCATTCCACTTTGGTGCAAACCCTGGTTTGTCGGGTAGTGTTTTCACTAGGACGTGACTTCCCACTGTTGGGACGTCAGGGAGCATTTCCAGCTCTCTCTCTGCGTCTTTTATTTCCTGATTGTCTTTTACCAATTTGCGCATCCCTTTTAGCTGGGTGCTCAGGTCCAGAACGTATCTCTTGATTTTATCTTTTAGTGGACCGACATCGGTCCCACCTGTTATGATGCTTTCTGGTAATTGCATCGCCCGTCTGTCATTAGTTCATAAGGGGTTAATCCGGTTGTCCGGTTTGTGGTAGCTCTTAATTTCATTAGTATGGTGGGCAATACCTCTGTCCACCTTCTCCCTGATGTTTGTATGTCTTTAGCTAGTGCATTATACATTTTAACTATATATCCCCCTTCCATAGCAAGCTTAGTGTGAATTAAATAACACTTTGTACTGGCCTTTTTTGGCTGCAATTGGACATCCATTCATTTGTATGTAATCTTATCAAAAGACATTGCTTTCCCCATTAAAATCACATGACATACAGTTCCGATCTTTATATGAGTACTCTTACATTATCTCTAATTTGATCATTTGTTTGCGTGCAAGTGCCGCACCACAGTACTTCACAAAATAATTGTCTTTATCAATACACAATATATAGTATATGAATATATCATACAAAGTTGGTTAAGGCTTTTCAGGATTTGATGTTATTCTTGTGTCTATATGGCAGTGCTATACTGTATAATAAAAATAATCAAGCGGCAGTTGTATCAGACCACTTTACACATCGTAACCGTGATATCCAAACCCTTTTAATTCAAGCCGTTTCTATTTTTAAACTGAGCTCCAGATCGAAACCCCCGCACTCTAGGAAAAGTAACAGGCGCCGAATCAAAATCAAAGCAGGTACAATGCATACCAGTTATTTGATTAGGAACATTTTGGTTTCTTAACTGGCTAGGTTTTAAGCTTTGCAGTGCTTTTATATTTGGCAAACCTTGAACCTTGATGGCTCATGAAATTCCGACGGCAGTACATAATTTTAACTAGTTCAGAATACTAAACTATCTGACGTTCGCAAATCGCGATATTCTGCGATTAATACTGTATTTCACTGACTTGATATACTTTAAACTGATTCATAGACCTCAGTCTTTTGTTCCTGCTTTTCTACCTTTCCACAAAATAACTTATTTTCTTCTCTTAACTCCTCAACTAACTCTTATAATTTCTACTTCAAGACAAAGGAAAGAGCACATGCTTCCTTCCAAGGTTTAAATCCTTTCTTAACATTAAAACATTAAAGCAAACAACAAAGCATCCACGCAACCACTTTGTTTAAACACACACACACACATGGAAGCTTCCAAAAGTCATTCCACAGTACATCCTTTTTCATTCAAACTTTTCATTTCAGACTGGGATGAGTGTAAAACATTCAAAGAGAATACAGAACATTGATTAAGACAATCGCTTTTATTCTTCTTTCTTCCAAACTGTAATTGACTCAAAACAGAAGTAAATTCAAGAAATCTTATCACTTTAATCTTTAACAGTTTTAACACTCTCCCAGCCCCCTGAGGCTAAACCAAGGTGCAATACACTGCACCCACTGCCTGTAGCAAACATTCCACAGGAACAAAGAGCTCCCTGCTCTCAATCTAATTACAACAACAACCACCTACATTCGACAAGCTACCAGATCTCACAAACACACTGAAATACAAAAACTAAGATCTCTCCTATCCATCTGCAGGTATGCCACTAGCCCATTCTACCAATTCATCGTAATCTTGGGACATAATCACTCCCATTTTTAGGATGACCTGGTGAGAACTAGAGAGTCCATCCTTAAAAGCCTGGATGAACGCTCGATCTCCTCGCCCTGGATTCCCATGTCCTGAGCACTCTTGGTATATTCGGAACAATCGTTCCCCATACTCAGAGGCTCCTTCTCCTTTTAGCTGCTTTGTGGTGGTAATTCTGCTCCAGTTAGTGGGAGCATTCCCTAAGACCCTCTGAATTTCTTCTTTAAACTGTAAGAAGGGTGCCTGTTGGGCATCTATTTCTGCTGTTAGGGGGATTACATGTGTCCACCGTCCCCCACTATAATCCTGTGCTATAGGGGCAACGGGTCCCCCTGCTACCTGCCTCCACTTATCCGCTGGACAGGCTGCCCTGACCAGCCGGTGTATGTCTCTTAGGTATAATTGATGTCCTCCCCAGATTGTGTCTAATTCTTCCCAGAATGTAGTGTTCGCGCTTCTGGTTTGTAATTTGCCCAGGGAAGCCATTATCTGCTGTCTTTCCCCTGGGGTAAAGGGTTTATAATTTGCCTTGGGTCGCGCTGCGGTCCCCCCTCTAGTTATGGGCGCTAAGTTGTGTTCCAGCTGTTCCCACTCTTCTGAGGGTGCCGTTGGCCCTTGCTGGGTAGACTCATAAGAAGGTAGAGGATCAGTTTCTCCTCCCCCTTGCCTTTCTAAAACCTGATTTCGTTTTTCCAATTCCCTCACTTGGGATTCTAGTTCTTTAATTCTTTCTTTGTCCTCTCTCCATTTCCTTGTAGAGGCAATTGTTTGTTCAATTAGACCTGCTAACTGATGTGTTAACATTATTCCTATTTTCTTCGTTCTGTTTCTTTTTACTTTATCTATCCACTTTCTCTGCTGCTCTAAGGTTTGAGAAGTATCCCAGCCATCCTTTTGCATTCTCTTTATTAACTCCTTCCTGTCTGTCATGTAGATTTCAATCAGGGAACCTGCAGATCCCCTTTTAACTTCACTATCTGCCATTTCGCAGATTTCACTAACCCCGGCCACGATTATTCTTTAGTAAAGTGTGCTAACTACCGTAGGGACTTCACTACCCCCGGCCACTATTACTACTCTTAGCAAAGTGTGTTAACTACCGTAGGGACTTCACTACCCCCGGCCACTATTGCTATTCTCACACCGTGTTTTACTGCCGTTACAGGGTTTTAAGTTATACTCACGGCTTCCATGATTACCACTTCGGCAATGTGCTTCTCCACCGGATTTCGGTTTAGGTCAGAGTTGATCAAACTCCTGTTCCGCCCCGCTTTTCACCACATTGACAGTACAGTTCCCAACTTTTCAATAACTTTCATGCAATCAGCTGGCACCTCTGCGTCTGTTCGCCACTACAGAGGGTGATGTTAAACCGACTTCTGCCCTTTTGTGCTTCACAATCCTTTAGTGCCCTTGGTGTCTCTCACTCACTTCAATTCCTGACCTTCACGTGGCAGATTTCTGCTCTTAATAGCCAGTCTAAGGCAGAGGTTTTGAGACAGGCACTACCTTGCCCTTTTTGTCGATCAGCACAAATCACAGTTATTTATTCCTATCAGCAGTTAGTACTTATCACTATAACAAATACTATCACAAATACACAGTACAAATATTTCCCCCATATAATCCGTATTTTCTGATCCAGTCCGACTGTCACAGATTCCGTGATCTCTACCCCGGTTGCAACCGTGGCCAATCGGTCTCACCAGTAATAGGATCCTAGCCGACTACGCCATTTGTTGTGGGAAAAATCCACTAGTAGTCAGACTTCGAGATTCAGAAAATACGATTTATTAAATGGAGCTCCATGGAGACAAGGTACTTGGTCTGTAGCAAACCTTCTCTCAATTGTATGCCGGGAGCGGTTCAATTTTATACCCTTTACACAATGGGTAAACCGGTGAGTCGAACATTATCACATTGTTTAAGTGAGCACAAGTATTTAACATTTTATGAATGGGTACATTTCCTCATGTTTACAAGAGTACAAACAGGTATAGACATTTAGCAGTTTATGAATGGGTACATCTCCTTATGTCTGTATCTATCAATGGCTAGTTTCGTCTCGTTCAGGTGCTAATCGGTTCCCTCGCATTCATATTTCCCGCCTTCCTTTAACATTAATCTAAGCTCTTTGTTTTGGGGTTTCCTTATCTTAAAAGGTGTCTTGACCCTTGGCTTTGGCTTCCTGAGGTGTTTGTTTGCTATGAGTCACTGTCTGTGATTTGGAAATGGCTTGTCTGTTAGGTTTTTCTGAACAGCAGGAGCCTGTGTCTGCTCTTTTGGCTTTCCCAGTTAACCCTTTATGTGCCAGGCAGCCATTTTAAAGTGTGCTTTCTTGTATTGCCATTTTAGAGTGTGCCCCCCTTGTATTTTCCACCTTACAGTGAACAATCACTGAAACAACTATATGATGACATCAACAATTTCCAATCCACCATCAGACTCACCATGGACTACTCTCCGGAATCAGTTGCATTCTTGGACACACACATCTCCAACAAGGACGGTCACCTCAGCACTTCACTGTACCGCAAGCCCACGGATAACCTCACGATGCTCCACTTCTCCAGCTTCCACCCTAAACACGTTAAAGAAGCCATACCCTACGGACAAGCCCTCAGTATACACAGGATCTGCTCAGATGAGGAGGATCGCAACAGACACCTCCAGACGCTGAAAGATGCCCTCATAAGAAAAGGATATGGCGCTCGACTCATCGATCGACAGTTCTGACGCGCCACAGCGAAAAACCGCACCGACCTCCTCAGAAGACAAACACAGGACATGGCGGACAGAGTACCCTTCGTCGTCCAGTACTTCCCCGGAACGGAGAAGCTACGACATCTTCTCCGGAGCCTTCAACATGTCATTGATGAAGATGAACATCTCGCCAAGGCCATTCCCACACCCCCACTTCATGTCTTCAAACAACCGCATAACCTCAAACAGACCATTGTCTGCAGCAAACTAACTAGCCTTCAGGAGAACAGTGACCACGACACCACACAGCCCTGCCACAGCAACCATGCAAGATGTGCCAGATCATTGACACGGATGCCATCATCTCACGTGAGAACACCATCCACCAGGTACACGGTACATACTCTGGCAACTTGGCCAACATTGTCTACCTGATACGCTGCAGGAAAGGATGTCCCGAGGCATGGTACATTGGGGAGACCCTGCAGACACTCTGACAACGGATGAATGAACACCGCTCGACAATCATCAGGCAAGAGTGTTCTCTTCCTGTTGGGGAACACTTCAGCGGTCACGGGCATTCGGCCTCTGATCTTCGGGTAAGCGTTCTCCAAGGCGGCCTTCATGACACATGACAACGCAGAGTCGCTGAGCAGAAAATGATAGCCAAGTTCCGCACACATGAGGACGTCCTCAACAGGGATCTTGGGTTCATGTCACACTATCTGTAACCCCCACGACTTGCCTGGGCTTGCAAAATCTCACTAACTGTCCTGTCTGGAGACAATACACATCTTTAACCTGTGCTTAAAGCTCTCTCCACTCACATTGTCTGTACCTTTAAGACTTGATTGCCTTTTAGGACTCGCATTCCAACCATTATTTTGTAAATTGAGTTTGTGTCTTTATATGCCCTGTTTGTGAACAGAACTCCCACTCACCTGATGAAGGAGCAGCGCTCCGAAAGCGAGTGGGTTTTGCGACCAAATAAACCTGTTGGATTTTAACCTGGTGTTGTGAGACTTCTTACCAAGATTGAAGAGGCCAGTGGAGGCACCATTACCAGCTGGCAGAGACTATTGAGTAAGAGCCACGTAGCTGGACATGACAGAGGATCGGTGCAGAAGAAGGATCCACTCTGTCAGGGAGACGGTCACTTTGATCTATAAAGGGATGTGTCCTGAGATCGGCTCTGAGACTGCCAGTGGCAGCAAGAGCTGATTTGGTCAGTGGTCAGGGAAAAGAGGCTGTGACTGTGAGTGAGGCAGGTCAGGGGGTCAGGAGGGCAGGACTGTCGGTCTCTGCCATTGTCTCACAGCTTTGAGGTTCTCTCAGCTTGTTTGGATAGGAGTGGGGGTTGCAGGGAGGATGAGCTGACTCTCCCTGGCACCGGGGTACAGGAGGCCATTCAAGTGAAGGGGAAAAAAGGGAACATTTTGGTCCCTGGGGGACAGCTTAGTGACGGGGATTGACACCAATCTCTGCAGCAAAGGGACAGAGTCCAGATGGCTATGTTGTTTGTCTGTGTCAGGGTTCAGGGCATCTGCTCAGGGCTGGAGAGGAACTTGCAGTGGGAGAGGGAGGATCCCGTTGCCCTGGTTCATGTAGGTACCAATGGCAGAGGAAGAACTAGGAAAGAGGTTCTGTACAAAGAATACACAGTTCTGTACACACCTGAACCATGCTGGGACCAGTGTTCTAGCGAGACACATCACGAGAGAAGAGAGGGATTGAAATGAAATAAGAGCGCACAAGATATCAAATGTTGAAAGGTGTGGGCTGGAATTTTCCAGCCAATCACACCAGTGGGATCTTCCAGTCCTGCTGATAGCATATTCCCAACACGGGTTTCCCAGCAGCGAGGGTGCATTCAATGGGAAACCTCCTTGAGAACGGTGGGACCAGACCAGCATCAGCCAATGCCAGGCCAGCTCAGCCCCAGCAAAACACACAGCGGGTTGCATGGAAAATCCCGCCTGTGGTACATCGAAGCGTCGAGACAAGAGCCGGAATTCTCCAATCTCATTTGCCTCGACATCACTTTCGGTGAGAACGGAGAATTTGGCACTCAGCCAGATCTCCCTTCAGTGCAGCTGGACCGGAAAATCCCAGCCGTGGCGAGTTTGGAGAATTCCGGCCAGGGTAAGAGAGGATAATAGTAAAATGGGAAATAAGGGTCAGAGAATGGCAGCAAGGGACAGAATGAAAAAAAAACTAAGGATGGACAAAGAATAAAGACAAAGATAACAATGAGGCAAAATGGAAGGCTCTGTATCTGAATTCACACAACATTCAGAACAAAATAAAAGAATTGATAGCTCACATTGAAGTCAATAAATATGATTGGTCGTCATGACAGAGACCTGGCTGCAGGATGACAAGGATTGGGTTCTGAATATTGAGGGGCTTATGACATTCAAGAAGAATTGGGAGTGAGATAATGGTGGAGGGGTAGCATTGTTACTCGAGGGTATCAATGCTGCAATAGTTAGTGATGACCCTGGTTCAGGAGATCAGGATGCAGAACCTGTTTGGCTGGAGATGGGCAGTTACAAGCTGCCCCCGGGGCATTGGCACTTTGCCCTTTGGGCACTGCAAGGGGAACAGGCTGGCACTGCCAAGGTGCCAATGCTCATGGGGCGCCCCCCCAGTTCCCGACCCCCTGGGGGGCCCCAATTGCCCCCTTTCATTCCAGTGGGGTTGAGACACCAGCTCCCCAAAAGTGGGGAGCTCCTGTAAACCCCATTGGAGTGAAATACTCCTTGCGGGGGCAGGGAGGCGAGCAAGTCCGGAGACTTCAGTCCCGGACCCACGAATGACATTTAACTTAGATTTAAATTCTTATCTAAATAATATATGCGGCTCCCAGCCGAGTTCCAGCGTGGAGCTGACGCCGCCAGAAATCTGGTGCTGGCAGATGCTATCGGGGCGGGATGCCCAGCTTAGATCCCGTGCATTTGGCACCACTTGAATCTCCTGGCCTGCTGCGCTAAACAAAAGTGCAGCTTTTGGAGTAGCGAGGGAGTATTCATTGTGCTCCCGATACAACCAGACTGAGAGGGATTGACTGGGAAATTAGCAGTAACTGTACCCCTCTCAGCCACATCCCGTGCCCCTGGGACCAGAGAAATGGGAGAACCCCAAGAGTGGGAACAGACACTGAGAAAGTATCTGAATAAGAAATGGCCCAAGTGGGCAGAACACTGCAGTAAGTTGTTCGCGGGTCTGGGATCCGCAGGTCAGAGACGTTGGAATGAGAGAAACAGAGATCAAGGAAAAAACACTTTGAAATTAAGTAATGCTGCCCTGATTGTTATTTTGTGAGAAGAGTTAGAAAGAGAGAAATCAGAAAAAATGAAGTTAAAAGATGATTTAGAAAATATGAGAGAAGTAGTTGAGAAGTTAAGAGAAGAAAATGAGCTGTTCTGTGGAAAAGTATTGAAGCAGGAGCAAAAGAATCAAATATAAATATTGTTTATGAGTCAGTTTAAAATTCAATGTGAGAAAGCATATCAAGTTCGTGAAGTGAACCGAAACTCTGATCACGCCCAGTGCCAGCAGGAGATTAATAAATTAAAATCTCAGCTGTCAAAGCAGAAAGGGATGATGTCTGTATTTGGGACAGTTGAGTTTGAGGGAGGTGATGATTGTGGATTGGTTTATGGGATATATCGAGAAGAGAATGTTTGGCAATGTGTCACACATGGTGCTGACTGGGGGCCCCCTCCTCCCTTTCCGGAGGCTCCTAATCGCTCAGCACCCTGAGAACTTGCCCCTGTCCCGATGAATCCTGTGACTACTAGTCGCAAGGAAAGCACGGAATTGCCACGAGACAAAGGAATGAATGCCTTAAAGTACCCCACTCCACATGTAGTTCCAAATACAGAGTTAACCAAACTCCCCACCAATGGATAGTCTTGTGTTTTTAGAAAATGCTATGCCCATGAACTCCATTGAAACAGACCATATGGGGCAAGGAGCAGGAGCTCAAACCCTCACTTACACCGTAAAGACCACCAAGGGGCCATTTACATCAAAGGACAAAAGAGCGGTTGGGGGAATGTGGTGTTACAGAATAGAGTTACAATGGAACTATGTCTTCTCACCTTACCAGGGAAATATTGTCAATTATTTGGCGAGGTGCGAAAATATTCTACAGGTCCACCTCTGTGCAGTAAACATGGTGAGAAACCCAGCTCAGTTACAAATCAGAAAACACATGTTTGGAAAAAGCTAATTAAAAGCCTGGGGAAGATTTTTGAATTGTTTCATTCTGAGAGCACATTTAAAACACAAGGCTGATTGTAGGAAACCTGAAGTTGAGCTGATAATTTTAGTTGTTTTTGTGTTGCAGTGTTTTTTTGTGGTCTAGAAATCTCTGTCAAATTAAACATAAAAATAAAATTCGTAATCTCCAGTGTGCATAAATTCTCAATCACCAAATTAGGTCGGTAATGAATCAAAGAGAAAATGGTGAAACCTCTGCCAGTTGAAAAGACAAGAAAGGTGAAGCAGTTTCCAATGTAATAACATCACCACCCCTTCAAACTGGACAAAGGGAAGTGAGCACACGGTTTCCTGCCAAACTTTATAAATCCTTTACTTTCACAATTTGAACCCAGGATCATTCAAAGTTTGAATCGGTTACTTACAAACTCCAGTTTACATACTTGGATTATAACATTTCAATTTACTTTCCACAAATTGTGTTGCTTGTTAAATGTATGTGGTTGTTGTTGAATGAGATTGCGAAGAGGAGTTGTTAAAAGCCATTGCTTTGTTCTTGTGAGAGTCGTGATTGTGGGTAATAAATGTGATGCTTTACACATTAGTTTAAGTTCAAAGGGGGCTGAGAGAGAGTTAAACTTAAGTTTAACATTTCTTAAGAATTGATCTCTTCTTTGAGTTTGATGATAGTTTTGAAGAAAGAAGAATGAAGATGACTGTCTTAATCTATTTCTTTATTTTCTTTGAATGTTCTATTCTTATTCAAGTTTAAAACATTAAGATTGAATGGCAGCAAAATGCTGTGGAGTTGTGAGCTTGGAAGCTTCCATGAGTGAATGTGTTTAATAAAATTTGTTATGTTGCTTATTTTAATGCTTTAATCTTTTCCCCCAATTGTGATTTTACAATACTGGTTTGATACAGAGTTTAAAATCAAATGGGAGTTGTGAGTTGATGAAAAATGTAAAGTGAAATAAGATAATGTTTTTGAAATTCCTTCATCTTGAGTATAATCGATGGCCATGGTTGTTCTCAAGAGGTGTAGGATATACATTTGGTACGTTACTTTAAAACAATTTTTGGAAAGTAAATTGAAATGTTAGAAACCAAGTTTATAAACAGGAGTTTGTGAGTAAATAATTTGAACTTTGAATGATCTTGGGTTCAAATTGTGAAAGTAAAGGATTTATAAAGTTTGGCAGGAAACATGTGCTCACTTCCCTTTGTCTAGTTTGAAGGGGTCGTGATGTTGTTACATCAGAAACTGCTTCACCTTTCTTGTCTTTTCAACTGGCAGAGGTTTCACCATTTTCTCTTTGATTCATGACCGATCTAATTTGGCGATTGAGAATTTATACAAATTGGAGATTATTAACTTTCATTTTATTTTTAATTTCAAAGAGATTTCTAAACCAAATTAACTCATTTGGCTCCAAGCTGAATGTATTTTTCTGTTTAGTTTTAAATAAGTGCATCGTGAATAACAGATAATAAACAAGTCGAGCAACTTCAAGATTGTTTTTCACAACCGAGTGATAACGAGACCTAAATGCTTTGCCTTTGTGGAAGGGTTTAACTCACTCCAATTTTCTCCCTGTTGTCTTATGAAATAAAGTGATTAGTTACACTGAATTGTTGGCATTACTGTTTCTGATATTTAATTGATTGAATATATTGAGTGCAGAGAATAGCCAACTCATATAAATGGGAAGTTACCTAAATTTTAAGGAGATAAATACATTTTAATTTCTGAGAATGAAAGTGTAATGGAAAGAGAATCTGCATGGGTTTGTTATTGAAGAGAGATAAATTGAAACATATTCTCAGGTCACGATGTCACCATTTGAAGCTGGGATAATTTTATAAAGTAATATTTGTTTTACTTTTTATGTTACTTATATTGAGTACATGTTATTTCAGGTAATGCACACGGTAACATGTAAAATCTGTTTTGATTCAATGTGCCTGAATGCTGATAATTTGGGAACTAATCTTTCTGTGAAAGATAAGGGCTCCTGAGTGTTTATGGGTCGGGTGATCTGTATTTGGAGATAGTATTAAATCTGGGGAATGTCAATGACACTGCAACAGATGACAGGATTTTCCTATTGTTTACTTATCTGGGGTTATGGAATAAAATAAACCATGTGTGCAGATCATGCTATACATTACCTAATAATAAATAGTCAAAAACTGATCAAATAATGAAGGAGCTTCCTCGACAATTTGTTAAACTGGCATAAAGTCACTTAAGTTACGTCTTTCTTGTGCATTAGGTATATTGGGTTAATTGAGCCTCAAAATAATATAGCATGTGTATGTTAATAGGAGACACATTTTGAGCTGTGACTGTTGGCAATTTAGATTTACCATTGTAGTTGTGACAAAGGGATGCATTATGCAGATATGGATCATTTTTAATTTCAAATACGTGGGAGAGTCAAACCTACTCCTTCAGTACCTTTTGGTAAATGACCCTCCTAAATCTGGATTTGAATTTTACTCTGCTCTCTCATCTTCACAAATGGTATATTCTTGTCCTGTGAACACTGTTGGACCTGAAAACGATTCAGTAATAACGAATACAGACAAGATTCTGTATGAAAATATTCGTTATGAAGTGGTGCCAGTTGTATTGGATTTCACTAAAATGTATTTACCAGATTGGTGTCCCTCTCAACTAGGGAATTATATGTTCATTTAACACAGAGGTTGTGAAATCAAGAAGCGACAAAT
Organism: Mustelus asterias; assembly: GCF_964213995.1. Lineage (NCBI taxonomy): Eukaryota > Metazoa > Chordata > Chondrichthyes > Carcharhiniformes > Triakidae > Mustelus > Mustelus asterias. The sequence continues at coordinate 250,568 of NW_027590429.1, forward strand.
GAAGAGCAAGAATGGTTTGGTGATTCAAAAGTTTGCCAGAGGAGGGAGTTTATTAATGATTTAGCAACTGTTTACAGTGCAGGAGAGTCCACAGTTAACACTCCGGATTTGGCAAAACTGGACATTAAACTTCAAACATTAACCCAGTAGGTTAGACAAGTAATGCTGAGGTAAATAACAATAATCAGAATGCTGCAACAGGAGCTTTCTTCCTATAACGTGCTGATTAATATATGGTAATGATATTAGATGGACATGCTGAAACCATTCATCTAATTATTAAAGACAAGGCAATTGATGATGGGAAACAACAGAATAGAAACGTATGTAGTGTTTATGGGAATTGGATAGTAGAGCAACTTGGAGGGAATTGAGAACTGGCTGATCAGGGGAAGGTTCCTTCCTGGATTAATGTACAGTAACATTATTTTAGTCGTGGACAAAGACATCCTAATATGTTCAATGTCAGTTTCGATGATTGACCGAAGTTTAGTTTGAGATTAATTGTGGTGGAACATTGCACAAAGCTTTGAAGTTAATAGTAGGGATTCCAGGGATTCCAATGATAGAAGGTATCAGAGGTTCAGAACGTTGGTATCATTATGAATGGTTGATGGATGGGATATGATAATGCTCTACCATATGCTGTCGAAAGAGAGGGAAATTTTGTGGGTACCAGCTTAAGAGGATGCCAACAATCAGAAAGAATAATTGTTTGTCCTTATCCCAAATATTCAAATGAACAGGCTTCTTGTGGGTTTAAAGTTGATGACAATTTAAGTTGTACTATGGAAGTTAGGCGTCCAGATACAGACATCATGAAAGTATCTTACAGAGAAAAAGGTGAATGTTGCATTACTAGTTCATTAGACCATTATCAATCTGAAGCTTTGGTTTGTAATATTACCTCAACAATTTTTTGTGTTACTCCACAGACACCAGCAAGAATAGGCTATAGTGAATTGGTTGAAACACATGAAAGACAAGAGTTGATTTTAAATGTAATGGATGAACAACAATAGAATTTAGGTGATATCCATGTGACAAATTCCTGGCCAGGTTTCAAAGACAAGTGGAAATCAAACTTAAGGTAAGTAAAGTGACAGATAGTGAGTATTGATTTATGCATTGCAAGTATTTACTATTGTCTCAGTAGCTACAAAATAAAGGAAATTGTATTTCAGGATCTAAGGTTGACTTTGTGTCTATTCGCCAGTAGAGATAAAACACACAGTTTTGTATTACAATGTAAGTCCCTGTTCACAGTGTTACTCGACTCATCAACATTCCAAAAACCTGAGTTCAATTTGCATAACTAAACCAAGAATGTAAATGTAAAGTTCACACATTGGGCCCGATTTTACCATTTTGATTCTTTGTGCTGAATCTGGGGGTGATCCAGACCCGACTTGTAAACCTTTCTCCGGCGCCCCCATACGTACTCTACCTGAAAAAAAAGCAGCAATTCCGCATCGCACTGCACAACCCTGTGGGTGGGGCTTATCGCTGCTGCTCCGATCAGAGCCACCAACTGCACATGCGCAGTGAATAACATTGAAAACCACTCCCCTGCCACATCACTCCCGGGCCGCACAGACATTGCCCCACCCCCACAACATAACTGTCCCCCTTATCCACCCACTGGCTGCTACCCAGACCGATCTCGGCCCCCCTGACCTACTCCCCCCCTCCCCCCCCGCCCCTATCGCAGTAGAGTGGCGGCGGACCCCCTCTTCCCCCCCGACCAGAGAACAATCTGACCTGCCTCCCCCCTCCTCCCCCCACCAGAGAATAATCTGACCTGCCTCCCTTCCCCCCACCAGAGATCCATCTGACCTGCCTCCCTCCCCCGCACCAGAGATCCATCTGGCCCGCCTCCCTCCCTCCCACAAGAGAACGATCTGACCCGCCTCCCTCCTCCTCCCCCCCACCAGAGATCCATCTGGCCCGCCTCCTTCCCCCCCCCCCCCAAAGGTCCATCTGACCTGTCTCCCTGCCCCCCAAACCAGAAACGATCTGACCCGCCTCTCCTCCCTCCACCACCACCACCCGCCCTCACCCCCCCTCCCACCGATTTGAGTTGGAGAGCCGCTGGAAACTCTGAACTTACCTCCTCAGAAGCTGGAGTGCCCGAGACAGGCCGGTTTGGACCATCTCTATTTGGCACCGAATCTAGATGGGCGAACACGATGGTCAAGGGAGAAATGCAGGTAAGTTTGGGCACGGCGCCGATCACGGCCATTTTAGCCCCTTGGTAAAGGGGGACCAGGCATGGAGGCGGGCGCAGATCACGCTACTTGCCTCACACCCGAGTTTACCAAGTTTTCGTGCCCGAAAACAGGCGCAGCTTGTTGGTAAAATCGGGTCCATTGTTTTCAGTTAAAATTGAATTTGTCAGGATCAGATTGTTGGATAAAAGGGAAGGTTTTACGATCGTCCGAAACCTAATGCTTGGATCAAATAACTGGTGGAAGGGATTGTTGGCATGACCAGCATTTGTTGCCTGTCGCTAACTACGTTTGAACTGCTGAGTGGCTACATGTCAGCAAGAATAGTCATTAGTTTTCACGTTCTTCCTGTGCCTGCGTGTTTCCTCCGGGTGCTCCGATTTCCTCCCACAGTCCAAAGGTATGCAGGTCAGGTGGATTGACCTTGCTAAGTTGCCCCAAAGTGTCCTAAGCTGTTTAGGATAGGGGGATGTAAATGCGTGGGGTTACAGGGATGGGGTCTGGGTGGAGTGCTCTGTCAGAGAGTGCAGACTCAATTCTTCTTCACTGAAAGTGTTGAAGAGTCAAGAGTGCTGCCAACTAAGCCATTGGCACCTAATGGCATGAAAATATCTGTTACTTTCTGTTTGGAATGCTCTCTCTTTTCCCTAAATGGCCACAGAAATGATGTGAAAGTTTTGTGGTGGGGAATGTGGACTTTGTGCAATGAGAATGGGGAGAATGTGAAACAGGCTGTTGACTCACCATCACCTGTAAAATCTATTCCTCAAAATCAAGATCAACCCATTATACTTCCTGAACCAGTTTCTTCATTTCCTTTCAAAGCTGTGGAATTAGTGAGAAATAGAATTCATTTCCCCACAATCTCATCCATCAGTTATCTGATCCAAGCACTGGGTTTTTGTTTAAACTCAAAAGATTCCCTTTTCTCCAACTATCTATATTTCTGATCCTGATCAATTCAGTTTTAATTTCCACCTGACTGGAACGTGTAGATTTGAGGAAGATTCTGATTCTCATTTTCAAAGCCCTTTGGATATGTTTATTCAACAGAAGCTGAGCTGGATAGGAACAATAACATTGCTATCCGGTCGGGTTTAAATTTTCCACCTTGCCCCCGATCGTTTAATGAAATTCCGGATGACAGTAAAGGGATATTTCACAGCATTCATCACCTCCTCTCTGAACTTCCTCTGTGTGACTGCGTAAATAAATGTGTTGGTGCAGGAACTGGATAATTGAAGCATTAATCCCATCATATCTGCCATCAGGGTCGGAGTTGTCCACACATGATACATTCCAGTGATTCGTTGATATGATAGAATTGCGACATGTGTCCCCATAACAGGATAAAACTCCCCGATATGGTGAAGAGTAAAATGATGGATTGTCTTCGATTCTTCATTTCTGGATCATTCTGCTCCTCCCCGTTTCGTTGTCCTCTCAGTTTCCTGCGGACTGCACTGGCCAGCAGGATGTGCCTGACAGTGAGAGTATTGAGCAGCAGTAGCAGCACGAAGGGGAGCACTGGAGTTAAAATGCGATCTGTCCAGTCGAAAGCTATCCACACAGGTGCATCGTAGTCGTCATCTGATACATAACAAACATAACTGAATTCATACACTCTGTATTTGAAAAACACCGGGATGTTGATTAACAAACTCAACACACTCACCGTTGTGATAACGATGGCTGCTGTTTTCTCAGTGCAGTATTTCATCTTCAGTTTCTGGAAGCAAATGGCCACCATTCGGTCAAAGGTGAAGGCGACTGTGAGCCAGACAGAGCTCTCTACGGTGGTGGATGATATCACGTCTCTGATGTTACAGAACGGAGTGCGGTAGATGAATAAATGATACAGATTTAAGAAATTCATTTTGCACACTATGACATCAATAATGATGACCAGTAGATCCGCCAGGGCCATAGAAACCAGATACCAAGTGACACCTTTGGATAGGTCACATCTCCCTCGAGATACAGTCACAATTGCGAGTAAGTCAGCTGTAGATTGGAGAAAAAATTGAAAAGATTAAAAGAGTAAAGATTAAAAAAGATTAAAATTGTCCATTGTATAGGACGAGAAATGTGAGAAGCTAAAAGGATAAATGTTGGAATTTAAACCATTACAACTGAGATTGTGTCGAGTCCACTTGCCCACCAATCAGCTCTCTCTTCCCATGCAGTATAAATTGTGCTTCTCTTTAAAATTGATGTTCGTGTGAAATGTCCAGATGAGTGTAAGATGAGAATGTTCAACAGTGTGTCTCTTTCTTCAGCAATCCTCAAGTTCTGTGCTACCAAATCCCAAAAATGGAGACTGATAATACAGTGGTATTGAGGGAAATTACAGTGTTTGGGGTGCTGCTGTTCCCCTCAGTACTGAAACTGAAAGATCAGCCTTGATTTTTGTGTCGAGGTCCTGGGCTCTTATTCACACGAAGCGGTACGGTGGCACATTAGCACAGCTGCCTCTCAGCACCAGGGACCCGGGTTCAATTCCAGCCTTAGGTGACTGTCTGTCTGGAGTTTGCATGTTACATTAAGCATCCCCGCAATGCACGTTACATTACGCATCCCCGCAATGGCCGTGAACCTTGCTGCCTGGGGTTCCTGATGGGCCTGGTCCAGGTTAAATTTGACGTATCACCGAGCCTGGGTATACAGGGCTTCTGTGACCTGCTTGATACAGGTGTGCACAGCTGATTGGGAGATGCCACAGGCATCTCCACTTGGTGTCCGGAAGGAGCCAGTTGCATCAAGGTTCAGAGCAGCCATCAATTTGACAGCCACTGAGAGTGGGTGCCCCCCTGCCCTGAGGGGCCACATCCTGCTTGGAGGTGGCACAGGTGTTGAACTGTGTTCTTTCGGAGGCCGAGCCTTTGGCAGCACACAGTGTCCGACGCCTGTTGAAATGACATTTGTGCACAACTGTTGGGGTCAATGCTCGCTTCTTCTTCTGCGCCACTCCTCTGGGTGAATGGTGGCCATATCCCTCTACTCCTGCAAGTGGTAAGATCTGGGCCTGCTGTGCCCACAATTCTTCCTCCTGCTCCTCCTCCTCAGCTCCAGCAGCAACCAAACGAACAGCAAGATCAATTGGTTGCATCGCAAAAGCCATCTCATCACTCGGAAGGAGAGGGGGTGGGGGTGGGGGGGGGGGGGGAGGGGCGGGGGGTGGGGGGGGGGCGTTGGCGATGGAGAGGAACACGTGTGGAGGTTAAGGAACGCTGCTTGCCCCTAGCCCAGCAACAGTCACTGTCCATACTGCCCACATGCTCCCCAGAATCACAGACCACCCCATTCTCCCACCCACATGCCCCCCAGTATCACAACTCCTTGAAAAGTTCAGACACTGCAGGAGTGCAATTTAAAAGGGCTTTGTGCAGATCCTTCAGCTGAAGAGTGCTGAGTGCACTAGGACCCAGCAGCATCCACAAGACACGAAGTCAGTGCTGAGATCCGGGTCCATGCTACAAATCAGACATTGGACACCTTGCTGAGCAACAGCTCCTCACAGAGCTCCGCCCTCCCCCCCCCCCTCTGACTCGAGAAACAAAATGGCCACAACAAAAGCAGCACAGAGCCATCAGATGTTAGCCACTTACCTCCTCACTACACTCACAGATGGAATGCCCGAATTGGACTTATACGGAGCATGCCTATTTCGCACTGATTCTAGATTGGCGAACGCGGTGGAAAAGGGGGAAGTGCCAGTAAAGTTGTGCATGCAGCCCATTAAGTCAATTGAAATGCATGCAGATGCATTTAAATGGCTGTCGCGACCATTCCAGGCGTGGTCCCGATCGGTCCTTGGTAAAGGGGGAACCGGTGCGGAGGGGTTCGTTTATCGCGCTACTCACCTCATCCCCGACTTTACCAAGTTTTCGCACCTGAAAACAGGCGCAACTCGATGGTAAAACTGGGCCCAATGTGTCAAACCTTTGGGAGAGATTTACTTGGGCTGGCTGGTGAGTCGGCTGGACAACATTTAAAAGAGCACAGCATGTGATGGAAAAATCAGTGGATAAGAAATCAAAATTTTGAATTTTTGCTCGTGGGGAGAAAATGTTATTTCCAATGTTAGTTGAACCATTAAAAACAAGGTTTAGTGAGCCTTATCAAATCAAAAGAAAAGTGAGTCAGTTGAATTATTTGATAAGAATGCCAGATAGAAGGAAACCTAGTGTGTCATGCGAATCTGCTGAAACAATATTTGTGAGTGGGAAGGAAAGCAGACCAATCCAGATGATTCTGAATTTGACATTCCTCAAATTAACTTGGATAATAGGGAAGTAATCAATTGGAATAAATTACTGAGTGATGTTCCAGAGGAAAATCAAAATTGCCTGAAAGAGTAATTACAAACACATGAAGCTATATGTGTGAACAAACTGGAAACTACTCAAGTAATTGTGTGTGAAGCAGATACAGAAAATTCTGTTCCAATTGAGCAATATTCATATTGACTTAATCCACTCAAGTTTGCACAGGTTCAGAAGGAGAAGCTGCTGTTTGTTCAGTCTGAGATGCAGCAGCCAAAAGTCTCGAACAAACGCGACAAAGGGCAGGTGGATAGTTACAAATCTTGGATAAGGAAGACACAAATGGAGGCAAATGAGTGCCAAATGAAACTGATGGAGGCAGAGAAAGAAAGTGTAGCTCAATCAGAAGTTATATGTGATCTCAAGGTGGAGATTGAGGAGCAGAAATAATTTACTATCGCATACAGAAGAAAAGGACAATGACATGAAGTAAGACTGTTTAATGAAACGGTACCATCATTCAAAATGAACTGCTGGGATAATGAATCAATACAGCTTGCACAGACATGGATACCCAGAGAAATAGTGCTCTTCATAGCTGGTGTTCAGGTAAATTATGATGGTTTTGACAGCAGCATGACTGCCACATTGATTGCGAAAACAATAATTACAACAAATCCTGACACCAAAGGCAATCTGCTATACATCCTTGCCAAAGAATATGCAGAAAATGATCAAGAGCCAAAACAAGCAAGGGAATTGGTAAACTATCTTGGCATAGAAAGTTGTACAATTGGCGATTCTGGAAATAATTTTGAGCATACCATTTCACAACGGAAGGTGGAGTTGGACTGCCTGACAGGATCTAAGGCCAGTTAACAAGAAAGGAGGCAGCAGTAAAGTGACCTTTCTGGATGGCCCTGGACACATACATGTGAAGCTGAGACAGCATACAAAGGGGCAGGTTCACTTTGACAATGTCTGCGAGCGCTCAGCCTTCTGCAAAAAGATCACTTTGATTTGGACATTTCAGGATTCTGAAACTCAACAGAATTGGTTGTATTTGGTGAAGAAAAAATAAAGCAAATCCAAAGTGGTTTGTGCCAGTTTGCATTCAATGTAAAGTTTCACCCTCTGGATGCTGCCCAGCTCTCTGAAGACATTACCAGAACTAATTTATAATCGTGACAATAGAATTGAGCTTGGATTTGGAATTGAACTCTGGTGGTGTCAGCAAATTTGAAACTGGAGTTGGAACAGAATTTGGCTTTGCAGTCATAGGTGTATAAGGAGTATAGTAAGAAGCTGAGGACACAGCCTTGCAGGGCACCACTGTTGAAGTTAACATTGGAGGAGGTGTCATTGCAATCCTTAACTGAGTGCGGTCTGTGTATTTGGAAATCTAGGATCCAGTATTAGAGAGAGGAGCTGGGCCCTAGGCCACGGGGTTTGGAGATGAGTTTTGTTGGGATAATGGCGTTGAAGGCTGAGCTGTCGTCAATAAGTGGGAGACAAAGTGTCCTTGGTTGAATGTAGGGCCAGAGAGATGGTGTCTGCTGTGGACCTGTTGCAGTGAGAGGTGAACTGCAGTGGATCCAGGCAATCTGGGAGACCAGAGATGATACCAGGACTAACTTCATATGGTGCCGATTTTGTCTGATCACCAGGCAGCTCATATGCTGAGAATGCAAGCTAATAAAATGAATTTAAGCTCGGGATGTGCTTGTTTTAATCTGAGTTCATGCAGTTTTGTTTATTTTAGTTTTCCCCTGGAGTTTCACAGTTTTGATTCGGTTGATTGATAGTCAAGTGATTAAGGCGAGGGACTAAGCTTCCAGGGAAATTCTGGCAGTTCCTGCCAAGTTCTGTAAGGTGTCTCTGTCGCCCTCTCTGTCTCTCTCTCTCTCTCTCTCCACAGGTGTTCTGGAGGGCTCAGGACTGGCACTCCAAGTGCAAGCAGGTCAGCATGTGTGCTGCCAACTGATAGTGAAGAGGAATTTAAGTCTTTAAGAGGAGTATTGCTTGAATTGAAACTAATTGAGAAAGCTTAGCAATTAAGAATTGTATTCTTGTCATGTTTAAGTATTTAAAAGTTGAGAGGTTTTGCATTTCACAGCTAGACGGTATCAACAATCTGAAGGGTTTGGGTATTCCGCCTCCCAACACTTATAACAGCACCTCAAGTGGATGAAGATAAAGACTCAATGAGATACTGAGTTTGAAGGAAGTAGGTCCAGAATATTGCAGTCAAGATTTAATGGTGACTCTAGATAAAACCTCCGTCAACCCACAGTTGGAGAACTATGTGTGTATTTTGAATTCCCACGATTGGAAGATTTTGCGGGAATCAAGAGGATACAACACAGATTCCCCAAAATATTTCCTGGTATTCTCAGGTGTTGTCTTGTCAAACAGTTTATCGCGTTCAGACACCTGGAAGAAAGAATTGGAAACAAAAACTTGAACTTCAAGTTAAATATTCACTTCAAATTCAGGTGAATACAGTCAGAACCCACATATGTCCATATAAGAGAGAATCAGCAGTGCCTCAATATAGATGTTTAATGGGTGACTGCCCATGTTGACATCAATGAAAGACACAAAGTGTATTTTTAGAAATATTACTATGTCCGAACATACCCATCCTCCATGAGATTGTTGTGAAGTTGAGTTTATAAAGATGTACAGAATGTCTATAAAGAGTGTAAAATACCAAAGGGCAAACGACAGGGCAGGACTCCTTTAAATGCTGATTGTGTCAGTGCCTGAGAAAAGCTGCTTTGAGTTCAATGCTGAAATCTTCAAATTGCAGAAGCAGGTCTTTGTAACATTGTATTAAAAACTAGTAGTCTTCCAATCAGGCTTTTGAATGAGACAAATGAGTTTAAAGCAAGCACGCAGAATCACAGAAGCAATGGAATTCAAATGTGAAGGTTACTGACAACCGCAAGCCATTCAGATTGCAGGAATACCGTGAGGTAAGTCCAGGTATATAAATCCAGACAAGGGGGGTGACTGGGAGAGAATTATGCCACCTCTTCAGTCTGAAGGTAGGCGAGGCTCTTGTGGAAATCCTGCAGTTCCATGAATGTCTTTGTAAACTACCATTAGAATAGAGAGAAATACCAACCCAAAGTGTCCCAGATGTGAACATCATTGAATAAAGGTCATATTTCCAAAGATGCCTGTTTGTATTTTACTTGAGAGTGATTAAATTCTGTAATGACTTATTTCACTATTCCTAAGTTAGTCTTGTAGTATTTGTGCAGCATTCTATTGGGATTTTATTCAGTTTGTTAATTGTTTGAATGAGGTTGTCACCAGCTTAAAAAATAAAGTTCTGTTAATTGTTCAAAACCAATCACTTCCTACCGCCTCACACACCCGTGCAAGATTACGGGGTGAGGTATATCCCTCTGAGTGGATTTTAGTGCCGTTGCTTATTCCTTCTGTTTTTGATTACTCAGGCCTTTATCTCCTCTTCTTTTATCCCATTCCACACTCTTCCCCATGATCAATTCTACAACTCCATTCAAACATCCTATCTCCAGCCCTCAAACTCAATTTCAGGATATTCACTGAGCATCTTTGCCTGTTTAGTGCTTCTCCTAATGACGGTCTAATCCAAGCCTTACATGAAATCTGTAACTTCCACATTCCAGAATTGGAAAGTTCTTTTTCCTCTTGTAACTCATCAATCACTTATTCCACTGGGATCAAATCGGGATGTGGATGAGATCTAAGCTCTGCAGTCCTTCCACATCCTTTCATGAATGATGATGGACAATTAAACAACACACTGGAGGAGGAGGCTCCTCAAATATTCCCATCTTCAATGATGGAGGAGCCCAGCACATCAGTGCAAAAGATAAGGCTGAAGTATTCGCAGCAATCTTCAGCCAGAAGGGCCGAGTGGATGATCCTTTGTGACCTCCTCCAGTGGTCCCCAGCATCTCAGATGCTGGTCCCAAGCCAATTCGATTCACTCCGCATGATGTCAAGAAATGGTTGCAGGCACTGGATACTGCAAAGGGAATGAGCCCTGATAACATTCCGGCAATATTACTGAAGACTTCTGCTCCAGAACTTACCACTCCCCTATCCAAGCTCTTTCAGGAAAGTTACAACACTGGCATCTTCCCAACAATGTGGAAAATTGCCCAGGTATGTCCTGTATACAAAAAGCAGGACAAATCCAATCCAGCCAATTACTGCCCAATCAGTCTACTCGTGATCATCGATAACGTGATGGAAGGGGTCATCGACAGTGCTATCTAACAGCATCTGCTCACCATTAACCTGCTCAGTGATGCCCAGTTTGGGTTTCACCAGGGTCATCTCATTACAGCCTTGGTTCAAATATGGATGAAAGAGCTGAACTCTGAAGTTGAGGTGAGAGTGATAGCCCTTGACATCAAGGCTACATTTGACCAAGTGTGGCATCAAGGAGCCCTAGCAGAATCAGAATCAATGGGTATCGGGGCAACTCGATTGGTTTGAGTCATACCTGGTATATAGGAACATGGTTGTGGTTGTGGAGGGTCAGTCATCTCAGCTCCATGACATCTCTGCAGGAGTCCCTCAGGGTGGTGTCCTAGGCCCAACAATCTTCAGCTGCTTCATCAATGACCTTCCTTCCATCATAAGGTCAGAAGTGGGGATGTTTGCCAATGATTGCACAATGTTCAGCACCATTCGCGACTCCTCAGATACTGACGCAGTCCATGTTCAAATGCAACAAGACCTGGACAATACCCAGGCTTGGGCTGACAAGTGGCAAGTAACACTCATGCCACACAAAGCCAGGCAATGACCATCAACAATAAGAGACATTCTAAATACCGCCCCTTGACATCCAATGGTGCTTCCATAACCGAATCCCCGACTGTCGACATTCTTGGGTTATCATTGGTCAGAAACTCAATTGCATTCACCACACAAACACAGTGTGCTACAAGAGCAGGTCAGAGGCGAGGAATACTGCGGCGAGTTACTCAACTCCTGACATCCCAAAGCCGATCCACCATCTACCAGGCGCAAGATAGGAAGTGTGATGGAATACTCTCCGTTTGCCTGGATGGGTGCAACTCCAAAAACACTCAAGAAGCTTGACACCATCCAGGAAAAAGGAGCCCGTTTGATTGGCACCACATCCACAAACATCCAGTCCCTTCACCACTCATGCTCAGTAGCAGCAGTGTGTACTGTCTACAAGCTACAATGCAGCAATTCACCAAAAGTCCTTAGACAGCACCTTCCAAACCCACGACCACTTCCCTCTAGAAGGACAAGGGCAACAGATATGGGAACACCATATCTGGTTCACCTCCCAGCCACTCTCTGTCATGACTTGGAAATATATCACTATTCCTTCGCAGTCGCTGGGTTCAAATCCTGGAATTCCATCCCTAACAGCATTGTGGGTCAACTCACAGCACATGGATTGCAGCAATTCAAGAAGGCAGCTCACAACCATCTTCTCAAGAGCAACGAGGTCTGGGCAGTGAGGGCTGGTGAGCCAGCGACACTCATTTCCCACGAATGAATTCAAAAAACATGCCATAATCTGGAAATGCTCATGTTTTCCATCATTTCCAACAGTTCATTCCTGCCCAGGGTTTTTCTTGTCTGTGAATAACAGCTCGCAACATTCAACAATTATATTTCACCTTGAAACATTTTTTGCAAAGCATGCTGGTACATAAAAATTGTTTTTTTAAATTGGTCAAATTGCAGCAAAATGTAGAACAGTGAAGTTTAAAGTTTATTTTTAGTGTCACAGATAGGCTTACATTAACACAGCAATTGAGTTACTGTGAAAATCCCCTTGTCGCCACACTCCGTCACCTATTCGGGTACACTGAGGGACAATTTAGCATGACCAATGCATCTAACCAGCACATTTTTCATACTGTGGGAGGAAACCGGAGCATTCAGAGGAAACTCATGCAGACATGGGGAGAACGTACAGACTCTGTACCCAGGCCAGAAAACAAATCTGTCCCTGGCGCAGTGAGGCAGCAGTGCCAACCACTGCACTCCTGTACAGTCCTGGCTGAAGTCTTACAGTCTGAAGGTAGAAAAATAGAAAGAAAGCTGTGATCAATTGATTTTGTTTGCAAGGATGTAATTAAGGGTGATTTAAAAACATTTTAAATTTTGAAGTGATGGAACAGGGTCGACAGAAACAAATGGTAGAGGTTGATGGGGCACAGGCACAAATGGGAGAGACTTGGGCAAGAGCAGGAAATTCATTTTTACACAAAGGAATGTGAGTCAGTGGAATTATATGTTTGCATCTCGCCATAGTCTCAAATAGGAAAATGTGATGGTGTTTCAGGCATGGTTTTCAATGATGGGGAACCATGCAGCATCTGGGGAGGTCACATTGGAGGTGACCTCCAATCTGAACACAAATGGCTTATTAGGAGGGAACTGTTTTAAAAATGTTTTAAATCAGCTTATTCTCTTCGTGTCGATCAAAAATTTTCATTGTTTTACTGACAGTGATACATCATTCCTCAGTCTGAAGAGCAAAGAGTCCCAGCCTGTTTATCATTTCATGAGAATTATAATCCTTAACATCCTTGTCAGCTCTCTGTCCATTCCACATTGCCAGAGGAATATCCCATATAGAACATTGAGCAATATGTTTGATTGGTACCTGGCGGGGCAGCATGGTGGCACAGTGGTTAGCACTGCTGTCTAACAATGCCAGGGACCTGGGTTCAATTTCCAGCTTGGTCACTGTCTGTGTGGAGTCCGCACGTTCACCTTGTCTGCGTCGGTTTCCTCTGGGTGCTCTGGTTTCCTCCCACAGTCCGAAAGGCATGTTGTTTGAGTCAATCGCCATGTTAACTCCTCAGTATACCTGAACAAGCGTTGGAGTGTTGCGACTGGGAGATTTTCACAGTAACTTCATTGCAGTGTTAATGTAAGCCTACTTATGACACTAATTAATAAACTTCAAACTTGTAGGAATGGAGATAATGAGATATGGGAACAGCAGAAACACATCGGATGATGACTATTGATCACTGAATGCACTGGATGGACTGGACAACTTACTTCAGAATATTTGGTCACACTCCATTTTCTAAATCTAGTACACTTGAGATGGTTCAAAGTCCCCTTTCCCAATGCTGTTTGTTCTCCCCAGGTTGATGATTCAGCAATTGTCTCCATGTTCCTGCTTTCCAGGAGTTTTCAATTTGTCGACATTCTAAATTCCTCACAAAGATTTCACTTTCCCTGAAAAGGCAGTTTTCAAACTATTTTTATTATCAGTTCTCAACAACAACAATCACCATCTCTACACGGCTTCCTCAATTTTTCTGTTTCTCACTGAATCAGTTGCTTCCATTCCTTTCAGACTCACAGTATTTCTTCTGTAGAGTTAGTGAGAGATGAAATCTGTTTCATTTGATTCTTTGCTTTTGGCTTGTCAGAATGTCTTTCTGTTTGAGACAAACTAAAATTCTTCCGAATATCTTCAAATCAATTGTTTCTCAGAGCCTAGAAAATCCACTTTTAAACTGTTACCTTACTATAATGGGCCCAATTTTACCATTTTAATTCTCAGTGCTGGGCGGACTTGAAGCTGGGAGTGTTTCAGATCCGACTTTTAGACCCGTTATGAGGCGCCTCCATCCACTGCCCGAAAAACAGCAATGATTCTGAATCGTGCTGCAGAAGCCTGTGGATGGGGCTTATCGCACCTGAAACACTGCAGCTCCAATCGGAGCCTTCAACTGCGCATGCACAGTAAAATGATTAGAAAAGCGCTCCCCTGCCACATCGCTCTCGGGCCGGATAATGCCTCCACCTGGCCCCCCACAGACATTGCCCAACCCCCACAACATTACTGACCCCCTTATCCCCGCACCACCCCCCCACTACCCAGAATGATCATGGCCCCATCTCCCTTCCCCCCGCAGTGATCACACGCAGAGTGGCAGCGGACCCTCCCTCCCCCCACCAATCACACACACAGTGGCAGCGGACCCCCTTGTCTCCCCGCCCCTGTCCCCCGCACTCCTGTCCTCCATCAGAGAGCCATCTGACCTGTCGCCTGCCCCCCCACCAGAGAGCCATCTGGCCCGTTTCCCCCCCCCGACCAGAGAGCCATCTGACCCTCCTCCCTCCTCCACCAGAGAGCCATCTGACCCACCTCTCTACCCCCCACCAGAGAGCCATCAGACCCACCTCCCTCCCCCCACCACCAGAGCGCAATCTGACCACCTCCCTCCACCACCAGAGAGCCATCTGACCCACCTTCCTCCCCCCCCCCCCCACCACCGATCTGAGTCAGAGAGCCGCCGGAAGCTCAGAACTTACCTCCTCAGAAGCTGGAGTGCGCAAATCAGACCTTTGCAGACCATGTCAGTTTCACGCCGAATCTGGACAGGCAAACGCGGCAGTAAAGGTGGAAGTGCCGGTAAGTTTGGGCATGCAGCCAATTAAGTCAATTTAAATGCATGCAAATGGCAGGGGACCAACCTCACCCTCCTCCCCCCCCCCCCCCCGCCCCCCCCCCCCGCTCCATCGATCATGCACAGGAGTGGCAGGGGAACCCCCATGACCCTCTGCCACTTACCCCCAACCACCCCCCCACCACCCCCCCACCACTCCGTCCCAACAACAATGGTCCTGACGGCAGCCATTTTTGGCCCTTGGTAAAGGAGAAACGGGCGCAGAGGCGGGCGCAGATTCCACTACTCGGCTCACGGAAACGGGCGCAACTTGATAGTAAGATCGTCTCTCATCTGTAGATTTGAAGAAGATTCTGATTCTCGTTTTCAAAGTCCTTTGGATACGTTTATTCAACAGGAGTTGAGCTGGATTGGAACAATAACTTTGCTATCCAGTCCAGGTTTAAATTTTTCTGCTTTCGCAGCATTGTTTAATGAAATTCCGGATGACAGTAAAGGGATATTTCACAATATTCATCTCCTCCTCTCTGAACTTCCTCGATGTCACTGTGTAAATAACAGGATAAACTGCCTGATATGGTGAAGACTAAAATGAAGGATCTTCTTCAATTCTTCATTTCTGGATCATTCTGCTCCTCCCCGTTTCGCTGTCCCCTCAGTTTCCTGCGGACTGCACTGGCCAGCAGGATGTGCCTGACAGTGAGAGTATTGAGCAGCAGTATCAGCACGAAGGGGAGCACTGGAGTTAAAATGCGATCTGTGCAGTCAAAGAATTGCCATGCAAGAAAAATGTAGAACTTGGGTATTATTTGGCAGAAATATGGCTCATACTTAAAAAGCACCGGGATTTTGGTTATTAAACACAGTAAACTCACCATTGTGATAACAATGGCTGCTGTTTTCTCAGTGCAGTATTTCATCCTCAGTTTCTGGAAGCAAATGGCCACCATTCGGTCAAAGGTGAAGGCGACTGTGAGCCAGGCCGAGCTGCTAACAGCTGCAAAAGCAATAACGTCTCTGCTGCCATTGGCATGTGTGCACAAGTTCAACCCAATGTGCAGATTGAAGGTGTTAATTTTCACCAGTATGACCCAAATAATAAAAACCAGCAGATTCACTACAGCCATCGCCACCAGGTACCGAGTGGCATCTTTGGAAAGACCACACCTCCCTTGAGATAAGCGGTAAAACAAAGTTATCCAGTGAGAAGAAGCAAAAATATGAAGAGCAAATAGAGAAAATGTTAAAAGGTACAGTTCTACAACTCACATTAAAGAAACAGGGTGGAGCCTGTTACCCAATGGGTCAACAGATAGGTTTCTCAATGAACAAGGAGAATGTTATTCATGCAGAAATATAGTAACTGAGATCAGGTTGAATTCATCGAAACAGACTCATTGGAGAGACAGGCGGGGTTTCTATATTTAGTTTCAGCGCATTGGGTTGATGATTGGATCTGATTCACTGTTGAATCAGTTGAATAATCTACAAGGTCTCTCAACTTGGGCTGTAATAGTGAGCACGTGGATAACTCATGAATCCAATAATGGGGTCACAGCTCATTACTCAGCAATGCTTTCAGAGCATTCCAGGAAGGTGGAAAATGTTACATTTACATTCTGTTCACGGCAGAAAACACCCTCACAATCAACTCCTACAAATAGTGACACACAACACTGAGACTTTCCTTGTATTTGTTAGCTGGTTCTCATACATTTGAGACTGAGAATTATGGGCTGTGGGGAGCAGGAAGTGGCTCTCAGAGACAAGGTGAGCTGTAGAAGGCACGATAGGAGAGAACTACACAAAGATGTGAGTTCAGGGCTGGGACAGGTGGACATCAGGACATGGTAGACTAGATGGAGGTGTCCCAACAGTGATTACATTTCAATCTTTATCGCATGCAAAGTCCTTTAGAATCTTAGAATCTTAGAAACCCTACAGCACAGAAAGAGGCCATTCGGCCCATCGAGTCTGCACCGACCACAATCCCACCCAGGCCCTACTCCCATATCCCTACATATTTTTCCCACTAATCCCTCTAACCTACGCATCCCAGGACACTAAGGGCAATTTTAGCATGGCCAATCAACCTAACCCGCATATCTTTGGACTGTGGGAGGAAACTGGAGCACCCGGAGGAAAACCACGCAGACACGAGGAGAATGTGCAAACTCCACACAGACAGTGACCCAGGCCGGGAATCGAACCCAGGTCCCTGAAGCAGCAGTGCTAACCACTGTGCCACCGTTCCGTTTTAGGATGAACTAAAGTTGTGAAAGACATTCTATAAGTGTACGTTCTTTCTCATCCAAAATTCCTTGGCAAGACATAATGAACAATTCAAAGACATTGGGAGGACAGCTTCTCACTTGTCCAATCATTTCAGGAATCTGCATCCACTAATATAACGCGAGAGGCAGAGGGAGAGATGAAAAATACAATGTATTGTGATGTTAACCTCGATAATTTAAAGAAAGACAGAATTGTTTTATTTCCAATTGATAAACACCAACACAAGCACTTGAATTGAAACATCATGGAACTGGCTACAGAAAAGAGATCATTCAACTTCTCAGAACTGCTTTGGCCGTTGAAAGAATGATCCACTCACACCCATTCCTCTCTCCTTTCCCCCTATCTTTTCCACTTTGAAAAACCTTGAATAGATTCACTGCCCTGTTGGGTTCAGTAAAAAGCAGAAGGGTCAGTTGGGAATGGTCAGGAAATCACTTTTCAATCCAGAGAGGAAGTGCTGAGGGTGGAAGTGACATTCAAGGGACTGCGTGTTTCCATCATAACAAGCTGGGTCACATTTGGGCAGATTGCTGGAAACGAAATGGGAGCCCAGTCGCACCGGCAGGAAAGCCTAAATAATTCTCATGAAGGATCCCCCCCTTGCCAAAACACTGAATGCTGAAAGTACATTTATTGTCCATATCAAGCTGGCATAGAGAAGGTGCTGTTGAACTGTCTTCTTGATCTGCTGCAGTCCATGTGGTGTAGGTACACCCACATTGCTGTTAGGGATTGAGTTCCCGGATTTTGACCCAGTGACAGTGCAGGAACATCGACATTTTTCCCAGTCTGGGAGGGAGTGTCCTGGAGGCAAGCATTTATATGTCGAGTCCTGTTCAGTTTCTGGTCAATGATAATGCCCAGGATCTTGATAGGGGAGAGTTCAGCAATGGGAATGCCGTTGAATGTCATGGGGCGATGGTTAGATTCTGTTTTGTTGTCGATGATCATTGCCTGACACTTGTGTAATGTGAACGACGCTTGCCACTTGTCAGGACAACGCTGGATGTTGTCCAGGAAAGTCATTGATGAAGCAGCTGAAGATGGTTGAAGTCTTGGCCACTACATTGAAGAACTGCAGTGAGATGTCCTTGAACTGAAACGATTGACCACCAGCCATCACAACCATCTTTACGCTGGGAATGATTCCAACATCAATTCTCCAATTATTTGTTTCCACCTCTGAATTTCAGAAGAAAGATCAAAGAACAGTACAGCACAGGAACAGGCCGTTCGGCCTTCCAAGCCTGTGCTGATCATTGATGCCCTAACTAAACTAAAGAGGAATTTCTGCCCTCACTTGCACCATATCCCTTTATTCCCTTCCTATTCATGCACCCACCCAGATTTCTCTTAAATGTTGCTAATGTGCCTGGTTCCACCACCTCCTCTGGCAGCACATTCCTGACACCCACTACTCTCTGTATGATAAACTTCTCCGCATATCTCGCTTAAACTTTCCCCCTCTCACCTTGAACCTCTGCCCCCTTGTAATTGACACTTCCACCCTGAGAAAAAAGCTTCTCAGTATCCACCTTGCCTCTGCCTCTCATAATTTTGTAGACCTCTGTCAGGTATCCCCTCAGCCTCCGCCTTTCCAGTGAAAACAATCCTTATTTATTCAACCTCTCCTCAGAGCCAACACTCCCATGGCCAGGCAGCATCCTGGTGAACAGTTTTTTGCACTCTCTGCAAATGTTCTCCATTTTTCTAGTAGCATGGTGACCAGAACTGCACGCAACACTCCAAATGCGGCCTGAGCAAGGTTTTATATAGCTGCAACATGATTTGCCAACTTTTGTACTCAATGCCCTGACTGATGAAGACAAGCATGCCGTATACCTTCTTAATCACCTTGGCTACCTGTGTTGCCACTTTTAGGGAACTGTGGACTTGCACACCCAGATCCCTCTGTATGTTAATGTTCTTAACGGCTCTGCCATTTACAGTGTAATTCACACTTAAAATTAATCCTCTTAAAAGTAACACTTCGCAATTTCCAGATTAAACTCCATCTGCCATTTCTGTGCCCAAGTTTCCAATAAATCTTTATTCTGTTGTCTCCTCTGGCAATCCCCAGCACGATCAGCAAATGCATCAATCTTGGTGTCTTCTGCAAACTTACCAATCAAACCACCCATATTTTTCACCAGATCATTTATATATACTATGAACAACAGAGGTCCCAGCGCTGATCGCTGCGCAACACCACTAGCAACAGGTCTCAATTCTGAAAAGCACCCTTCCACCCCTGCTGTCTGTCTTCTGTGACCAAATCAGTTCTGTATCCATCTTGCCAGCCCACCTCGAATACCAGGTGATTTTAGTTTTCATCCCAGTCTGTCATTTGGGAACTTGTCAAATGCCTTATTGAATTCCATATAAGCTGCATCCACAGCCCTTCCCCCATCATTTATCTTTGTCACTTCTTCAAAAACCTCGATCAAGTTGGTGAGACAAGACCTTCCCCGGACAAAGCCAACTATTTAGCCTGTCACTGCTTCTTTTCTTTATGGCCCTCTGTGCATTACAGAGTCCATCACGGAGCTCACACCGGTGGAAGGGGCGGGGGGCAGTGTTGGAGCCTGCTCTCATCCAGGAGTCCGGTATCGGATGGCTGAGGGGGCTAGCACTCATTAGATAGAGAGATAGGTTGACATGCGCCTACCTGGGACATTGCCGGCATTCCGATCGCCAGCCCAGACTCCTTCCCCTCTGACATTGCTGGCCCTGAATCCCCACAGCACTGAGTGGGGGGGACGGGGTGCGACCCTCCCCGATTGCCAGCCATAAACTCCCCCAAAGACTGGTCCCGACCCCTGATGGCCACCCCCCTGGTGGCCGGTTCCAGCCTCCGAGCCTGGCCCCACCACCAGCCCACACAACGCAATGAAGACTTGCCTCATTTCCTCCCCTCCTAACTTGCCCCACCCCCATTTTGGTTCCACCCCATCTGGCCCTGCACCCTCAGGCCCCACTCCCTCTTGGCAATCCCTGGTCCCCGTTGTGCACTTGCCAGGGTGCCAGGCTGGCAATGCCAGGGTGCCCTGTGGGCAGTGCTAGGGTGCTCATTGGGCATGTCAGGGTGCCAGGCTGGCTCTGCCCAAGGGGTAACCCCCAGTTCCCACCCACCCAGGGGCCTCTATGGCCATTGCTCCCACCCGCAAGGCCGACACGTTAGGTCCCTGTTGCTGGGGACCACATGTGATCCCCGCTGGTGTGGACCTCCACTGGAGGGGTCAGAATCTTTAGCGAGCCCAGATGATTGCTTCCCCAGATTGCTATGTGTTGCAAATAAGCATTTGCATTGTGTAATCAGCCTCATGCTGTTCCCTGGTGTCCAGCTGATTACGTTAATGAAAATAGTCTGGGAAGATCACAAGTGACATGATGCCGGTTGTGATTCCTGTTTGGGACCTCCTGCTGACATTTCCCGGCTCGCTGCGCTACTCAAGCAGCTCAACAGGCCTGGAAAATCACACCCACAATCTTTTCTCACACTTAAGGGGGGTGATTCTCCCAATTCTCAGTGTTGAATTTATGGGAAAACTGGGGTAAATCACAATTGTTTATTCAGTGGGAGTTCACATTAGAATCTCCCGCACTCTGTGCAATGCAAAGGTCACAATCATGAACGTTATTAAAAGCTTGGAGGGGGGGCGGCGGGTGGGAGGGAGCTATTTGTGCCAGGGTCTGACAGCTCAGGGCCTCTGTGCAAGCGCAGTGGCCCCGAACTGTCATCCTGCCGTTTGCTGACCAGTTTGAAAGCTGGCCATTCTGGGACCCTCGCAGTGCTTTCCCCCTAATCAACGCCTCCCCCCCCCCTCTCCGCCCCCGCCCCACCACCCCCACTCCAGTCCGATCGCAGTCTGCACGGCCATTCCCGGGCAAGCCCCGACTCTCCTCCCATCCTGGATCGCCCGATCTTCACCCCTGCCACTCAGCAATGACAATCTCCCCGGCAGCTGCCACCCCACCCCCCCTCCACGGGAGGCAGATCCCCCCCGAAGACACACCTACACCTGGTCGAGCCACCCCCGGAAGGTGCAGACCCCTGGCAGATCCAACTCCCAGCCCGCCCCGATCGCTGGCCTCCCTCCAGCCTCGACTGATCCCCATGCAGGGTGGCAGCCCCCAATCAGCCCCTAGTCCCCACCCCCAACTCTCGCTGCCCCCAGGCCCGACCCCATTGGCACTTAACCTTTCCTGATGGGCAGTGCCAATATGCCCCTGGGCATGGGTATTTTGCCACTTGGGCAGTGCTGGGGGACACAGGCTGGCGCTGCCCATGTGCCCACCTCCAGGGAGCACCACGCCCCTGATGACCGACCCCCGAGGGGCCCCGATTGCCCTCCCTTAACTCCAGCAGGGTCAGGCTGCTAGTTCCCTGATAGTGTGGAGCTAGTCTGAACCCTGCCAGAGTGAAGTTGTACTGGCTGGGTGGGAGATGCTGGCGAGCCCAGAGACTTCAGTCCCGGGCCCGATAATCACATTTAAATTAGAGTAAAAATAGATTTAAATAACTTACCTGCTGTTCCCATCGGTTTCCAGCATGGTCCCGACTGTGCCGGATATCCGGCGCTGGGTGATGCATGCATGCCGGGAATGCATGTGCGAATCCCACGAATTGTCCGGCACGTGATTCTCCCGGGGATAATCGCCCCAAGGTCTTTTCTTGATGTTCACAATGATACAAATTCCTGACTCAACACCAATTTTCTTTTTGTCATTCCTAACTCGGTTAAGAGCTGTTGGTTTCAACAAAAAGAAACAGATGTGCTTTGCACACATAGATTCAAAATAACAACAACAGATTTATTGCAGGAGCTGTTGCCTTCATCGAGTATGAATGAAACTAAAGCAGGAGGCTGCAAAACACCTCAGTGACATCACCATCCAATCATGTGGCTAAAACTATAATGCAACCACTTAACTATCTAACATCACTTCACTATGGAAACGATGTGATTGCACTTGAGACAGGGCAGAGGATATTCACCAGAATGTTTCCTGGGATGGAGCATTTGAGCGATGACAAGAGGCTGGATAGGCTTGTGTTGTTTTCTTTAGAGCAGAGAAGGCTGAGTGGGGACCTGATTGAGGTGTATAAGATTACGAGGGGGTAATGGCAGGGTGGATAAGAAACAGCTGTTCCCCTCAGTTGAGGGGTCAATAATGAGGGGGCATAATTTTAAGTTGAGGTGCAGACAGCTGGAGGAGGGGGGGGATTTGAGGAAAATGTTATTCACCGAGAGGACGGTGGGAGTCTGGAATGCACTGCCTGGAGGTTAGTCGAGAAGGGAAACCTCAAAGCCTTTAAAAGGTATGTGGATGAGTGCTTGAAACGTCATCGCATTCAAGGCTATGGGTCAAATGCTGGAAAGTGGAATTAATGTAGGTTTTGTGTAGTTTTGTTTGTGTCCACCCAATGGGTCAAAGAGCCTCTTCTCTACTTTATAACTTTATGAATATGACTCGATGAAACTGCAAAAGTACAGGTCCCCCGCTGTGTGAAGGATATGTTGTTGATGCAACCAAGCAGTACTAATATTTTAATGATGAGCTTCAGGTTTATCTGAAACATCTACTGAAATTGCAAACACCAACTTCTTTTCAACCGAGAGCCAGAGCAGTCATTCTTTTCATCAAAATTTAAAGACAGGGGCTTGAAATGACTTGACAGCTTCATAGTTCCACAGACCATATCCCCATGGCAGGAAGCAGAGATAATTTTAGCAATCTATGTTTGTATTGTTGGATATTTGAAAGAAGGTCCAGGCAGGGATTCTCTCAAGAAGGTTCTAAATGCCAAATTTGCTTAAAAAGTGGAGTAACCTCTGCTGTTTCTTTTAGCGGGATTTTCAAAATGAGTCTTCCACAATCTGAAGGAGATTCACACTGAAAATCAGGGGTGGGGTCTTTTCCCGCTGGAGAGGCCAGCAGCATAGCGCTGACCACTGTGCATGCTCCAATCTGTCATGGCGGAGATCGATGCATGCGCAGTAGCCCTGCATTGCCGGCCTCTCAGTCACTGGTCAGCTCCAACGCTGGCCAACCCGGTGGTCCCCCAATCGCTGGCCTCCCAGAAATCTCCCAATGTGACCACCCGCCAAGCCCGAACTCCCCGACCACCCACAACTCCAGCAGTCCCGACCCCCCACCACCCGCAGTCCTGGCAACCTCCACGCAGCCGGACCTACCTGGCAGCCCCCCTGATCATGATGACCAGCCCCTTTCAGCACCTTAACTCCCTCTGCCACTGATTCTGACTGCAGAGTGGTAACAGGACACACCACTGATCGCACCCCATAGCCCCATCCCCAATAGGCCCTACTTTCTCTGCCTCTGGGTCCCTTGACACTGCCCGATGACTGGTAGGCAATGTCAAGGTGCCCCTTAGGCATTGCCAGTTTGCCATTTGGGCAGTGCCAGAGGGCCAGGCTGGCACTGCTAGGCTGGCAATGTCCAGGGGGCTCCCCGTTACCCGAACCTCCTAGGGGGCCTCCATGTCCTCCCTTCAGTCCACAGGGTCGGGCTGCCACCTCCCAGTTAGTGGGGAGCTGTTGTACACCCCGCTGGAGTGAACCACACCTGGTGGGAGGAAGAGGCTCGCAGCCCGGAGACTTCAGTCCCGGCCCGCGAATAGGATGTAAATGCAGATTATAATATTTAAATCAGATCTGCGCAGATTTCCAGCGCGGAGCTGACGACGCCACAAATCTGGACCACGGAGATGCGCAGAGGATGTGGCACCCCACGGAAAGCCCCCCAAATGGCCTCCGATTCTGTCTCGCTGCCTATTTGGCTGCTGGAGCAGCGCAGCGGGCAGGGAGAATCGCCCCCAGGGGCTTTAAATGAATTGCCAACTTAAACGTTCCACACACAGGGGAATTTCACAATAACTTCATTGCAGTGTTAATGTGAGCCTTACTTGTGACTGACAAATAAACTTTATTTTTGACTTTATCTGCCAGTCAGGAAGCGGAGGTAGTTTTAGCAATCTATGTTTGTATTGTTGGATATTTGAAAGAAGTTACAGGCCAGGATTCTCCAGCCATTCACGCCGTGGCATTCCCTGGTCTTGCTGATGGTGCACCCCCTGTGGTGGGTTTCCTGGCGGTGTGGATTGGCTTCAATGGGAATTCCCATGGAAAGTGGCGCAACTAGAGGGTCCACCACCAGCGAACGGCGTGTCACATACCCCTGCTGAGAAAAATGCTGAGGGGAGGCCAGAGAATCTCACCCATAGATTTAAGTCAGTCAAATTGCTGTGTAAGAAAAGTTTAAAACGCGAGTTAGATTCATGTTAAATAAAGGTGTTTGCATGGATGGAGGTGTTGCTTTGATTTTACACTTTGCCCCTATTGTGCTGAGAGAGTCTGAAAAGCAAGTTCTCCAAAGGACGAGGCAATTAAATTGGCAAAACTTCAATCACAAATGAACAAATTAGAAACAGAAAGAGAAATGGAAGTGAAAAACTTGAATTGGAGGAAAAGGCAAAAGGATGAGAAAAGGTGAGAACATTCCAAACAGAACTGAAAAGAATCCATTGGAAATGGGACTGGAGGAAACAACAAGATCAGAAGAGGTTCAATGAACAAAATAAGCAGGAACACAAAACCATTTGAGTCAACAGAAGAAGCATCTGGAAACAGTTCAATGAGATTTTGACAAGAGAAGAAATGAGACGTTAATGCACAAAAATGCCATTTTCACATTGGCCCGCAACTTCCAGCCCCAATCTTGACTTGAGTGGACTGTGCGCCACACATGCGTGTCGGGAAAATATGCAAGTCTGGAGGCATCGACATCCGTGCTGGAAGCGCCAAGTTGAAACAGTTTTATGAAGCTGCCGGTATTGGAGGGCTGAGCTGCAATCTCTTCCTAACTTCCCTCACATGCGCTGTTGACAGGTGAGTTTTTACCCTTATTTATTTCCACACATTTATTGGTCGAACTGCAGTGAGTAGAAGCAGCAGGCATTCTTTGCCTGGGTTAATTTTTTTGTAAATGATTTTTAAAAATCTTTAAATAGACATAATACACAGAAATTGAAAGACAGATTTATGAAAATATTTTTTACAATTTTGTCATGGCATCTTGGGCCTGATTTTACCATTTTCATTCTCAGTGCTGAATCGGCGTAATTCAGATCCGACTTGGAAATCTGCTTTCAGACGCCCCCATACGCACTTAGCCTGAAAAAAAAATCACGAGTGTGAATGGCGCTGTGGACGGAGCTCAGTGCGCCCGAAACGACCAGAGCTCTGAACTGCACAAGCGCAGTCGGAAAAACATTTGTAAAAGCGCGGCCACGTCAGATCGCTCCTGGGCCGCAGAAAGTGGAGAAAGCGGCCCGGGAGCGAAAAGCGGGATCAATGGCCCCCACAGACATCACTGTCCCCCTTATCCACCCACCCCCTGCTACCCAGATTGGTCGCAACCACTGCCCCCTTCCCCCCCCCACCAGAGATCGATCTGCCCCCCCCAACCAGTGAGCGATTGGGCCTACCCACCCCCCCCCCACCAAAGATACATCTTACCCGCCTCCCTCCTCCACCCCACCCCCTCAGAGAACGATCTGGCCTCACTCCCCCCACCCCAAGAATAGTCTGGCCTCACTCACCGCCCCCTCCCCCACGCGCTCCCCAGACAACGATCTGGCCTCACTTCCCCCCCTCCCCGAGAATGGTCTGGCCTCACTCACCCCAGCCACCCCCAGACAATGATCTGGCCTCACTCACCACCCTCTCACCCCTGCACCCCAGACAATGATCTGGCCTCACTCACCCCCCCACCCCCCCAAAGAATGGTCTGGCCTCACTCAACCCCCCAACCCCAGACAACGATCTGGCCTCACTCATCGCCCCCCCCCCCCCGCCCCAGAGAATGGTCTGGCCTCACTCATCCCCCCCTCCCAAAGGAACATCTGACCTGCCTCCTCCTCCCTCCCCACCAGACAACGATCGGCCCTCCCTGCCCCCCAGACAACGATCGGCCCTTCCCCCCACCACCAGCCAACGATCAGGCCTCCCTCCAGCCCCCCCCCCCCCCCCTCCCCCCCACTGGAGACAGATCTGACCTGCCTCCTCCCCGCCCCCCCAACCAGACAACGATCTCGCCTCACTCCCCCCGCCCCCAACCAGAGAATGATCTGACCCGCCTCCCTTTCCCCCCCCACCACCAATCTGAGTCAGAGAGCCGATGGAAGCTCTGAACTCGCTCTTCAGCAGCTGGAGCGCCCGATTCAGACTTTTATTCAGCAGGTTCATTTTGGCGCGATTCCGGATCGGCGAACGTGGCAGTAAAGGGAGAAATGCTGATTAAGTTAGGTGGGCAGTTCATTAATTCAATTGAAATGCATGCAAATGCATTTAAAACGCCATTGTGCCCATTTTGGGCGCGAAGCGGATCGCCACCATTCCCCGGTTTCGGTAAAGTGGCCAGCTGCGCGGACCTGGGCGCGGATCACGTTAATGGCCTCACACCCGACTTTACCACGCGCGACGCAATGGTAAAATAGGGCCATTAAGTCCAGGAAAAAAAGTATATTAATATATAACATATATATATATCATACGTATATAAATTAGGACGTTAGTGTCTGGAATAAGTTTCAGCTAAAGTCCATTTGGAACTGGCGATGTATTTTAAGAAGTGTTTATCCTAATTTTAAGAGCCTCCCTGGTGCAATGTTGATCCTTAGAAACCCCTTGGAGAAATGAGCTCTAACTTTACAGTGGGAAGAATGGAACTTGGCTGGATCAAATGCTTTAGCTAACTATTTCCTAAGATGACATTTGCAAGTCTCCTGTAAGCTGATGTGAACACTGTCTGTTAGGGATTGCAGAATTCAGGGCAGATTGAAAATCTGGAGTCATGTTCCACCACCTCTGGTACATCACGCTTTTAGCTAGGCTTTTTAACTGAAGTTCTTTTGAGGCTTTAACCGAGGCACAGAGGAGTCAGGCTACATGTAACATACAATTTTTTGATGTTCCTACTCTTCACTCCCCCTCCCTCCCTTCTCCTCGTTCTCCCATCCTCACCTTCTCCTCCTTTCCCCTCCTCATCGGGAGGAAGACACGTGGGTCACAGCTAGGAGGAGTAAAGGTCAGAAGGGTATCGTATCAAAGAGTACTCCAGTGGCTGTCTCTCATAATAGGAAGGGCTCGGCGACCGGTGTGAGAGGGGAGGGGAGTGAGCAATTAGTGGAGGGGTCACCTGTGGTGGTCCCACTCCAAAACAAGTATATTGTTTTGGATAGTGTGGAGGAGGATGACTCTCCAGGGGTAAGCCACAGTGACCAGGTCACTGGCACAGAGTCAGGCTCTGTGGCCCGGAAAGGAAAGAGAGGGGTTAGGAGAGCAATAGTGGTGGGGGATGCATCGGTTAGAGGCACGGACAGGCGATTTTGTGGGTGCGAACGGGACTCCAGGATGGTAGTCTGCCTACCTGGTGCTGGGGTAATGGATGTCTCCAAGCGGATAGGAGGCATCTTAAAAGGGGAAGATAAAGAAACAGATGTCATTGGACACATTGGTGCAAATGACGTAGATAGGAAGAGCAGGGGGATCGTACGAGAGCAATTCAGGGAGTTGGGAACTAGACTAAAAAGTAGGGCCTCCAGGGTGGCCATCTCTGGGCTGCTCCCAATGCCTTGTGCCAGTGAGGCTAAGAATAGGGAGTTAGTACAATTGAATGCTTGGCTAAAGGACTGGTCCAGGAGGGAGGGCTTCATTTTCCGAGATCAATGGGAAGTTTTCAGGAGAGGACAAGAAGGACGGGTCACAACTAAGTTGGAAGGGCATGAATATCCTGGCTGGGAGTTTTGCCAGTGCAGTTTGGGGGGGGTTTAAACTAGTATGGCAGGGGGGTGGGGATCAAAATGTTCGGTCTACAAGTGTAGAGGCTGGGGACGAGCTTGGGGCTGGGACAAGGCTGGCAAAGAAGAAGAGCACTCTGGGGGAGGATGACCCCACTGGGCCTGGAGATCTGGAGTGCTTATACTTCAATGCAAGGAGCGTAGCAGGTAAGACAGACGAACTTAGGGCCTTAATGCTCACGAGGAATTTGGATGTGGTTGCGGTGACAGAGACTTGGTTGAAAGAGGGACAGGACTGGCAGCTGAATATTCCGGGGTACAAGTGTTTTAGGCGAGACAGAGGAGGGGCCAAAAGAGGTGGGGGAGTAGCAGTATTAGTTGGAGAGCATATTACAGCGGTGCAGAGGGAGGACAATTCAGAGGGGTCGTGTAACGAGTCACTGTGGGTGGAGCTTAGAAACAGGAAGGGCGCAGTCACTATGTTGGGGGTATACTACAGGCCCCCCAACTGCCCAAGGGAAGTGGAAGAACGGATATGTCAGGAGATACTGGATAGGTGCAGGAAAAATAGGGTTGTTGTAGTGGGAGACTTCAATTTCCCTGGTATAGACTGGACATCGCTGAGAGCTGGGACTCTGAATGGGGAGGAATTTGTAAAATGCGTACAGGAGGGTTTTTTGGAACAATATGTAGATAGCCCGACTAGAGAGGGGGCTATACTGGACCTAGTACTGGGGAATGAGCCCGGTCAGGTCTTCAAAGTTTCGGTAGGGGAACATGTGGCAAATAGTGACCACAATTCTGTTAGCTTTAGGATAGTGATGGAAAAGGATGAGTGGTGTCCCAAGGGTAAGGTGTTAGATTGGAGGAAGGCTAACTTTAGTGGGATTAGGCAGAAATTGGCAGCTCTTGATTGGGAGAGGCTGTTTGAGGGTAAATCCACATCTGGCATGTGGGAGTCTTTTAAGGAACAGTTGTTAGGGCTACAGGACAGGCATGTGCCTGTAAAAAAGGATAGAAAGGGTAGGATTTGAGAACCATGGATAACCAGGGAAATTGAGGGACTGGTCAAAAAGAAAAGAGAGGTCCAGACAGCAAAAAACGGAGGGAGCTCTGGAGGAGTCCAAAGAAAGTAGGAAAGAACTCAAACGGGGAATTAGAAGGGCAAAAAGGGGTCACAAAATGTCCTTGGCAGACAGGATTAAGGAGAATCCCAAGGCATTTTATTCATACGTTAGGAACAAAAGAGTTGTCAGGGAAAAAATCGGACCTCTCAGGGACAAAAGTGGGGACTTATGCTTGGAGCCCAAAGAAGTAGGGGAGATCCTAAATGAATACTTTGCGTCGGTATTCACAAAGGAGAGGGATGTGTTGACTGGGAGTGTCTCGGAGGGGAGTGTTGAACCGTTGGAGAAAATCTCCATTACAAGGGAGGAAGTGTTAGGTTTGTTAGAGAATATAAAGACTGACAAATCCCCAGGGCCTGATGGAATCTATCCAAGGCTGCTCAGGGAGACGAGAGATGAAATCGCTGGGCCTCTGACGCAAACCTTTGTCTCTTCACTGGACGCAGGTGAGGTCCCAGAGGATTGGAAGATAGCTAATGTGGTCCCGTTATTTAAGAAGGGTAGGAAGGATAACCCGGGTAATTATAGGTCGGTGAGCTTGACATCCGTGGTGGGGAAGTTGTTGGAGAAGATTCTTAGAGATAGGATATATGTGCATTTAGAAAGGAATAAACTCATTAACGATAGTCAGCATGGTTTTGTGAGAGGGAGGTCATGCCTCACTAACCTGGTGGAGTTTTTTGAAGAAGTGACCAGAATGGTTGACGAGGGAAGGGCCGTGGATGTCGTCTATATGGACTTTAATAAAGCGTTTGACTTTAATAAAGGTAGTGGAAGGGTCTTTTTCCGGCTGGAGGCTGGGACTAGTGGTGTTCCGCAGGGCTCTGTATTGGGACCTCTGCTGTTTGTGATTTATATAAACGATCTGGAAGAAGGTGTAACTGGGGTGATCAGTAAGTTTGCGGACGACACGAAATTGGCAGGACTTGCAGATAGTGAGGAGCATTGTCAGAAGCTACAGAAGGATATAGATAGGCTGGAAATTTGGGCAAAGAAATGGCAGATGGAGTTCAATCCTGATAAATGCGAAGTGATGCATTTTGGTAGAAATAATGTAGGGAGGAGCTATACGATAAATGGCAGAACCATAAAGGGTGTAGATACGCAGAGGGACCTGGGTGTGCAAGTCCACAGATCCTTGAAGGTGAAGTCACAGGTGGAGAAGGTGGTGAAGAAGGCATATGGCATGCTTGCCTTTGTAGGATGGGGCAGAGAGTATAAAAGTTGGGGTGTGACGTTGCAGATGTATAGAACGTTGGTTCGGCCGCATTTGGAATACTACGTCCAGTTCTGGTCGCCACACTACCAGAAGGACGTGGAGGCTTTGGAGAGAGTGCAGAGGAGGTTTACCAGGATGTTGCCTGCCATGGAGGGGGTTAGTTATGAGGAGAGATTGGTTAAACTGGGGTTGTTCTCCCTGGAAAGATGGAGGATGAGGGGAGACTTAATAGAGGTGTATAAAATTATGAAAGGCATAGATAGGGTGAACGGTGGGAAGCTCTTCCCCAGGTTGGTGGTGACGTTCACGAGGGGTCATAGGTTCAAGGTGAAGGGGGGGAGGTTTAACACAGATATCAGAAGGACATATTTTACACAGAGGGTGGTGGGGGCCTGGAATGCGCTGCCGGGCAAGGTGGTGAAGGCGGACACACTGGGAACGTTTAAGACTTATCTAGATAGCCATATGAACGGAGTGGGAATGGAGGGATACAAAAGAATGGTCTAGTTTGGACCAGGGAGCGGCATGGGCTTGGAGGGCCGAAGGGCCTGTTCCTGTGCTGTATTGTTCTTTGTTTGTTCTCATATACCTCCCTCCCTGACCTCCTTGTTTAGAGACAACAGAACTGTTGCGTTAATGTATAAAAATATTTCATTGATTGTTGTCTTAAAGAGGAAAATATATTTTGTGAGAAATTTGAAAAGATGAGGCAATTAAACAAAATGTCATGGGGCGGCTGCTGAGTAAAATGTTGAGTCAAATGTTTACATCGTATCAAAGTTTTGTATTTATAACATTATTTTTGTTCATAAAAGTATTCCATAAAATGTCACAGAATTCTACTAATGTTTCATTAAAACATTAAAACAAAACATTTAAATGTGGAATAATACAAATACCTTTTGAAACATCAAAGCAGAAGAGTGAAATATGAGGTAAATATAAATGAAGGAAGCAAGACAGTAGCATACTAATAATAAACACATTGAAATTTTCCACAGCCCAAAATGTGAACTCTCCTTTGCTCAGCCTCATGCAGGTTTCCAAATCATTGTCCACGAAGTTCTGACCACTCATCTTCCCATTTAAATTTTCAGTTTCCATATGCTAAATTAAAACATCCGAACACTTATAAGCATGCCACACGTAAAGTTATATAATAATACAATGCAGATTTAAATTGGAGTTCCACAGATTTAAAACAAACAACAAAACTTATGTCCATTTATATATATTAAATAATACTCATCTTCAATCAGAAAAATAAAATTAAAAAATTACACTATAAATGAGCCAATAACAATAGGATTAACTACTTAAAAGAAATAGCAAAAAAAAATCAACAATCTTCAACGTTCCTTTTCTAAGAGCAGGGAATCCTTCTGCTCTGTTTTCAGTGGAAAACTGCTATTTCCAAGCAAGACCTCAAAGGGAGTTCCCAAGCTTGCCCATCATAAGAGAGGGTGGATAGAGTCCTCCTGTGTGGCACTGGGGCCTGTGGTGATTGTATCGCTGAAGGCTGAATACTGCTGCTCCCATTGGGAGTTGGATGGCAATTTTTGAACACAGGTAAGAGGGCAAAAAAACTTCTCTATTTGGTCGCCTCTGGCTTTCCGCCGTTAATCGGAAGTTATGGGTCATTGTTAACTTGAACAGAGAATTTACCGCATGTAAATTTGGAAATTGGGTTTGTGAGTGGAACTCTGCCTACAAAGAGCAAAAAGGACAATAAGACTGTGGGTTTAAATAAAACATTCTTTTCTGTGTAAAAAAAAACAAAACTGAAAACCAGAAGGAAATGCAATACAATACTTGAGTTATGAGGATGCTATCATGTGCAGATTCTGATAATGGCCCTGATTTTACCAAACCTTAGGCGCGAAATCGCGGTGAAGTTGGGCGTCGGGCCTACACCGAGATCTGCACCCGATTCCAAGCAGATCGCGGCTTTACCAGCACCCGATCCTGGTGCGGGTCCAGCCTGTGCCCAAATCGGGCGGCCCGATGATTTAAATGCATTAGCATGAAGGAGGGGGGGGGGCGGGGGGACGGCGGGACCTAGATCATCTTCTGGTCGGGGGGGGTGGTGCTGCTGCCAGTCTGCGGCCGATTGGTGGGGAGGGAGAGGGCAGGGGGGTCCGCCGCCAATCTGTGGGCGATCCCTCCTCCCCACTGGAGGAACGAATCTCTCCTGTCGGAGTGGACGTGCGGCCATGCCATCCCACAAAACCTTCAGGATGAAGCGATTCCTCGCGAAGAAGATGAAGCAGAACCGGTCGATTCCACAGTGGATCCGCATGAAAACCGGCTACAAGATCAGTACAAGTCCAAGAGGAGACACTGGAGAAGGACCAAGCTGGGCCTATAAAGTGATACACCATCACTGGTACACTACCAGCCACAGCCATCTCTCCCGCTCTCTTGCCCCTGCAGGGAAGATAAACTGTCCCCTGCCCCCTCCTTCCCCACCAATTGGCCGCAGACTGGCAGCGGATCCCTCCCCCCGATCAGAGGATGATCTGGATCCCACACCCCCCCCACACCCTCTCCAACCAGAGGATGATCTGGGTCCCGCCCACCCTTCTCCTCCCCTCCCCCCCCCCACCCCGGGGATGATCGTCAGAGAGCCGCTCTCTCCACTTTCTGCTTTTTTTTCTTTCGCCCCCAACACGCTGTCAGATTTTTTCGAACTGTGCATGCGCAGTTCAGAGCTCCGATTGGTCCGCCAGCACTAAGCCCCGCCCACAGCACGAATCGGACCGGAGCCGGCAAAACGCGTATGGGTGCGCTGGAAAGAGGATTCCAGGCTCGGATCTATTTGATGCCCAGATTCGGCACTTGGACTCAAAATGGTAAAATCAGGCCCAATGTTTTTACATTGGGTGCTTTGGTTTTGGTTAAATCCTTGGAATGATGCGATACAACATGTAATTGTGAAATGAGAGAAGTCTACATGCATGATGTAACAAGTTATGTTGTGAGGTATTTGTGACGATCAGTTTGTGTGAAGTGGATGTAACACCAGTGTAAAGAAACCTTCATGGTTATGAAGTAAGCACGGCAGATGAATATTAATGATACACACATTTAGATTTTCCATGGCCCAAAATGTGAACTCTACACCTGACACTTACTGGAATCCGTGACACATGTGGCGTGTGGAGAAATGCAGTGCATGTTGTGTACATGGATCTTCAGAAAGCTTAAGTACAATACCTCTCAGGATCCGAAAATGCTGGAAAATCTCAGCAGGTCTGACAGCATCTATGGTGAGAGAATAGAGACAACGTTTGAAGTCTAGAGGACCCTTCATCATAGCTGAATGAAGAGTCATCTAGATTCGAAACATTGGCTCTATTCTCTCCTCACAGATGCTGTCAGACCTGCTGAGATTTTCCAGCATTTTTCATTTTTGTTTCCGATTCCAGCATCCGCAGTATTTTGATTTTACCAATTAGAATCTGATTGGAGAAAATGAAGCAGAATTAAATCAGGGGGAGGGAAGCAAACTGCTGAGATGGGAAGAAACAATGGGAGTTCAGAGCAGTTCCTCTGCATGTTTGGAATGAGGCAGTGGAGACCCAGAAGGGTTTTGCTCTGGACTCACTCCTGTTAACTGCGTAAAACAATGAACAGGATACAGGGCGAGAGGGAGTGATGTAGAAATTTGCAGACAATATTAAAATAGGAAGCGCAGTACTGAATTCTGAGGATCAAAGCAACGTGGCTGAGATAAATGGGCCAATGAGTAACAATGGAATTTAATGTCAGTAAGTGTGAGGTTTTACATTTCACTGAAAAAATATTTTGAATGGGGGAAATTTGGATGATATCAAGAAGCTGAAGGGTTTGGGGATTCCGGCTCCCAACATTAAAAACAGCTCCTCAAGTGGATAAAGATAAAGAACCAATAAGATCCTGACTTTGATGGCAGTCAGAGAGTCGTAGAGGTTTACAGCATGGAAACGGCTATTCGGCCCAACTCGTCCATGCTGCCCAGTCGGTATAGAACATTAAAGTCAAGATATAATGGTGAATCTAAATAAAACCTCCGTAAACCCATAGTTGGAGAAATATGTTGCTGCAATCGAGAAGATACAACACAGATTCCCCAAGATATTTTCTGCCATTGTAAGGTGTTGTCTTGTCTAAACAGTTTACTGAGTTCAGATATCTGGAAGAAAGAATTGGAAACAAAGACCCGTCTTCAGCGAGGCAATCAGTGGTGGAGTGACATTCCGTAACGACTCACATGCTGGAAATGGAAACCCCCCAAAATCCCACATAGGGTAGCCAGGTGGTTATGGCCCAAAGAGTTTCCATTGATTTTAAGTTCTAGTGACTGTGATCAAAAGCCAGATATTAATGAACAAGAGCAAGTGGTCAGTTCGGCAGTTACTCAACATCGATGTTTAATTTGTGACTGACCATTTTGGCATTGGCTACAGCTCCAAATACCTTTCAAAGATATTCAAAGTGAGCCCTAATGTTACCCACCCTCCAGGAGATTTTAGTGCCTTTGCTCATTCCTTGTATCTTTGATTAACCAGGCCTTTATCTCCTCTTCCCTTATCCCATTCTGTGATATTCCCCATGACCAGTTCCACAAATGCTTTCAAACGTAGAGTCATAGAATCAGACAGCAGAGAAGGGGCCCTTTGACCCATCGACTCTGCACCAACACATTACAAGCACCTGAACTTCCACCTCATCACATCAGCCAGCATTTGGCCCATAGCCCTGAATGTTATGATGTTCCAAGTGCTCATGCAGAGATGTTTTAAAGGATGTGAGGTAGCTTGCCTGTACCAGCCCCCCAGGCAGCGCGTTCCAGACCATTACCACCCACTGGATGAAAAGGTTTTTCCTCACATACCCCCTAAATCTCCTGCCCAACATCCTATCTCCAACCCTCAAACTCAATTTCAGGAGAGTCCCTGTGCGTCTTTGCCTGTTTAGTGCTTCTTGTAATGACTATCTGCTCCAACCCTCACACGGAATCAATAACTTCCACACTCCAGAATCGGAAAGTTCTTTTTCCTCTTGTACCTCATCAATCACTCATTCCCTTGGGATTAAATCTGGACACGCTGTGATCTGGAGATGCTCATGTTTTTCATCATTTCCAAGAGTTCCTTCCTGTCCAGGGCTTTCCTTGTCTGTGAAAAACAGCTTGCAACATTCAACAATTATATTCTACTTTGCTGCTATTTAGATAAAATGTGGTTAATTCTTAGGTTTGGTCGAATTACAGCAAAATGTACAACAG
Source organism: Mustelus asterias (assembly GCF_964213995.1). Classification (NCBI taxonomy): domain Eukaryota; kingdom Metazoa; phylum Chordata; class Chondrichthyes; order Carcharhiniformes; family Triakidae; genus Mustelus; species Mustelus asterias. The sequence continues at coordinate 286,231 of NW_027590429.1, forward strand.
TAATCTGAATATTAACAGTGTGAAGAAAGACAGATAGAAAGACAACCTTTTTCCCAAGGTGATTGGATACAATTTTAAATTATGAAGAGATGGGACAGGATTGATGGAAAAAGGCAGTAGAGGCTGATGGCACATGGATGTAAGATTAAATGGAAGAGACTTGGACAGGAGCAGGTGATACATTTATACATCGAGGATGTGCGTATTTGGAATTATATGTTTATATCGAGACACTGTCCCAAATAGGTGTCAATTCATTGGGCTCTTGGCATTTTTTCAATGGTGGGGCAGCTCTGCATCTTGTGATTGGTGGTGACCATCAGTTAATTGGTGGTGACCACCATGTGAAAGTCCAGGGAGACATCAATACCAGAGACTAAGAATCCCACAGATGGGGACACGGGCAGAGAACATTCCGCATTTTAAATCTATATTTGTGAACATTTCCTGCCCAGTTCCTGAGGTTTCTTCCTGGCTGAGCAGTGAGAATCTCTCCCAAAGGAGTAACAGAGCGGCAGCAACAGGAGCCTGGCTTACAGCAATGCCTTGCAGTCAGCTCTCTGACCATTCCACATTGCCAGAGGAATATACAGTGTAGAACATTGAGCAGTATGTTTGATTGGTGACTGTGGGAATGTAGATAAAGAGATATGGGAACAGCAGAAACACATGGGATGATGACTAATGATCATTGAATGAATTGGATGGGCTGTACAACCTGTTTCAGAATGTTTGCTCACATTCCATTTTCTAAACTTAGCACAAGTGCGATGGCTCAAAGTGCCCTTTCCCAATTCTGTTTGTTCTCCCCAGGTTGATGATTCAGCAATTGTCTCCATGTTGCTCCTTTCCAGGATCTCTCAGTTTGTTGCTATTCTAAATTCCTCACAAAGACTTCACTTCCCCTGGTAAGGCAGTTTTCAAACTATTTTCATTGTCAGTTCCCAACAACTGCAATCATCATCTCTATACAGCTGCTTCAATGTTTCTGCTTCTCTTGGAATCAGTTGTTTCCAATCCTTTCAAACTCACAGTGTTTATTCTGTGGAGTTAGTGAGAAGTGAAATCTGTGTCATTTGAATCTTGCCTTTGACTAGTAAGAGTGTGTATATTAGAACCAGATCTCATTTCAACTTTGTATTTGAGACAAAATAAAATTCATCGCAATATCCGCAAATCAATTATTTCTCAGAACATGAAGAATTCACTTTCAAACTTCCACCTGACCAGAACTTGTAGATTTGAGGAAGATTTTGATTCTCATTTTCAAAGCCCTTTGGACATGTTTATTCAACAGGAGTTGAGCTGGACAGGAACCATAACTTTGCTACCCACTCCGGGTTTAAATTTTCCAGATTTCATCCCATCATTTAATGAAATTCCAGATGACAGGAAAGGGATATTTCAGAGCATTCATCACCTCCTCTCTGAACTTCCTCTGTGTGACTGCGTAAATAAATGTGTTGGTGCAGGAACTGGATAACTGGAGCATTGATCCCATCATATCGGTTACAAGTCCATCAGTTGACAAGAAACCAAACATTCCAGTGATTCGTTGAATCGATAGAAATACAACACGTGTCACCCATAACAGGAGAAAGCTGCCCGATATGGTGAAGAGTAAAATGATGGATCTTCTTCGATTCTTCATTTCTGGGTCATTCTGCTCCCCCCCCGTTTCGCTGTCCCCTCGGTTTCCTGCGGACTGCACTGGCCAGCAGGATGTACCTGACAGTGAGAGTATTGAGCAGCAGTAGCAGCACGAAGGGGAGCACTGGAGTTAAAATGCGGTCCATCCAGTCAAAGACTTTCCACACAGGATTATAGTAGTACTCGTCTGATACCCTGAAGTAATAGGGGTCATACTTAAAAAACACTGGGATTTTGGTTAATAAACACAGTAAACTCACCGTTGTGATAACGATGGCTGCTGTTTTCTCAGTGCAGTATTTCATCTTCAGTTTCTGGAAGCAAATGGTCACCATTCGGTCAAAGGTGAAGGCGACTGTGAGCCAGACAGAGCTGCTAACAACTGCGGTCGCAATGAATTCTCTGATGCCACAGGCATGACGACTGTAATATAATACAACGCTCAGTTTGAAGGGATTAATTTTCTCCAGTATGACCCGAATAATGACAACCAGCAGATCGGCTGCAGCCATCGCCACCAGGTACCGAGTGACACCTTTGGAAAGACCGCACCTCCCTCGAGATAGAGTCACAATCGCGACTAAGTTAGCTGTAAATTTAAAACAGATCGTAAAACAAAGTTGTCCAGTGAGTGGAAGAAAAGATATGAAGAGCAAGGAGAGAAAATGCTAAAAATTACAGTTTTACAACTCACATTAAAGAAACAGGGTGGAGCCTGTTATCCAATGTGTCAGCAAATAAGCTTCTCAACGAACAAGGAGAATATCATTATTGCAGAAATATAGTAACTGCGATTAGGTTAAATTAATCAAAACAGACTCACTGGTGAGACAGGCGGAGTTTGTGTATTTAGTTTCAGCTCCTTGGGTTGGAGATTGGATCTGATTCACTGTTGAATCCGTTGAATAATGTATAGGAGCTCTGAATTTGAGCTCTAATAGTGAGCACGTGGATAACTCATGAATCCAATAATGGGGTCACAACTGATTATTTGTCAATTCTTTCAGAGCCTTCCAGGAAGTTGGAAAATGGCACGGTAAATAATTTACATTTTGTTCACCACAGAACACACCCTCACAATCAACTTCAAGAAAACAGCTGCAAGTGCATTTATCGAATGTCTTTCACAACTGTAGTTGATCTGAAGCTCTTTTCATGCCACAGAAGAACCTTTGAAATGTAATCACTGTTGTGATGTCATTATCTGTCCACACTGAGACTTCCCATGTATTTGTGAGCTGGATCTCAGTGGAAGGTGTGATGCTACTGTGACTTTAAGAAATGTAGTTTTTAATATGTTCATTGCAGTTATAAGCAGCTTTGTTTTTTTATTGTGGCATCGGCTGTCTGATTAGAGATCCTTTTATTTCAGCTAAATGGTTGAAATGTTTTTTTAAAATCTTGACCTAATGCCCTTTCAGGGATTTTCTGACATTTTGGATTGTCGTGGGCAGAATGATTGAAAGGTCAAGTAGGATAGTTTTTTTTCCTCTCCCAAGAGTTTTGTCCTTTCGGTTTTTCGTTGCTGGTCAGTTAGAATCTGTTTCAACTCAAGACTGGAAGCAGTCTTGCCTCTCTCTCTGGAGTGAAAACTCTGCTGTCGGTGGTTTTCTAGCTAGGAATTTGAGGCAAGGATTTCCGCGCTCACTTGCAGTGGCTTTCAGGCAAAAACAGGCAAAAACAGAGTTTCCTTTTCTCACTTCCTGATATTTTTGGCAACCTTATCTGATACCAAGCTTGTTTGCGTGTATATCAAGAGAACTGCAGCATCCAACCATGATGCATCCAGCATCATGTGAGCATTTGTATTTTCTGTGTTAAACCTGTGGCAAGGATTTTGTTTATGGGAATTGTTTATTTAGCTGTTGAGGTTTAATACAATATCATGGTTGTTTTTTTCTTGTTTGTGCGTGGCAGAGGTTATTGCTCATTTTCTGTCTGTCCATGTTAACAATATTCTTAAATAAACTTTGTTTGATAGAAGCTCCCCAGTAGGTCATTTGAATCATACCTGAGGTCAACCATCTCATGCTCACCCGAGCCAAATTCAAATTGCAAACCTTAAGGTCCAGGCAGACTTCATAAAACACTTTGGAGTTTCTGACCTGAATTATACAAGTGCCCCACTGAAACCTGGACAAAGTCAAACAGATCCTGAATATCAATAAACACATGTTTAGTTAGGATCCAATGCCTGAAATAAAACATTGCCTGAAATAAAATAATGATCATCGTGATTGGAAATAATAACTTCAAGCATACGACTGTATAACATGCCCGACACCAACAAGTTCCACTATCAGAGCAGCCAAACCAGCAATATTATAATAACTCACACAGAACTCCAACCACTGCAAGGATGCGATAGAAAATGGGTTCGACATCAAAGAGTAGAAATAAGAAATCCTCCAGACACATGTTCGCTGATGAACTCTATTGTCCTTTCATTTTCATTGACTCTGAGCTCACTCACTCAGTGGCACCCTTTATTAATACAAGCAAGTGACACCCACTGAGACCATGAGACTTACGTAAACATTGTTATTAGTTCCACTCATTGGAGTAAACAGATTAGACAGGCACGGAACCTTGATTGAAGAAAAACAGAATTGTTGTATGTACACTTGATGAACACCAGCACAAGCACTTGAATTGAAACATCATGGAACTGGCTACAACAAAGCGACCATTCAACTTCTCATACCTGCTCTGGCTGTTGAAGGAATGGTCCACTCACGTCCATTTCCCTCTCCTTTCCCCATACCTTTTCCCCTTTGGAAAGCATTTAATGGATTCACTGCCCTGCTAGATGCTGCAAGATCTAATAATGGCTTTGTGTGTGTGCGTGCGTGTGTGTGTGTATGTGTCTGTGTTTGTGTGTGCGTGCGTGCGTCAATCTCCTAGACTCTGCATTCCATCTAATATGGATTAAATGAATTTTAGATTCTCTATACCAATGGAACGGTGAGTGAGACTTTTCCATTGTCGTCATCCCTTTGTCATTTGTGCTTCAAATCTGCTGAAACCTTTGTAGGGTAAAGAACACTGACTAATAAAATATACGAGGAATCTGTACAAATTTCCTGATAACTTTTCCCTGTGAAATTTCCGGAAGCCACATTGATAATGGAAGCTGCCAAGGTCAAACGGTCACACTGTAATGAGAACCTCCAAGGCGGCCTTCACGACACACGACAGCGCAGAGTCGCTGAGCAGAAACTGATAGCCAAGTTCCACACACATGAGGACGGCCTAAACCGGGATGTTGGATTTATGTCACATTATCAGTAACCCCCACAGCTTGCCCCTCGTCTTGCATAATCAATAATTATACCAATGAGAACAAATCACTCCAGGTGGTGAGTATAAACTTATCAGTGTTTTGGCGGGACAAAGACAGTGGGGACCCCCTGGGTCCCTAATAAATGAATTTATGATTAAGAGGGACAAACTCATAAAACAGATGATAAAAGGGGGATGGGATTTAGACCACCCACTAGACCCAACAATGAAAATGGTGAGAAAAGGAAAAGAAAAACAAAACTAAGAAAATTGGAGTTCTCTTAGTTCATCAATTGGCCGGATTAATTGAACAGGTTTCAGTCTCGGGTAAGAAATGGGCTGATGTCAAAGCGAAAAGAGAATTAGACAAGCGCAACCAACGTTTAGAGGACCCCGGCTGGGGATCCTTGCCTCCCTATGGGCTGGCCGTACAATCCACGGCACCAGTGGGAGACCCCGGTGAGGAAGAGGTCCATGATCTCGCTCCCATAACTTGGGCCGGGACATTGCAGAATCCCACTGCACGATACCAACCTTTTACCCCTGGAGAAAGACAGCAAGTTCTGACATCCCTGGGAAAGCTCCAGCCCCGGAGCAACAATAGCAAATTTTGGGCAGAACTGGACACCCTTTGGGTTGGACACCAGTTACATTTGCGAGATATACACCAGTTAGTACGGGCTGCTTGCCCCCAAAATATGTGGAGACTAATGAGTGAAGGAGCGTGGCCAACCAATAGGTCCAGAATTACCAATGTTAAGCAACAAAGGGGTGAAAGAGCCTCCGAATTTGGGGAGCAACTCTTTAGAATATACCAAGAATGTTGGGGAGAACCCAAAACTGCCCGAACAGATAGAGCCTTTTTACAAGCATTTAAAGATGGGCTGTCATCAGCTTACCAAAAAATCCTTAAAATGGGAGTTCTCAATACCCAGACTCATGATGAATTAGTGGAATGGGCATCTGGAATTAGAGATGGACCAGATGAGAAACCACACCTACAAATAAAACAGGAAAATGTTCGTGCAAACAGTGGAGGAGCTAAACCAAAGGGTGCGTGCCATAATTGTGGAAAACTGGGTCACTTTGTCAGGCACTGTAGGGGTCCAAAAGGGGTCGTGAAGTCTGCGAAATGGCAGATAATGAAGGACGAGGGGATCTGCAGGTCCTCTCATTGACGTTTACTTATCAAAGAAAAAAGCTTTAATAAAGAGGATGCAAAAGGATGGCTGGGATACGTCTCATACCTTAGAGTAGCAGAAAACGTGGATATATCAAGAAAAGATTAGAGAACTAGAATTAAGAATAAGAGAATTGGAGAAACAAAACCAAGTCTTCGAAGAAAAACAATGGAGAGGGGAAACTGTTCCTCTACCTCCTAGTGAGTCCACACAGGGACCAACCGCTCCTCCAGAGGAGTGGGAAGTGCTAGAATACAACTCAGCGCCAGTAACCCGGAGGGGAACTGGTGCGCAGCCAAAAGCAAAGTTATAAACCCGTCACCCAGTGTAAAACAGAGATTCAGAGGGGAGATTCAGAGAGTATTAGGGAATGCTCCCACTTATTGGAGCAGAATTACCACAATAAAACAATTAAGAAGAGGGATCAGTGAATGTGAGAATCAAAGGAAAGATAAAGAGGTATCTGGCTTGCCAATGTTGTTCCAAAATCCCGATACGAATGAACAGGAGTGGTGGAATTGACCCAGTGTAGATAATCACCAGACATCTAAGGTAGCCGTCATTGCCCCGATGAATAAGACAGACACCAGCGCCAGTGCCGCTGCAAAGACTACTCAAATCAGGCTGACTTGGTTAGTTTGAAGCGTGATAAGACTAAAAAGGGGAGTAAAGGGTTAAATACCTGCAGGTTGTAAGTTTTTCTCTCTCTCCCGAGGAGAGAGAGAGATGTAATTGCGATCGAGAGCCTCATGTGATGGAATGGGGTATAGCAGATCAATGCGAGTTTAATAAATTACGTTCCCCAGTAAATTTTACGCTAATGCGTCGGACAGAGATTTGGGGAATGTGGGAATAATAGCATTAGATTACATCTGAAGTGTCGTAAGGAGAGTTAACCATTTAAGCACACAGTAGATTCGATCTTGCATCTGCCTGTTTAAAAATAATTAATTAATTTAGTAGGGATATTTAAAAGTGATAAAATAAATGGATTATTTGGATCAGGCTTTTGTTAAATTTGAAAATGTATTTTTGATAGAACTGATAATGAAAAGATAAATAGAAAGAATTAATCCTGCGTATTTGAAATGATGATTAATCACTTGTTTATATTCCTCTGAGTTATAAGACTTGCAGTAATTTTAAGATATAGTCAAAATTTAACAGAGAAGGGAGTTACATGAGGTAGAATATCATACTGGGAATTATTATGCTGCCATAATGCATTCTAATTAAAATGTGTTACACGGATCAACCATGAAACTGTATTAAATGACAGACGGGCTAAAAGGGAGTGCCCGCCTATAATACCAAATTGACAAATCAATATAATTAGAGATGAGAGAAATAATTCAGTGGAATAATGAGATAAGAAAATGCTGGGGAAGTATTTGTTACAAACGGTTAAAGATTAAAGTGATAGGATTTCTTGAATTTACTTCTGTTTTGAGTTGAATTACAGCTTGGAAGGCAGCAGCATAAAAGTGACTGTTAATCAACGGTCTGTATTCTTAAATGTTTTACTTCCATCCCAATTTAAGATGTTAAGTCTGAATAAATGTTGGAAGCTTCCATGTGTATCTGTGTGTTTAACAACGTGATTGCGTGAATGTTTTGTTGTTGTTCGTTTTAATGTTGAGAAAGGAGTTAAACCTTGGAAGGACCATGTGCTCTTTCCTTGTCTTGAAGTTGAAATTATAAGAGTGTCGTTGAGAAGTTAAAAAATAATAAGTAATTTTGTGAAAAATAGAAAAGCAGGAACAAAAGAATGAGGTGAATATACTGTCTCTGAGTCAGTTTAAAGTCTATCAAATCAGTGAATCATAGTTCTGATTATCCCAAGTTACAGCAGGAGATTAATCAATTAAAACCTCAGTTGTTAATACAAATAAAGATCTTGTCCTTGATTATTTTTAATTTGCATTTGATGCCAACCATTGAACACCATGAATTATTGGAACTTGTGTTGCCGGTTAGTTACCGATATGAAATTCAAGACTTGTGTGATGTTCCGATAACATGCAACAAATTACATCATTTAAATCATCTAACATTGATGATAGTCCTGATAGTGTAACTAGTTAAAACTATATACTGCCGTTGGAATTGTGCCATCTATTGTTCAAGGTTTTCCAAATCTAAGAACACTGCAAAGCTTAAAACCTAGCCAGCTAGGGAGCAAACCAAAACATTTCTAATCAAGTAACTCTTGTTATTGTTATATGTATTGTGCTTGTTATTGTTCTAAAAGTGCAAGGAATTCTGATCTGGAGCTCAGTTTAAAAATGAAAACAGATTGATTTAAAAATTAAATTAACAGGGTTTTGAGATACCCGAGAAAAATCAAATCCTGAAGAGCCTTAACCAATTTTATAAAATATATTGTGTATTGATAAAAACATAATTCTGTGGGGGAAAGGGCGAGTTATTCCAAACATGTAACCATTCTTTGCCATAATTTGTAATAACTTGCACAATTAACATTAACATGACAGGAAGTGAAACCGGATTAGTTGAGAGAGAGAAGGAGTTGGAGACTGGCTTTGCAGCCAGACTCAGAAATCTTGCATCATTTCGGTTATCTGTGTTTTTAAAGAGCGATATATGGCAGCATGCAATTGGCATCTATAACCCGAAACACTGGTGTTTACCTTATGAGACAATCTGTCTATAGAAGGATCATTTCTGCTTAAACATTGCACTTTCAAATGTGGACAACAAATGATCAAATTGGATATAATGTAAGAATACATCATATAAAGATCGGAGCTGTATGGCATGTGATCTTAATGGGGAAAGCGATGTCTTTTGATAGAATTAGCCAGCTGCAGCCAGTGCAAAGTGTTGTTTGATTCTCACTAAGCCAACTGAAAGGTCTGTTTGTTTCTTCAGAATAAACTCGACTGATCTGAAGTAAATATGCCTTTCTTTAAGCATTGTTTTCAAAATAACGATTATTTTAGAGAAAGAAGGAGAGAGAGAGAGAGAGCAGCCAAAAACCAGCGCTGAGATTGAACAAAACAAAACATCTGTTTCTAAAGCGTAACTAAATTAGATGTTATTATTACATTCAAGCAGTCTCCAGCTACATCAACAACTTGGCCATGAGAAAGTTTGTTTACCTTACATTGTACTGTCAGAGAATGCAGCGAAGTTTCTAAGTTGGACTCAGAATTCCAAGCTGATGAGGCCAAATTAGCTTAAATTAACTTAAAGCATAGCACAATTAATTACATTGGGCAAAAATACTTTGCACTGGCGAAAGCCATACAGACATCGGGGAAAACAAACGTGGATGAAGGTATTGCCCACCATACTAAATGAGATTAAGGGTTGCTACAAACCGAACAACCGGGTAAACCCCTTATGAGCTAATGATAGGATGGACGATGCAATTACCAGAAAGCATCATAACAAGTGGGACCGATGTAGGTCCACTAAAAGATAAAATCAGGAGATATGTTTTGGAACTAAGCACCCAACTAAAAGGGATGCATAAATCGGTAAAAGACAATCAAGAAATTAGAGGTGCAGAGAAAGCTTGAAATGCTCCCTGACAGTCCCAACAGTGGGATGTCCCAGTAAAAATATTACCTAACAAATCAGGGCTTGTACAAAAATGAAATGAGCTGTATGAAGTTATAATGAGTAGAGATATCTGTGCCTGTATATACTCAGTTGAATATGCTGAAATTAATTGGAAAATATGTGTCAAAGACTACTTTCCTGGAGTCTATTTTCATTTCTTTATTTCCTAGTTTATCGGCAGTAACCAGTTTCTCATCCTCCAATGCCATGCTGAAATAATCCTTGGAAGTATCTTTGTTACCCAGGTACAAAACAAACAGATCCAATTGCAAACATTGACCTACAAGCAAGCTGAACGGGTTTGCGGTGTCACGCGTGGGCGATATAGCCTTTGGACCATTGTATAATGGTCACGCGGGATATTAGTAAGTGATAAGATGCTTCTCATGCTGATACTCACAACCCTGGCCCTGTTAGCCATAGCGGGAAAGGATAACTGGAATTATGAGGATTTAGGGATGGGACACAGTGAACATCTCTGCAATGATGACTCTGTCTATTGTATGAACACCTGTGTGTATATGTCTTATCTGTATGCATCACAATCAAATTTGAGCAAGTGCTGGGTCTGTTCACACATTCCCATGCACGGAGGAAAGGGAGGAATTCCCTTATTTCCTATCCCTTTATCAGCTCCAGAAGTAATTGAATGGGTTTTAAATCAGAATGGAACCCAGAAAGGGTCAAGGAAACTGACATTTAAAACCCCATTGGGTACCACTATGCAGGGTATCAGCAACAGTGATGTTGTTTCAAGGCTAGGGGGCGGAGGGTTCACTTTATCGTCCTTTAAGAAGAATTACCAGCCCAGTTACGACAGATCAGATTCCCCACCCTACTTCATTGTGAAAAATCAACAAAGGGGAGTTATCTGCCTGACAAGAAATGGAACCATACCTGTTGGCCGTAGCTACTGTATACAGCTGATTGATATCACTGATGACGCTGAGGCCATGATACAGGTCACAATCCAGTGCCCCATAGCCACCGTCCCGGTTAATCTCTCCTCCGCTTATATAAGCACGATGACTGCATATAATGGTGCCTATTTTGTCTGTGGAAACAATGCCTATCCGTGGCTTCCCTGGAATTGGACAGGATCGTGTTATTTGGCATATGTGGTGCCTTATATTCACCATGACACTGACTTACGGGACCACCCCGAGATACACCTGCTTAGGGCGAAGCGAGCCATTAGTGAGACAGAACGATTCTTCATGATAGCCTACCCATTTTTTGGGACGGCAAGCGCAGCACAGGAACATATACGGATGGCCTCAACCCTAGAGAAAGTTGCAAATAAGACTAAGGATGGGTTCGAGGAGGTGAGCACGGCCATCTCTGAAATGTCAGCAGAGGTCGTAGCTATTCGAACTGTGGTGTTACAGAACTGATTGGCACTCGATTATCTGCTCGCCTCCCAAGGTGGAACGTGTGCCATAGTTGGCTCGAAATGTTGTACGTATATTCCCGAAGCTTCGGAGAATATAACTCGCTTAGCAGATCATATTAAACAAGTAGCAAAAGCAATTCAGGAAGAAGGGAACCAATATCATGATTATAACCCTCCGGGCTGGCTGGGGCAATGGTTCGGGTCGTGGGGTTCATACCTGATGCATGGATTGATTGTATTAATTGTAATTGTAATTACTTGCTGTGTTTGTATGACATTATTGAACGCCTGTTGCAAAACAGTAACAGCACGAATTATGATGGTCGCAAGTGTACAGGCGGAGGGAGCAGACCTCCCGACTAAGGAGCTCGGCCCATTCCCCGATAACATGTGGTTCTGAGTTGGTCATAGGGGCCATGTGGAGACCACCTGGCACCCGACCAAAAAGGGGGGAGTGAAGTCGGGAATGGGTTAATAAACTTCAGGACTCAAAGTGTCAAAGTGACCTCTGCGATATTTAGAGCTTGTATGAGAAGTGCTGTAGAATTCATTGTTTTGGTTAGAATTCATTGTTTCTTACATTTGGACCAGATAAGGGAAAACCGTTGTCTCCTGAATGTATATCAGGTTAACTTGTTTGTGCAAAACCTGTGATATTGTTTCATGGCAATGACGAACGATCGCGGCCTTGGAGATTGCTCACACAGCGGGAATCTGTATACCGATAGGAATAAAACTCTGTTCTTAACTTATATTCGATGAGAAGGCTGGGGATCCATTGTTAGGAACCTCACTTCTCCCACAATTGTGAAAATAAACCTGCACTTTGATCCACTAATAGTGTCAGAGGTTTTTTTTACCTACAACACACCTCACACCACATGCGTCACTTCCTGATGAATTCCATGATGTTTTGTTAAGCCTGATACTTTCATGATTTGATATCTGTACAGATCATGGAGAGAAATAAGGATGGGGGACTAGAGCAGTCAGAGACAGCGAGGTTGCGAGGGAATCAGTATGAATATTGAGGCTGTGAATTTAGTCATATAAATATTCAGGAGCAGTGGTTCCTGTAACTCTCTCTGACTCATTTTCTTTCTGCCTCTATTTATACCACAGTCTATCTGTCTGTTCATGTAAAAGAAATAGCTGAATGTCACCTTACAAGGAAGCGTGTGTGTGGTAATTCTACAGGTAAATTATCTATAATAACGGCTAGATCACTAAATTAGTGTCAAAGCTAAAAGCAAGACAATTTGATGAAAATGAATGAACATTAACTTTAATTTTATATGTTGATATAATTATTATCAATATTTCAGTAATGTTAAGGTACCAGATCAGAAACCCCAAAGTTTGTTATGAAGCACGACGAGACCCCAACAGTCTTTTTTAATTTTGACTTTCATGTGAGGATCAGGTGTTTCACTCCAGGTGTGATTCTATTGACACACTCGGAAGTTTTCACAATACAATCTTTATTTAACAATATGGTTTGACAATAACACATGAATTAGCTTAACCTTTACCAACTTAAACACTTAAGCATGACAAGATACAATCCTTAACTGCTAAGCTTTCTCTATTAGATCCAATTCAAGCAATTTTCCTCTTAGAGACTTAAATTCCTCTTTAAAATGAGTTAGCACCACAAATGCTAATGTGCTTGCACTTGGGGTGCCAGTCCTGAGGCCTCCAGCACACCTATGGAGAACGAGACAGTGAGAGAAACCCATTTCCTCTGGCAGGAACCAAAGAGCAGCCTCCAGAGTGAGATAGAGAGACCTCTTGCATCTTACAGAACCCATCAGTAACTCCCTGTGCTTCCCTGTAGGCTTAGCCCCTCCCCTTACTCACATGACATTGTCAATCAACCTAATCAAAACTCGACTGTGAAACCTCAGGGGAAAAAACAAAATAAACAAAAATGCATGAACTCAGATTAAAACAAACACATCCCGAGCTAAAATCAATCATTAGCCTGCATTCTCAGCATGTGAGCTGCCTGGTGCACAGTCAGTTCGGCATCATATGAGATTAGTCATGGCATTCATCATCTCCAGACTCCCAGGTTGTCTGGATCCACTGCAGTTGACCTATCACTGCAACAGGTCCACAGCAGACACCATCTCCCTGGCCCTACATGCAACCAAAGACACTCATGTCAGCTTCCTATTTATTGACTACAGCTCAGCCTTCAACACCATTATCCCAACAAAACTCATCTCCAAACCCCGTGGCCTTGGGTTCCTCCCTCCAAGACTGGATCTGAGACTTCTTAACATGCAGACCACAATCCGTAAGGATAGGCAATGACACCTCCTCAACAATTATCCTTAACATTGGTGCCCCGTGAGGCTGTGCCCTCAGCTTCTGACTATACTCATACAGTTATGACTGTGTGGTCAAATTCCACTCCGACTCCATTTTCAAGTTTGCTGATCACACCTCTGTAATGAGTTGGATCTCAAACACTGACCAGACGGAGTATAGGAAACAGATAGACAATCGGGTGAAATGGTGTGATGGCACTAATGTCTCTGTCAGTCTTAGCAAAATGAAGGAGATATTCATTAACTTCAGGAAACGTAGTGGAGGACATGTGCCCGTGGAAATGATTGAGAGTTTCAAGTTTCTAGTTATTCAGATCATGACCAATCTGTCCTGGTCCCCCAAGCTGATGCGATAGTTATGAAAACCCACCAACACCTCTACTTTCACACGAGGCTAAGGAAATTTGGCATGTCTGCTACGAGTCTCATCAGGTTTTACATATGCACCACAGAAAGCATCCTTTCTGGAGTTATCACAGCTTGGCCTCTGCTCTGACCAGGACAACAAGAAACTACAAAATGTTGTAAAATTAGTCCAGTCCATCACAAAAAACAGCCTCCCATCCAATGATTCTGTCTGCACTTCCCGCTGCCTTGGAAAAGCAGCCAGCAGAGTCAAGTACCGCACACACCCCGGACATAGTCTCTTTCACCTTCTTCTATCGCGATAAAGATACAAAAAAACTGAGAACACATAGCACCCAACTCAAGAACAGTTTCTTTCCTGCTGCCATCAGAATTTTGAATGGAGCTACCGTATATTAAGCTGATCTCTCTCAACACCCTAGCTATGACTGTTACCCTACAGTCTGCACACTCATCTTTCCTCTTCCCCTATGTACTCTATGAACAATGTGTTTTGTCTGTATAGCATGCAAGCAAAATACTTTTGTCTGTATTCCCATTACATGTGACGATAATAAATCAAGTAAAATATGAAAAAGAGCTGAATTTTAAACATATCCCTGACAAGAAACATGATATAAATACATTGCTTAAAGGCACAGTACCATCACACACACCCTTTAAAAGTGAACAATATAAAAAGATGACTTCATTTTTCAAAACCTCTAGTTTCCACACCATTAGTACTCTCTAATATGCATGTGTATATGTATTACACATACACACAAACACACATATATATTATATGTATATATATATATAAAATACTTTTCCTCAGCATGCAAACATAACAGTCGTATAGTCCAGCTCAGTGCTTCTCTTCCAATATCGAGCATCCATTCTTCTTTCAAAGTCATGATAAAGCAATCACGTTCTCTCTTCCTTCTTTTCTTGACGCAGTGCTGTTGTTCAGCTGTTGGTTCTTTCTTTTTAAAACCTCCTTCTGCTCTTCATCCTGCTTTGATTCGAAATCTGAGCTCGATTCTGTTGTCATAATTATCATGATCCGGAGGGTGAAATTTTACATTGAATGCAAACTGGCACAAACCACTTTGGATTTGCTTTTCTTTTCTTCACTGAATGCAACAATTATTTTCAGTTTCAGAGTCCCAAAATGTCAAAGCAAAATGATTTTTGCATAGGGTTAAGCTGTTCGCAGACATTGTCAAAGCATACCTGCCCTTTGTACGCTGTCTTAGCTTCACATGTATGCGTCCAGGGCCACCCAGAATGTTTGCTTTATCACTGTCCCCTTGCTTGTTAACTGACCTTACTTCCTCTGTCAGGCAACTCCACCTTCTGTTGCAAAATGATAGCTCAAAGTTTTTTCAAGTCTCCAATTGTATAGCTGTCTGTTCCAAGATAGTTTATTAATTCCTTTGTTTATTCTGGATCTTCATCATCATTTTCTGCATGTTCCTTGGAAAAGATATATAGCAGATTGACTTCTTTGGTGTCAGGATTTGTTGTAATTATCTTTTGCACGATCATTTTGGCAGTCATGCTGTTGTCGAAACCATCGTAAGTTACTCGAACCTCAGCTACGAAGAGTCTTGTTTTTCTGGGTATCCATGTCTGTGCAAACTGCATAGATTCATTATCCCAGCAGTTCATTTTGAATGATGGTAACGTTTCATCAAAGCCTTACTTCACGTCGTTGTCCTTTTCTTCTGCCTGTGGTAGTAAAATACTTCTGCTCCTCAATCTCCATCTCGAGATCACTTATGACTTGGGGGGGCACGGTGACACAGTGGTCAGCACTGCTGCCTCACAGCACCAGGGTCCAGGTTCGATTCCTGGCTCAAGTCACTGTCTGTGCAGAGCTTGCACATTCTCCCCATGTCTGCGTGGGTTCCCTCTGGGTGCTCCGGTTTCCTCCCACAATCTGAAAGACATGCTGGTTAGGTGCATTGACCCGAACAGGCGCCGGAGTGTGGCGACTGGGGGGAATTTCACAGGAACTTAATTGCAGTGTTAATGTAACCCTTATTTGTGACTAATAAATAAATTTACTTTACTTACATTCTGATTGAGCTACATTTTTCTTTTCCAACTTTAGCAGTTTTACATGGCACTCATTTGCCTCCATTCGTGTCTTCATTACCTGAGATTTGTAATTTGTTTGAGATTTCAGGCTGTTGCCACAGATAATAATACTAACTCGCAAAACTAGAATTTTTTTATTTCTGATCTGCTTATTTTTTCATCGCATGCTATGCCATTTTCCATGCTATCTAGCCAACCCACCAGCCCTCGTGAATCTCTCCCGAAAGTTTGATACATAGTCCAACAATGTAGTCTCAGAATGCTGACTCGACAATTTCTCCTTGATCAAGTTAAGTGGCCTTCATTTCTCATGGCAGGGTGGCACAGTGGTAAGCACTGCTGTCTCACAGCTCCAGGCACCTGGGTCCAATTCACGGCTTGGGACACTGACTGTGTGGAGTTTGCACATTCTCACCGTGTCTCCGTGAGTTTCCTATGGGTGCTCCGGTTTCCTCCCACAGTCCAAAGATGTGCATGTTCGGTGCACTGGCCTAGCTAAATTGCCCCTCAGTGTCCCGGGATGCGTAGGTTAGAGGGATTAGCGGGGTGAATATGTGGGGTTACGGGGATAGGGCCGAGTTGGGATTGCTGTCAGTGCAGACACGATGGGCCGAATGGCCTCCTTCTGCACCGTAATAATTCATTGATTCTATGATTCTAATACTGGGAAATTGATCAAGGTTCCTAGGCTAACAATAGTGGGAGTTCAGATGAGGTATTCTAGATTTTCAATATTCAGTGTTTGGTCGAGGTGTCGTCCCTCCCGTCTTTGGATGCTTTGCGGAGAGTAAGGTGCTAGAAGGTGTGCTGAGTTGGAAAAATATCAGTCTGCAGACATTCGGACTCAGTTTGAGTCACACAAACTCCATGGTCTCATCCAGTGGCTTGCGTTTCAAGTCTGGCACAGTGGCTTCATTCGCTGGATAACCAACTGGATGCAACAACAACAATGTACCTTTAAGACTTGATTACCTGTAAAGACTCACATTCCAACCATTATTTTGTAAATTGAGTTTGTGTCTTTATATGCCCTGTTTGTGAACAGAACTCCCACTCACCTGATGAAGGAGCAGCACTCCGAAAGATCGTGGCTTGTGCTACCAAATAAACCTGTTGGACTTTAACCTGGTGTTGTGAGACTTCTTACTGGGGGCCAGTGCCATGGCACTAACCGAGACGGCAACTGACTCCCAGGCCGCATTGCCGTCAGCAGCGCGCCCCCCCCCCCCCCCCCCCCCCCGGGTCTGCATCCTGCTGGGGGAAGAGGGTGACCCGAACTGGCTCTGCCGCAACTAGCAGCCTCCCGGTATCGCCCTCAGTAAGTCGGGGGACTAGTCTTGCGCTCATTTTTTCTTGCACTGCCTATCTGCCTGTCCATCCTTGGGGATTTTTTGGTGGTCTGCCTGCGGAAGCTGGGGGCGGGGTGGGGGGGAAGGGGACGGGATCACTTTGCCTGCGATCGATGGGGGGTGAGGTGGGGGCTGCTGCCACTCTGCCTGCGATCAGAGGGTGGAGGGCAGCCTCGATGGGGGAGTGGGGGATAAGGTTGTCAGTAATGTTGGGGGGTCCAATGTCCGTGGGGGACAGGGGGAGATATTATTTGGCCCGGGAGGGATGGGGCAGGGGAAAAGCATTATTTTATTTTATTTTCTCTGCGCATGCACAGTTGAAGGCTCCAATCGGAACGACTGGGTTTCCGCCTTGTTCAGCCTGTTCTTGTTCTTTTCCAAACATCTGATCAAAAATTGTTCCTTTTGTAACTTTCTGATCTTTACTCTTTAATTTCTCCTCTTGTCTTAACCTATGACTTTGTGACCTTGTTACTACACAATCCGGAAAAATCCCAGGATATGCATCCTTCAAAAACTCAGTTGTTTGATTTCCACTGGCTTTTCAACCACAGTAGGAATCGTTCCCACCTGTGATCCAGCTGTACAATTACCCAAGATACACTGTATTCCTGGACAAGATAATTCCTCTGTTACTCCTATTCCAACTTTACCACTCTTCACTTGACTCTCCAACCTCTCCTTATATAATGGAACACTACTCTTCTCACCATGAATTCCATAAGTTATCACCTTTTCTGGTAATACTCCTTCCAAACTGCATAACTCCTATCTCTTATCATCTAAGATTGACTTGCTCCTGATTCTCTCCCTCCTGGCACATGAGTAAACTTTACCCGCACAAGTGAACTCTTAAGAGAGATCTGGCACCTTCTTATCAATCAACTCCTGGTCAAGCTGTACATTCTTTAGCACCTCTTTCACTTTAATTGGGCTTTCCTTTACCACTTTAACAGAACCCATTGGCTTATCCTATTTTATCATGTCAGTCGTCACAATGCTTTTCTTAAAACACCAACGCTGCGACTTTGCGTGGCTTAATTTATTACAGTGAAAACTTCTGAGGCTTTTAATTTCTCTTCCACCCTCCTGTTTCCTTTTAACCTTTTAAACACTGTCCTTATTATCTCCCATGAGAACTTCCTTTACCTTTAACACCTGAGAATTTCTCTTTTCCCCAGTTTCTATCCCTCAGGCTGAAAATGATGTCAGAAACCAAACTTTGATTTATAAACTAATTCGTAATCATCTGCCATTTCTGCAGCTAACCTCTCAGTTTTAACACTCTGCTCTTCCACATTAAATTCTCATTACCTCAGGAAGTAAATTTTTAAACTCCTCCAAAATAATAATTTCTCCAAGAGCTTCTTTTGCCTGGTCTATTTTCAAAGCCCTTATCCATCTACCAAATTACTCTGTTTGATCCTTTCACGTTCTATGTACTTTACCAGGTTCTTTCCTTAGAATTCTAAAGTGTTGCCTGTCGGCTTCTGGCACTGGTTCATATGCACTTCAGATGTATTTTTTTCACTTCATCACAAATCCCAGATATCTCCTCTGAGAGTGATACAAACACTTCACTAACTCTACCTACCAGCTTTGTTTTAATCAGTAATTCCTACATGGTCTGTGGTCATTTCATTTGTTTAGCCACTTTCTCAAAGGAAATGAAAAAGGCTTCTAAATCCTTCTCATGAAACTTTGGCAATACTTGGACATATTTAAATATATCCCTTCCAAGCTTTTGACTCCGACACTCTCGCACTTCTTCACCATCCTCATCACTATAGTCAAAATGTACTTTTCCCTTGACCTCCGCCAATTTTAACTGATGTTCACTTTTTATTGTCAGTTTCTGAAGTTCAAATTTTTTCCATTATTCTTTCTGCCTTGTCTGCAATGCAGGCAGTCCATTTCTTGTGCTGTTTCTTCCTCCCTTTCTCTGTTTTTTTTTCTATGGCAATGGCCTCCCTTTCTTTTATTTTGAATTCAAACTGCTTTAGTTCTTTGCGATGTTCAAGCTGTGCATTTGTAAATGAATTCTCGCCATTTCCAGTGATTCTGACTGTGTTTCTGGCCGTTTTAAATGCTGAGCTATTGCCACAACAACCGCCCCCCTCCCCCACTTTTTACACCATCAGGTAATGTCAGTTGCAACATTTTTGCCAATTGCAAAAGTTTTATTTTAGTCACCTTTTGGAAACCACCCTGCTTGACATCTTCCACTCCCAGGAACTTTTTGCCCTCTGAAAGAGCTATTATTCCACAAGGCACTCCCTATTTAAACCTGAACACAACACCCAAAAAGAAAACACAAATATGCTCACCAGTCACTGTCTTTGAGTCCATCAATCCCAAATTAATCAAGAAAGAGATTTTAATCCCAGACGAGTCCCCAATTGTTATAATTCAGGTCAAGAACTGCAAAGTATTTAATGAAGTCGCCTGGATATTAAATTTTGCAATTTGAATTTATTTAGGTTAAGGATGAGATGCTACATTTCAGGTATGTTTCAACTGACCTACAAGGGAGCTTTTATCAAACAAAGATTTTTTTTCAAATACAGTTAACATGTGTGGAATGAAAATGTACAATAAACTTTACCAATTACAAATAAGAATAACAACAACCATGATATTGAGTAACCCTTAATGTATGTAGGAAATGTTCCAATCAAACAAACTTCCCTAAACAAAAACAAAGAACAAAGAACAAAGAAAATTACAGCACAGGAACAGGCCCTTCGGCCCTCCAAGCCTGCACCGACCATGCTGCCCGACTTAACTAAAGCCCTCTACCCTTTGGGGGACTATATCTCTCTATTCCCATCCTTTTCATGTATTTGTCAAGACACACCTTAAAGGTCACTACCGTATCTGCTTCCACTACCTCCCGCGGCAACAAGTTCCAGGAACCTACTCCTCTCTGTGTAAAAAATCTGCCTCATACATCTCCTTCAAACCTTACCCCTCACACGTTAAGCCTGTGCCTCCTAGTAATTGACTCTTCCACCCTGGGAAAAAGCTCCTGACTATCCACTCTGCCCATAGCTCTCATAGTCTTGTAGACTTCTATCAGATCACCCCTCAACCTCCGTCGTTCCAGTGAGAACAAACCAAGTTTCTTCAACCTCTCCTCATAGCTAATGGCCTCCACACCAGACAACATCCTGGTAAATCTTTTCTGTACGCTCTCCAAAACCTTGCCACACGTTTAGTGCAGAAAATACAAATGCTCACGTGATGCTGGAACTTAATTCTTTGGTTGAATTCTGCACCTCTCTTGATGCACACACAGGCACGCTTGGGAAGGGGTAGAGAACGGCTCTAGGTACTAACTTGCAACTCACCAGCTGCAGAATTTTCACTCGCGGAAGGCCAGGAATCCTTGCTTCCCGCTAGCCAGCAGAACGTACAATACCAGGGAGTGAGAGAGAGCCAAACACAGCTTTTCAGTTTGATGTCCACACTCAAAGAACAAAGAACAGTACAGCACAGGAAACAGGCCCTTCGGCCCTCCATGCCTGTGCCGCTCCTTGGTCCAACTAGACCAATCGTTTGTATCCCTCCATTCCCAGGCTGCTCATGTGACTATCCAGGTAAGTCTTAAACGATGTCAGCGTGCCTGCCTCCACCACCCTACTTGGCAGCGCATTCCAGGCCCCCACCACCCTCTGTGTAAAAAACGTCCCTCTGATGTCTGAGTTATACTTCGCCCCTCTCAGCTTGAGCCCGTGACCCCTCGTGATCGTCACCTCCGACCTGGGAAAAAGCTTCCCACTGTTTACCCTATCTATACCCTTCATAATCTTGTATACCTCTATTAGATCTCCCCTCATTCTCCGTCTTTCCAAGGAGAACAACCCCAGTCTACCCAATCTCTCCTCATAGCTAAGACCCTCCATACCAGGCAACATCCTGGTAAACCTTCTCTGCACTCTCTCCAATGCCTCCACGTCCTTCTGGTAGTGCGGCGACCAGAACTGGACGCAGTACTCCAAATGTGGCCTAACCAGCGTTCTATACAGCTGCATCATCAGACTCCAGCTTTTATACTCTATACCCCGTCCTATAAAGGCAAGCATACCATATGCCTTCTTCACCACCTTCTCCACCTGTGTTGCCACCTTCAAGGATTTGTGGACTTGCACACCTAGGTCCCTCTGTGTTTCTATACTCCTGATGACTCTGCCATTTATTGTATAACTCCTCCCTACATTATTCCTTCCAAAATGCATCACTTCGCATTTATCCGGATTAAACTCCATCTGCCACCTCTCCGCCCAATTTTCCAGCCTATCTATATCCTGCTGTATTGCCCGACAATGCTCTTCGCTATCCGCAATTCCAGCCATCTTCGTGTCATCCGCAAACTTGCTGATTACACCAGTTACACCTTCTTCCAAATCATTTATATATATCACAAATAGCAGAGGTCCCAGTACAGAGCCCTGCGGAACACCACTGGTCACAGACCTCCAGCCGGAAAAAGACCCTTCGACCACTACCCTCTGTCTCCTATGGCCAAGCCAGTTCTCCACCCATCTAGCCACTTCTCCTTGTATCCCATGAGCCTTAACCTTCTTAACCAACCTGCCATGTGGGACTTTGTCAAATGCCTTACTGAAATCCATATAGACGACATCCACGGCCCTTCCTTCATCAACCGTTTTTGTCACTTCCTCAAAAAACTCCACCAAATTTGTAAGGCACGACCTCCCTCTTACAAAACCATGCTGTCTGTCACTAATGAGATTGTTCCGTTCTAAATGCACATACATCCTGTCTCTAAGAATCCTCTCCAACAACTTCCCTACCACGGACGTCAAGCTCACCGGCCTATAATCTCCTGGGTTATCCCTGCTACCCTTCTTAAACAACGGGACCACATTCGCTATCCTCCAATCCTCAGGGACCTCACCCGTGTCCAAAGAAGCGACAAAGATTTCCGTCAGAGGCCCAGCAATTTCACCTCTCGTCTCCCTGAGCAGTCGAGGATAGATGCCATCAGGCCCTGGGGCTTTGTCAGTTTTAATGTTCCCTAAAAAACCTAACACTTCCTCTCTTGTAATGGAGATTTTCTCTAACGGGTCAACACCTCCCTCCGAGACACTCCCGGTTAACACGCCCCTCTCCTTCGTGAATACCGATGCAAAGTATTCATTTAGGATCTCCCCTATTCCCTTGGGTTCTAAGCATAATTCCCCTTCGAAGCTAAAGCAGCAGCTCAAAACTGAAAGCAAAAGAACTCCTGTCACCTTACCTGTCAATCATTCTTCCCCAAACAATGCAAGGGCATAAAAAATCCCAGAAAGTACCTGAGGCCCGGAGTAAAAATAAACAAATCCCAATTTAAGGCATTGAAGCAGCAATGAAAGGACTTGTAGCAGACAGCCCAGCAACAATGAGAAAAAAACGAACCTGTTATAGCTGCAGAGAACATGATTTAAAAAAAACATTTCTTAAAGGTACACTAACGTCACAGCACCACACATGTGCGTTGGGGCAACACACAGGTCCTGATGCAAGGACATGCATGGTGGAAGCGCCAAGTTGAAACAATTTTGTGAAAATCTGCTCTGTTTCCATTAGAAAACTGCTGTTTCCAAGCAAGGTCTCAACAGAAGATCTCAAGCTGGCCCCATTATAAGAGAGCGTGGATAGAGTTCTCCTGTGTCGCACTGGAGCCTCCGGAGATTGTATTGCAGAAAGCCGAAGGCTTCTTCTCCCATTGGGAACTGGATGTCAACTTTTGAACAAAGGTATGCAGCATGCTGCTGTGCAGAGGGACCTGGGTGTCCTTCTGCAAGAATCGCAGGGAGTTGGTTTGCAGGTGCAACAGGCAATTAAGAAGGCAAATGGAAATTTGTCCTTCATTGCTAGAGGAATGGAGTTTAAACACAGTGAGGTTACGTTGCAGCTGTATAAGGTGCTGGTGAGGCCACACCTGGAGTACTCTGTACAGTTTTGGTCTCCTTACTTGAGAAATGATATACTGGCACTGGAGGGGGTGCAGAGGGGACTCACTAGGTTGATTCCAGAGTTGAGAGGATTGGCTTATGAGGAGAGACTGCGTAGAAAGGGGCTATATTCATTGGAATTCAGAAGAATGAAGGGAGATCTTATAGAAACATATAAGATTAAGAAGGGAATAGATAAGTTAGAAGCAGGGAAGTTGTTTCCACTGGCAGGTAAAATTAGAACGAGGAGGCTTAGCCTCAAAATAAGGGGAAGCAGATTTAGGACTGAGTTGAGGAGGAACTTCTTCACCCAAATGGTTGTGAATCTGTGGAATTCCCTGCCCAATGAAGCAGTTGAGGCTACCTCATTGAATGTTTTTAAGGCAAGGATAGATACATTTTTGAAAAGTGAAAGAATTAAGCGTTATGGTGAGCGGGCGGGTAAGTGAAGGTGAGTCCACAAAACGATCAGCCATGATCTTATTGAATGGTGGAGCAGGCTCGAGGGGCCAGAAGGCTGACTCCTGCTCCTAGTTCTTATGTTCTGATGTAAGAGGGCAAAAATACTTCTATATTTGGCAGCCCGGGGCTTTTTGCCACTAATCGGAAGTTATGGGTCATTGTTAAACTGAATTCAGAATTTATCACATATGAATTTGGAAATTGGGTTTGTGAGTGGAACTCTGCCGACAAAGAGCAAAAGAGACAACATGGCTGTTGGTTTAAATAAAATATTATTTTCTGTGTTAAAAAAACTGGAAACTAGGAGAAAATGAAACACAGGACTTGAGTTATGACAATGCTATCATGCGCAGATGCTGATAATGTTGTTACATTGGGTGTTTTTGTTTTGGTTCAGTTCTTGTAATTATGCGATACAATGTGTAATTGTGAAATAAGCAGAGGCTCCGTGCATGATGTAACAAGTTATGTTGTGAGGTATTTGTGACAATTAGTTTGTATGAAGTGGATGCAACACCAGGGTAAAGAAAACTTCATGGTTATGAAGTAAGCAAGGCAGAGGAATACTAATGCTACATTTTCCAGGGCCCCAAATGTGATCTCGACACCTGTCACTGACTGGAATTTGTTCATGAGGCGACACATGTGGTGTGTGGGGAAATACAGTGGACGGTGTGTACATGGATCTTCAGAAAGTTTGAGTAAGGGGGTGATTCTCCCACGCCACTGCGCTAATTTGTTAATGCGGCAGATTAGGAGATTCGCATGTTGGCCAATTCGCAGGATTCTAGCGAGCGTTCGCGCCGCAATTGCACCTCCCAAGCCCAGATTTCCAGTGGCGTCTGCGCAATGCTGGAAATTGGCTGGGAGGAGGGGCTAATATTTAAATAGCCTTTAAAATAACAGCGGGCCTGGGACTGAATTCTCCCGGCCCGCTCGCGTCTCCCACACCGCCACTATTTCACTCCAGCGGGGTTTGCACTCGCTCCTCATTTTCAGGGAAATAATGGGACAATCCCCCTGGAGTGAACGGGGGCAATCAGGGCCCCCAAGGCGACGGGCAGCGGGGGATAGTGACCTCTAGGAATGGGCACCCTGGCAGTGCCAGCCTGTACCCATGTCCAGGGGGCACCTTGGCACTGCCTCCTGGGAATGGGGCAGTGCTAGGGGGCGAGGCCAGCTGGGGGCAGGGCCGAGGGGGGCAATCTGTCGAGGTGGGTGTTCCGGTGCCACTCTGCATGGGGATGGGTCGGGGCAGGATGAAGCCCAGCGAACAGGGCAGCCTGGGAGGGTGGTGGACAGCATGGGTGGTCTGCCGGAGAGGGGGTCTGCCGGGTGGGGTTCTTCCTCCCTGGGGTCTGCGAGGAGTGGGAGAGATTGTTACTGCTGGGGACGGGCTGGATATCGGGGTGCTCCAGGACGTGAGAGCGTTTGGGGCTGCCCTGGGAATGCCCTTGCGGGTCGCGATCAGGCTGTGGGGGTGGGTGGTGTCGAAATCTCGACTTCCGAGTTTGACTTTAGCATAAACACACGTTAACACAAGATACTTAACTGACAGATTGTCTTTATTTTATTTGATAGCAAGTGGGGAGGTTCTTGACAAATGGGTCAGAGACACCACTCCACCGGACAAAGAAAATCATCCTGGTTTATACAGTTCTGCAGCTCACAGTCAGTTGGACACAATCCAAAGAAAAGTGTTACAAATGATATACTTTGAATATTGATCCAATAGGAAAAATACTGAACCACCCTGATCTATGAGATCATGATAACTCGTGTGATACTCCAATATATCACCCCTAAGCCTGTCCTCTAGTCTCTTAGTCAGACATCATATCTCTATTTTGATAGCAGCCTCACAAAGCATCTTCATTCAAACAGTCTCACATGGGCACCTCTTAATTGATAAATGGGGCCTACAAAAGCCAGGAGTATTTAATGGCCTTGTCAGTGAGGTCAGTGAATCTCGAAGGAATGTGGTCAACTCAACTTGCCTTCAGGATATTTCCCAATTATAGCCTTGATAAGTTTGTTTAGAGCCATCATAATGAAACACGTGTATATATTGCTTATCAATTCAATGACTGAGCTTTTTATCACACCTACAATTTTGAGGGGTATCATCATGATACCATTAATTCTTGTCAGTTCCCACTAAGTCCCTTACCATAACTCTTTTGTTCGCTAAGACATTAATGTCTTTCTGACTGTTAAGATTAGAAACTGCGAAGGCAGCTTCATTAAAATTCACTCTTGAATCAGTTGTTTTCGATCAAGTGTCTGGTGAAGCAAATAAGTGTCCTTTATGGCCTTGTGATTCCAATAACTGGGTGCTTTAAAGGAATGTATCTAACATATGTTTAGTATCAACTGTGATGCAACTGTACATCAAAGTTTCTTTGTTTAACTTCTAAAAATGTATCGAAGATATATTTATATGTATGGACTAATTAAAGGTATTACATGTACCTTTAAAACTACAAAGCATTTAAAACACCTCATTACAATTACTAACAAACTTGCTCCCCTTTGACTTAAAGTGAATTCTACATCTAAGTTGATTAAACAAAATCCCTAGCAGAGTCTGCCACACTTATCGTAGCCCTTTTCTCTTCTATCTTTCTACATTGGACAGCAAAATGCAGGCTGACAGTTCGGGGCCACTGCGCATGAACAGAGGACCGGAACTGTCAGCCTCCGGTGTGAATAGGCCTCACCCCCCGAGCTTCAAAAGATAGTTCCAATTGTGATCTCTGCATTATAGTGTGAGAGATTCTTGTCTGAAGTTGCACTGAAAAAAACAGCTTTGCCGCGAATCCAACACTTCAAACTTTTTCGGGAGAATCGCGGCCAAAGATACCACACAGGCTTCAACTGGAGAAAATGAAATCAGGGGGAGGGAAGCAAACTGTTTAGATGGGAAGAAGCAATGGGAGTTTCTCCGAGTGCTTGGAATGAGGCAGTGGAGATCCAGAGGGTTTTGCTCTGGACTCAACCCTGTTAACTTTACACAATAATCTGGATACAAGGCTCGAAACAGTGGTGTAGAAATTTGCAGACAATATTAAAATAGGAAGCATCGTCATGAATTCTGAAGCTCAAAGCAACGTGGCTGAGATAAATGGGCCAATGAGTAACAATGGAATTTAATGTCAGTAAGTGTGAGGTTTTACATTTCATTGAAAACATATTTGGAATGGGGGAAAGCTGGATGATATCAAAAAGCTGAAAGGTTTGGGGATTTTGGCTCCCAACATTAAAAACAGCTCCTCAAGTGGATCAAGATAAAGAGCCAATGAGATACTGACTTTTACGGCAGTATGTATCGAATATTAAAGTCAAGACGTAATGGTGAATTTAGATAAAACCTCCATAAACCCACAGTTAGAGAAATATTTGTGGATTTTGATTTCCCATTACAAGAAGATGTTGCTGCGATTCAGAGGATCCAACACAGATTGCCCAATATGTTTCCTGGCATTGTAAGGTGTTGTCTTGTCGAACAGTTTACTGAATTCAGACATCTGGAAGAAAGAATTGGACACAAGGGCCCTTAACTTCCTCAGTGTGGGAATCAGTGGTGGAGTGACATTCCGTAACGACTCACATGCTTGAAACAGGAACCCTCCAATATCCCACACTCAGGAGCCAGGTGGTTATGGCCCAAAGAGTTTCAATTGATTTTAAGTTCGAGTGACTGGATCAAAAGCCACATATGTACGAACAAGAGCAAGTAGTCAGTTCGGCAGTGATTCAACATTGATGTTTAATTTGTGACTGACCATTTTGGCCTTGATTCCAGCTCCAAATACCATTTAAAGATATTCAAAGTGAGCTCCTCATATTACCCACCCTCCAGGAGATATTAGTGCCTTTGCTCATTCCTTCTGTCTTTGATAAACCAGGCCTTTATCTCCTCTTCCCTTAACCCATCCTGTGCTGCTCCCATGATGAGTTCCACAACTCCTTTCATACATCCCAGCCGGGATTTTCCCCAATTCACATGAAAACGGGATTTAATCTCACTGATTATTTTTAGTGTGATTTTCAGATTGAATCTCCAACACTCTGAACTTCACAGAATGGTCGAGTGGGATTCCCTCTGAGAATCTGGGTGCGGGGTCTATTCCCACTGGAGAAGTTGGCAGCATAGCGCTGAGCGGGCCACTGCACATGCGCCAATCTGCCAGTCCAGAGATCGGTGCATGCGCAATGGCCCCACATTGCCGGCCTCCTGATTGCGAGCCAGCCCGATCACTGGCCTTCCTTGCAACCCCCCATCGATGTCCTTGCAGAGCCCCAAATCCCCCGAACATCTACCTCCTAAACCTCCTCGCGCAAGCCCCAATACCCCCATCCGCGGCCATCCCCCATCTCCCCGAGAACACTAAGCATGCTGGTACATCAAATTTGGTCAGTTTTTAAGTTTATTACAAATTACAGCAAAATGTAGCAGAGTGACATGAATATTAACAGTGTGAAGAAAGACAGATAAGAAGAGAGCCTTGGACAATTGCTTTCTTACCAAGGTGATTGGACACAATTTTAAATTATGAAATGAAGGGACAGGACAGACAGAAACAGGCTGTAGAGGATAATTGGACATAGATGTAAGATTAATTGGAAGAGAATTGGACAAGAGCAGGAGATACATTTAAACACAGAAGAATGCGCGTCTTTGGAATTAATACTTGTATCTAGATACTGTCCCAAATTGGGGTCAGAACATTGGGTTTTTGGCATTTTCTCAATGGTGGGGCAACTCTGCATCCTGTGAGGAGCCATCAGTTAATTGGAGATGGCCACCATGTGATAGTCCAGGGGGATATCACAACCAGAGACTGAGGATCCCACAGATGGGGACACGGGCAGGAAAGGTCCCACTTTTTTAATGTATTTTTGTGAACATTTCCTGCCCAGTTCCTGAGGTTTCTTCCTGGCTGAGCAGTGAGAATCTCTCCCAATGGAGAGACAGAGCGGCAGCATCAGGAGCCTGGCTTAGAATAGTGAAAACAGCAGTGACCAATTAGAGCCCGACACCCAGCCTGTTTATCATTTGTTGAGAAGTAGAATCCTTATCATCCTTGTCAATCATTCCTGCATCCTCCTTGGTGCTTCTATATTCTTTTGATAATGTGGTGACCAGAACCATACACAGAACTCCAAGTGCTGTCTGAGCATGCTTTGTACAGGTTTAACTGCAATTCTCTAATATTTATTTCCAATTCTCGAGAATTAAAACCGAATGATTGGTTTACTCCTGTAACAGACTTAACACTTTGCTCACCAAAAATCTGAGATCTCTTTGCATCTCTGTCTCATTTAGATTGTTATTTTCCATCTTTTATCTGATCTAATGATTCTGAGCACATTGTAAAGCAATAGACCTAAGGATTGGGAGCAGTTTAAAATTCAGCAAAGGAGGAATCATAGAAATCATAGAAACCCTACAGTGCAGAAGGAGGCCATTCGGCCCATCGAGTCTGCACCGACAACAATCCCACCCAGGCCCTACCCCCACACATTTACCCGCTAATCCCGCTAACCTACGCATCTCAGGACTCTAAGGGGCAATTTTTAACCTGGCCAATCAACCTAACCCGCACATCTTTGGACTGTGGGAGGAAACCGGAGCACCCGGAGGAAACCCACGCAGACACGAGGAGAATGTGCAAACTCCACACAGACAGTGACCCGAGCCGGGAATCGAACCCGGGACCCCGGACCAAGGGATCGATAAAGAAGGCAAAAATGGAGTATGAAGGAAAGATGGCAGGGAACATAATAACTGACTGTCAATGTTTCTATCGGTATCTAAAGGGAAAAAGATTGACAAAAATGAATATAGGCACCTTACAGTCAGAAACGGGCAAATTCATAACGGGGAATAAAGAAATGGCTGAGGAATTAAACTTGTGCTTTGCTTCAGTCTTCACAAAGGAAGACATGAATAATGTGCCAGAAGTGCTGAGAGAAACATGTTCTAGTGAGGAGCTGAAGGAAATCAGCATTAATAGACAAATGGTTTTGTAGAAATTGATGGGACTGAAGGTGGATAAATCTCCGGGTCTTAATAATCTCCATCCCAGAGTACTTAAGGAACTGACTCTGGAAATAATAGATCCATTGGTGAATATTTTCCAAATTTCTTTGGACTCTGGAATAGTTCCTACAGTTTGGACGGTAGTTAATGTCAGCCCGTTATTCAAAAAATGAGATGGAGAGAAAGCAGGGAACTATAGACCTGTGAGCCTAACGTGGGTCCGAGGGAAGTTGATAAAGTCTCTGATCAAGGATTTCATAACTCAGCCTTTGGAAGGCAGTGGTATAATCAGACAAAGTCAGCATGTATTTACAAAAGGGAAATCATGCTTGATGAATCTATTGGAATTTTATGAAGATGTGACTCGTAGAGTTGACCAAGGAAAGCCAGTGAATGTGGTTTATTGAGACTTTCAGAAGACTTTCGACAAAGTCTCACATAACAGACTACTATGTAAAGTTGAAGCACAAGCCATTGCAGGTAATGTCTTGAGATGGATAGAAAGCTGGTTAGCAGATAGGAAGCAAAGAGTTGGCATAAATGGGTCCTTTTCTGATGGGCAGTCAGTGACTAGGGGGGTTCGCAGGGATCTGTGTTAGGACCCCAGCTGTTCATATTATATATCAATGATTTGGAAGAAGAAGCTAAATGTATTATCTCCAAATTTGCAGATGATACAAAGTGGGGTGGGAGGGTGAGCTGTGAGGAGGATGCAGAGATGCTTCAGCGTGATGTGGGCAGGCTGAGTGTGTGGGCATCTGCATGGCAGACGCAGTATAATGCGGATAAATGTGAATTATCCACTTTGGGAGCAATCATAGAAAGATAGATTATTAAATGAATGGATGTAAATTGAGAGAGCTGGATACTCAACGAGACATTGGAGTCCTTGTGCATTAGTCGCTGAAAGTAAGCTCGCAGGTACAGCAGGCAGTAAAGAAAGCAAATGATATGTTGGCCTTCATAGTGGGAGGATTTGAGTGCAGAGATAGCGATGATTTTCTGCAACTGTATAGGGCATTGTTGAGGGCATAGTTGGAATTTGTGTGCAGTTTTGGTGTCCTTATCTGAGGAAGGATGTCCTTGCTATCGAGGGAGTATAGCGAAGATTTACCAGGCTGATTTCTGGGATGGCAGATCTGTCATATGAGGAGAGGTTAAGTTGGTTAGGATTATATTCATTCGCATTTAGAGGAGTGAGAAGGAATTGCATCAAAAGTTATAAAATTCAGCATGTTTTGACAGAGTAGAATGAGAAAGAATGTTCCCAATCATGGGGGAGTCCAGAACTAGGGGCTGTAGTTTGAAGATAAGGGGTAAACATTTTCGAACTGAGGTGAGGAGAAACTTCTTCACCCAGAGGGTGGTGAATGCATTGAATTCACGACTAAAATGGCCAAAATGTTGTCTGATTTCAAGAAATTAGATACAACTCTTGGGGCTAAAGGGATGAGGGGATATGGGAGGAAGGGGGAATCAGGATATTGAATTTGATAATCAGCCATGTTCAAGATAAATGGCGGAGCAGGTTCGAAGGGCCAAATGGCCTATTCCAGCTTCTAGTTTCCATGTTTCTATATTTCTATGTAATGCCTCCATCATCAATCATGAAATTAATTTGAAATGCCTCTTCCGTAAGTTTATTAATGTTTTCTCCTCATGTGTGGCAGTCCCCCCTCAGTATCGACAATGCTCCTCAATGTTGTGTCATCTCCAAATGTGGAAATTCTGTTGTTGGTTTCATCAACATTTCACTGTCCCCCAGTTTGTTTGTCATTGTGAATATTGTTCATGTTGTTAATATGAATAGGGAACAACAATGTTCCAGCATTGTTCTTGTGGGAGCCGCTTTCCACTTCCTGCCAATCTGAATGGCTACGCTTTACCCCGACTCCCAGTTTCCTGTCTTGCAGTCAGCTCTTTGGCCATTCCAAATTGCCAGAGGAATATACCATGTAGAACGTCGAGCAATATGTCTGATTGTTAGCTGGAGGAATGGAGATAAGAGATATGGGAACAGCAGAAACACATGGGATGCTGACTATTGGTCATTGAATGAACTGGATGGGCTGTACAACTTGTTTCAGGATGTTTGCTCACACTCCATTTTCTGAATCTAGTACAAGAGAGATGGTTCAAAGTCCCCTTTCCCAATGCTGTTTGTTCTCCCCAGGTTGATGATTCAGCAATTGTCTCCATGTTCCTGCTTTCCAGGAGTTTTCAAATGATCGACATTCTAAATTCCTCACAAAGCTTTCACATTCCTGGAAAAGGCAGTTTTCAGACTATTTTTATTGTCAGTTCTCAACAACTGTAATCATCATCTCGACGCAGCTTCTTCGATTTTTCTGCTTCTCACTGAATCAGTTGTTTCAATTCCTTTCAAACTCACAGTATTTATTCTCTGTGGTGAGAAGTGCAAACTGTGTCATCTGAATCTTTGCCTTTGAGTTGTCTGAATGCATTCAGTATAACCAATTAAACTGGTGGCACATTGGCACAGTGGTTAGCATTGCTGCCTCATAGCAGCAGGGACGCAGGTTTGGTTTCAGCCTTGGGTGACTGTCTGTGCGGAGTTTGCACAATTTCCATGTATCTGTGTGGGTTTCCTCCAGGTGGCCCACTGTCCTCCCACAGACCAAAGGCAGCTTAGATGGATTGGTCATGCTAAATTGCCTCTAAGTGTCTCAGGATGTGAAGATTAGAAGGATGAGCGGGCTAAATGTGTGGGGTTTCAGTGATTCTGATTCTCATTTTCAAAGCCCTTTGGATATGTTTATTCACCAGGGGTTGAGCTGGATAGGAACAATATCTTTGTGACCAACTCTTTCTTTAAATTTTCCAGCTTTCTTCCCATCATTTAATGAAATTCCGGATGACTGTAAAGGGATATTTTACAGTATTCATCACCTCCTCTCTGAACTTCCTCTGTGTGACTGCGTAAATAAATGTGTTGGTGCAGGAACTGGATAACTGAAGCATTGATCCCACCATATCTGTTACAAGACCATCAGTTGTCCAATAATTATACATCCCACTAATCCGCTGAGTCGATAGAAATATGACACGTGTCATCCATAACAGGATAAAACTGCCCGATATGGTGAAGAGTAAAATGATGGATCTTCTTCGATTCCTCATTTCTGGATCATTCTGCTCCTTCCCGTTTCGCTGTCCCCTCAGTTTCCTGCGGACTGCACTGGCCAGCAGGATGTGCCTGACAGTGAGAGTATTGAGCAGCAGTAGCAGCACGAAGGGGAGCACTGGAGTTAAAATGCTGTCCACCCAGCCAAAGATTTCCCATGTAAGAAAAGTACTGAACCCGTATGATACCCTGCAGTAATAGGGTTCATACTTAAAAACTATTGGGATTTTGGTGAATAAACACAGTAAACTCACCGTTGTGATAACAATGGCTGCTGTTTTCTCAGTGCAGTATTTCATCTTCAGTTTCTGGAAGCAAATGGCCACCATTCGGTCAAAGGTGAAGGCGACTGTGAGCCAGACAGAGCTGCTAACAACTGCGGAAGTGAGGCCGTCCCTGAAACCACAGAAATTTAGTTCGGAACTGAGTTGAAAGTACAGATTGAAGGGCCTAATTTTCTCCAAAATGACCTGAATAATGACAACCAGCAGATCGGCTACCGCCATTGCCACCAGGTACCGAGTGACACCTCTGGAAAGACCGCACCTCCCTCGAGATAGAGTCATAATTGCGACCAAGTTAGCTGTAAGTTTAAAACAGATGGTAAAACAAAGTTGTCCAGTGAGAAGCAACAAAGATATGAAAAGCAAATAGAGTAAATGTTCGAATTTACATTTTTACAACTTTTCTTTTTATCCGTACATGAGATGTGGGTGTCGCTGGCTGGGTCAGCATTTACTGCCCAAAACTGAGTGTATTTGAGAGTCAACCACATTTCTGTGGCTCTGGAGTCATATGCAGGCCAGAAAAGGGGAGGATGACAGATTTCCTTCCCTGAAGACAACAGTGAACCAGACAGGTTTTATCCACCAATCAACCATGATTTTGTGGTCAACAACAGACCTTTAATTCCAGATTGTTGTTGAATTCAAATATCACCATCTGCAATGGTGAGAATTGAACCCGGGTACCCAGAACATTACCTTAGGTTTCTGGACGACTGGTCCAGAATATGCAACCTCACATGAAACAAAGAGCCTGTTACTCAATGGGTCAGCAGATAAGTTTCTCATTGAACAAGGAGAATGTCTTTAGTGCAGAAATATAGTAGCTGAGATCAGGTTAAATTCATCGACACAGACTCACTGGTGAGACCAGCGGGGTTTCCGTATTTAGTTTCAGCTTCTTGGATTGGAGATTGGATCTGGTTCACTGTTGAATCAGTTGAATAACCTCCAGAAGCTCAGAATTTGGGCTGTAATAGTGAGTACGTGGATCATTCATGAATCCATTAATGGGGTCACAGCTCATTACTTGCCAATTTTTTCAGAGCATTCCGGGAAGATGGAAAATGGTGCAGCAAATAATTTACATTCTGTTCACCACAGAACACACCCTCACAATCAACCCCAACAAAACAGCGACACAACACTGAGATTCTCCTTGTATTTGTTAGCTGGCTCTCAGTGGCAGCACACATACAATTGAGGCTGGGAATTGTGGTTTGAGTGGAGGAGGAGGTGGCTCTCAGAGACAAGGTGAGCTGTAGAAGGCATGCTGGGAGAGAACTACTATGATGTGAGTGTACCTTTCAGATATGTTTTTTTTAAATCATGATCTCTGCAGCTCCCACAGTCAGTGTTTCACAGCTCAGCCTTAGCTGATATAATTATGGCACTGGTTTGATTGGAGATGTCATTTTACTGTGAATTAAACCGGGGTTTGTTTATTTTTTACTGGGATGTTTATGACTCTGCATTTTTAGGGGAAAAGCTGGTTGGCAGGTCAGGTGATGGTAGTTTTTTTTCATTTTCAGTTTGGAGCTGCAGTTTGGGTTATAGTTTAGAAGGGAGTGGACATCCGACTGAAAGCAGCCTCTCTCGTTCTCTCTCTCTCTCCCTGGTTTTGGGGAATTCTACTGTTTAGCTGAAAGCTTTTCTGAAGTAGAAATTCTGCTTTTGGTGGCTTGACCAGAGAGTCTCCCTGGTCAGGGAAGCAGTTCTGACTTCAAGCTGTTCTGAGTCTATCAAGAGAACTGCAGACTTCATCTGAAGATCTCAGGTCCAGTATCACGTGAGCATGAGTCTTTGCTGCATTACACCTGGGAAATGGGTCGTTTGTCTTCGGGGTTAGTTTGATTGGAACACATTAGGTACATTTGTTCAGGGTGATACATTATCGTGGTTGTTTTCATAGAATCATAGAATCGCTACAGTGCAGAAGGAGGCCATTGGGCCCATCGAGTCTGCACTGACCACAATCCCACCCAGGACCTATCCCCATCACCCCACATATTTAAATTGCTCATCTCCCTGACACTAAGGGGCAATTTATCATGGCCAATCAACCTAACCCACACAACTTTGGACTGTGGGAAGAAACCCAGACACGGGGAGAATGTGCATGCTCCACACAGACAGTAACCCTAGTTGGGAATTGAACCCAGGTCCCTGGCACTGTGAGGCAGCAATGCTAACCACTGTGCCACCGTGCCACCCAGTGAATTCAGGGCTACGACTGGGGGAATGTCAGGGCACGATAGACTAGATGGAGACGTCACAACAGTGGTTACATTTCAAAGGTACTTTATCGCATGCAAAGAGCTTTAGGATGAACTAAATTTGTGAAAGACATTATATAAATGCACGTTCTTTCTGAACCAAAATTCTTTGGCAAGACATAGCAAACAATTCAAAGACATCGGGAGGACAGCCTACCACTTGTCCAATCATTTCAGGAAACTGCATCCACTAATATAGGTGTATATATAGAGAGAGAGACAGAGGGAGAGATGAAAAACACAATGGACCCTCACTGAAACCCGGTCAAATCAAACAGATCATGAACATCAATAAACACATGGTTAGTTAGGATTCAACTCCTGAAATAAAACATTACCTGGAATAAAATAATGATCAACATGATTGGAAATAATAACTTCAAACATACGACTGTGTAACAAGCCCAACACCAACAAGTTCCACTGTCAGAGCAGCCAAACCAGCAATGTTTATAATAACTCACACAGAACTCCAACCACTGCAAGGATGCGATAGAAAATGGGTTCAACATCAAAGAGCAGATATAATAGATCCAAAAGATGCATGTCCTGTGATGAACTCTATTGTCCTTTAGTTTTCATTGACTCTCTGAGCTCACTCACTCAGTGGAACCCTTTATTAATACAGGTCAGTGACACCCACTGAGACCATGAGGCTGATATATACATTGTTATTCATTCCAGTAATTGGGGTAAACATGATTAGACATGCATGAAACCTCGATTAGTTAAAGAAAAACAGAATTGTTTTATTTACACTTGATAAACACCAGCAGAAGCACTGGAATAGAAACATCATGGAACTGGCGACAGAAAAGAGACCATTCAACCTCTCATACCTGCTCTGGCTGTTGAAAGAATGATCCACTCACACCCATTTCCTCTACTTTCCCCATAGCTTTTCCCCTTTGAAAATCTTTCATACATTCACTGTCGTGTTGGGTGCTTCAAACTCTAACAACAATTTTGTGTAAATGTCTGTGTGTTTATCGAATCTCTTGGACTCTGCATCCCAACTAGTGCAGATTAAATTAAATTGATGTGCGGGATTTTACCACTTTGCGTGCCCAGCAATCAGTGCGGTGAGCTGGGGAAACAGTATGTGAAGCTAAAAATCCAATTCACGCCTGGTGCCAAAGGCCTTGCTATTTTCCCAACCCCTTTTTCATGGAGCAAACCACATCGCACCCAGCAAGAGCGCAAAGCTTATGAGCTTGAAATTGACTGGATTTCAATATCATTCACGAGTTCGGCACACAATAGTTTCCCCACTCCCGAATGCCTCCCACCTCTCCGGAGTGATGTCACAGCGGTGCCAATCAATATTGCTCTTTAAAAGTGTAGCTCAGACACAGCAGGAGTGAAGGAGAGCGAGGAGGTGAGAACCACTGAGCATCAACCCCCGGCTGCAGGGGGGTCTCAGCAGCTGCCATGGTGCGGGGAGGGGTGGGGGACTTGCATGGGTGCAGGAGCTTGCTGTTGGACTCAGTCCACATCAAAGTGATGAATTGGCTGCACGGGTGAACAGGGAATCTGTCACCTTATTATGCTCCAGGCGGTGGGCCTCATCGGGGTCGTCTCCTGCTAAACAAGACACAAGGTTCAGTGCATGGGAGGGACAATTATCTTACTTGAAAAAGGTCGTATGGATGAAGGTTTTGTGGTCCTCACTTCTGTGGCGAACGCCACCCTGGCTGTGGGTCATGGCTCTCTCCTCGGCCTCCCCTGACAACACCATGGCACGCTCCTCGACGGCAGTCAGGAGCCGCAGCTCACAGACCCCAATGCGCGCCTCCTCCCACTCCCTCCCTTTATGGGCCATCTGCTCCTGTGGGTTCAGACAAGGGGAGTGAAAGCCTGATGGCTGGAAGGGCACCAGATGTCAGGAGTGTCAGGAACGGGGCAATTGAGTGGTATATGTCAGTACTATGCCTCAGCAAGCAGGGTTTGTGATGGGGTGCCAGAGGAGTTGGAGGCAGGTGCTAGGGGGGCTCGGGTGCTGGAAGGCCGTGGGGTATCAGGGAGAGGAGTGGCGTGGACATTCCAGGTGTAATGGATGGGGCTGATGCCAGGATGGGATGTTCAATCACCCTTGCTGTCCGAATGAGGCCATTCATTTTATTACAGCATTGAGCACTGGTCCACTGTGCCAGTGCGCGAGCAGTGACTGCTGCTGCCACCTCTGCCCAGTCTGCATTGCTGGCCCGGCCCCTACCTTCGACCATCTCTGGGGAAGTAGATGGCCCTCTTCTCCTCTAAGGCATCCTGTGCCCTCCCAGATCTCCCTCCGTGAATCATGGCACAGCTCTGTGTGGTGCCATCTTCCTGGCATGACTGACTGTGTGGCATCGTTAGTGTTTAAATGCAGCTCCTCCTTGTTAATGGGGAACAGCTGCAGCCGCATTGGGTGAGTCATGTTGGTGGAGCCTCCAGAATGGCGTGATGTATGTGGAGGCTCTTTCATTGCACTGTTGGAAAGATTACGATGTGGAGGGTGCCTGAGAGGCCAGCGCACAAAACCCCTGTGTTCTCACCGTTATGGCAGTGGGGAAATCTTTGGGAAAATTCTGCCCATAACCATAACCCTAACCATGTCAAAATACTAAATGCTGAATATACAGCATAACACGGGGAGGCTGGAGGGCTGTTGGAGGGAGCCTTTGGGAAAGGACGGAGGGAGGTTGTGAGGGGAATTTTGAGTGCTGGTTGAGGGGAGGTTGGGGATGGGGGGAGGTTGGGCTGAGGGGTTGGGCACGTGGGGGTTTTGCGGGGAGGTTTGAGTGCTGTCTGGGAGAGGTGTGGGGTTGAATGGATGATGGAGTGGGGATTGAGGGGAGGTTTCGGGAGGGTGTGAGGGACGTTAGCTACAAGTTGAATTGTGCGAATGTAGTGATTTCTTTGTAGCAACTTTCCCAACATCCGTTTATTGTTCTGTCATCAATTATCTTTTGAGAATCAGCATTGGGCCTTCAATTTCACCTGCATTACAGTCACTGCTTGCTGCATGGAGCTTTAATGAAATAAAGACGAACCCTGATTTGTCTTTTACAATTTTCCAAATCACTTTACAGCCAATTAAATACTTTGTAGATGTACTCACTGATATAATGTAGGAAATGTCATCAAATGGCAAGAGCAGATCGAGGGCTGAGTGGCCTCCTCCTGTTAAACAATATGAGTGTGTGTATGTCTTTCTGGGATGGCTGAAATGAACAGAGTGAGATAGTGTTTGTCATCCTGTCATAAGTTTGTCATAATAATCTTGCGATTAGAATGTGGAATCATGGCTGGAATTCTGTTTATTGTGATATTAATGAAAGTTTACTGTGAGCGGGATTTGTGGGGTGAAATTGCCAGGACAGGAGTGTATAATAGCCTCATAGTGAATCAGTAACCTGTTTCACACTGCACATGGTTCTCAAGAGACTTTTCCATTGACTTCAATCTTGTCCATTTGTCCACTTCTCGATTATCCCTCTCCGTCTTCGTGCTTTTAATTTACTTTTTGAGGTACTGAAATGTCATGGCAAAGTTGTATTGTATTGTAAGTGTTGAATATTTACTGTAATGAGAAGCAGCAGTCAGCGTAGTCTCCAGGCTTGGTGATTAACAAGACAACGACACATTTGTGAACCATTCAGTCTTTGACATCTGACCTCTTAAATGTTGTGTTGCACAGATACACCTGAGGACTCCAATGTTTTTAACTGACAGTGAAGAACTGTGTTGTTCAGCCATTGCACTTTTCTGTTCAGGATTTATTTGAACTTTTGACCCTGTGAGAATACTGGCAAAATAAAATGTAACCATACCATTTGTATGAAATAATATTGCATAATATCATGCACCCAGGCAGCACAAATTCTTCTATTCCTATAGAATGGAAAAGGTCTTGTGCAGTTTATCTAATGCAAATATTGCAACATTTCCAAATATCAATGCACTGTTACCTTGTCCACATGGTTCAATGTGCAGAATGTATTGGTAAGGGCTAAGGTAGTCACAAAGATCAATGTTTTATTTGCACAATTTTATAAATAACCAATTGAATATTCCCGTGTCAATATTCACAATGCTGTTAAAGTACATTTTTACTGTCTGGTTTGGTTAATAGTCACACTGAGGTCACCTATCGAGTGCACACCAGCTAACATTGCATTATATCATTGCTGCCCTTCAATACTAGTGCTGCATTCTTTGGTTGCTATTTCTAATCAAATGCCAGCAATGGGTGCCATCTTTTAATAGGACCTCTCTGTGATTGTTTGATGAATATTGCTGAGTATAGAATGGGGAAAAGTATCATGTAAGACTGAGGGGGAGGTTTCATGTGGAGTGTGGGGGCGCTGGGAGAAGGAGGGAAGGAACACGGGGCCTGGGAACAGGAGAAAGTTCCGGGGCCCATGATTTCTCTCCCTTGCAAAGGAATTCAGCACCAGGATGACTAAGGCCACAGCTGTCATGTCAAAGTTGTGAATTCGAGTTTGGACAAACAGCAAACTAACTGAAAATACAAAGCTCCATGTGAAGCAGATTTCTGTTCTCAGCAAATTCCTTTACAATTAGCGAGGCACAGACAGCTTATAGAAGGCAAGAAAAATGGTTGAATATGTTTCACCTGCTCTGCTTCAGACAATATTGGGCATCTCCCGGTAAGTGTGATGATACAGTGCCTTTAAGAAATGATTTTTCGTCATGTTTCTTGTTTAGCATATGTTTCAGTTATTTTCGGTGCTATTGTTATTGCAGGGGCATAATTGATCTTAACTGCTGCAATACTTGTTTTAATCTGAACTAATGCAGGGTTGTTATTTTTGAGATTTCCACTGGGGTTTCGCAGAGTCGGACCGGATAGGTTGATTGGCAGGTAGAGTCACATGACTGGGTGGAGCTAGGCTTATACAGATAATTCAAGTTTAGTTGCAGTTTAGATGCTGCTTGGAGCTGAGAGAGCAATGCTTCTCTTGTCCCCTCTCTGAAGTTGGAGACTGGAATCTGCCAGGAGATAAATCTCTTTCTCTGAGGTTTTCATAAACGAAAGTGTTTCTTTCTCTGAGCCTTGCTGTTTGAGGTTATATCCTTCTCTGCAACCTTTACCTGGATCCATGTCCAGAAGTGTTAAAGGTTGGAAATCCAGCACCATGTGAGCATACTTGTTGTTGTGCTAACTAATTCTGAAGAAGGTTGTATGTTTATGGAGATATTGGTTTACATTGGAACTATAGAGATTGCGAGTTGTTAAGAATTATATTTTGTCATGTTAAAGTATTTTGATTATGCTAGTCAAAGTTATGCTAATTCATTTTGTTATATCCTAATTGTATTCTTAAAAAAAGTTTGTTTTGATAAAAGCTTCTTATTGGGTCAATTGAACCATCGGGCAGTGCCCACCTGATGGGGCCCACCAGGCACACGAACAGTAGCCACCAGGCAGTGTGCCAGAAGTGGTGCCAAGGGGGTGGGGCCTGAGTGGTGGCTATGATGGAGGGGCGATGTCAAGAGGGAATGTTGGGTGGGGTATGCAGTGGGGTCAAGCAGGGATGGATAATGTCAGGGGTGATGATGGAAGGGCATGTCGAGGGTTTTGACCTGGGGCAAATGGCGGGGCTATGTTGGGGGGAATGTTGAGTGTTACGACATGGGGGGAATGGCGGGACTATGATGGAGGGGATTATCGAGTGTTATAACGTGGGGTATTGCTGGGGTTATGATGGAGGGGTGCGTTGGGGGTTATGACATGAAATGATATGAAATGAAAAGTGGAACTTTTTCAAGGAACAAATACTGGATGTCCTTGATAGGTATGTCCCTGTCAGGCAGGGAGGAAATGGCCGAGTGAGGGAACCATGGTTCACGAAAGAGGTGGAATGTCTTGTGAAAAGGAAGAGGGAAGCTTATGTAGGGATGAGGAAACAAGGTTCAGATGGCTCGATTGAGGGTTACAAGTTAGCAAGGAATGAGCTGAAAAAGGGGCTTAGGAGAGCTAGGAGGGGACACGAGAAGTCCTTGGCGGGTTGGATCAAGGAAAACCCCAAGGCTTTTTACTCTTATGTGAGGAATAAAAGAATGACCAGGGTGAGGTTAGGGCCGGTCAAGGACAGTAGTGGGAACTTGTGTATGGAGTCAGTAGAGATAGGCGAGGTGATGAATGAATACTTTTCTTCAGTGTTCACCAAGGAGAGGGGCCACGTTTTTGAGGAAGAGAAGGTGTTACAGGCTAATAGGCTGGAGGAAATAGATGTTCGGAGGGAGGATGTCCTGGCAGTGTTGAATAAACTGAAGGTCGATAAGTCCCCTGGGCCTGATGAAATGTATCCGAGGATTCTTTGGGAGGCAAGGGATGAGATTGCAGAGCCTTTGGCTTTGATCTTTGGGTCTTCGCTGTCCACGGGGATGGTGCCAGAAGACTGGAGAATGGCGAATGTTGTTCCTCTGTTTAAGAAAGGGAATAGAAATGACCCTGGTAATTATAGACCGGTTAGTCTTACTTCGGTGGTTGGTAAATTGATGGAAAAGGTCCTTAGGGATGGGATTTACGACCATTTAGAAAGATGCGGATTAATCCGGGATAGTCAGCACGGATTCGTGAAGGGCAAGTCGTGCCTCACAAATTTGATAGAATTTTTTGAGGAGGTAACTAAGTGTGTTGATGAAGGTAGGGCAGTTGATGTCATATACATGGATTTTA
The DNA here is from genome assembly GCF_964213995.1 of Mustelus asterias. Taxonomy (NCBI): domain Eukaryota; kingdom Metazoa; phylum Chordata; class Chondrichthyes; order Carcharhiniformes; family Triakidae; genus Mustelus; species Mustelus asterias. The sequence continues at coordinate 328,322 of NW_027590429.1, forward strand.
GTAAGGCGTTTGATAAGGTCCCCCATGGTCGGCTTATGATGAAAGTGAGGAGGTGTGGGATAGAGGGAAAGGTGGCCGATTGGATAGGTTACTGGCTGTCTGATCGAAGACAGAGGGTGGTGGTCGATGGAAATTTTTCGGATTGGAGGCAGGTTGCTAGCGGAGTGCCGCAGGGATCAGTGCTTGGTCCTCTGCTCTTTGTGATTTTTATTAATGACTTAGAGGAGGGGGCTGAAGGGTGGATCAGTAAATTTGCTGATGACACCAAGATTGGTGGAGTAGTGGATGAGGTGGAGGGCTGTTGTAGGCTGCAAAGAGACATAGATAGGATGCAAAGCTGGGCTGAAAAATGGCAAATGGAGTTTAACCCTGATAAATGTGAGGTGATTCATTTTGGTAGGACTAATGTAAATGTGGATTACAGGGTCAAAGGTAGGGTTCTGAAGACTGTGGAGGAACAGAGAGATCTTGGGGTTCATATCCACAGATCTCTAAAGGTTGCCACTCAAGTGGCTTTTAGTAACAAGGGGTTGGAGATGAAGAGCTGTGGGGTTATGCTGCAACTGTACAGGACCTTGGTGAGACCACATTTGGAATATTGTGTGCAGTTCTGGTCACCTCACTATAAGAAGGATGTGGAAGCGCTGGAAAGAGTGCAGAGGAGATTTATCAGGATGCTGCCTGGTTTGGAGGGTAGGTCTTATGAGGAAAGGTTGAGGGAGCTCGGGCTGTTCTCACTGGAGCGGAGGAGGCTGAGGGGAGACTTAATAGAGGTTTATAAAATGATGAAGGGGATAGATAGAGTGAACGTTCAAAGACTATTTCCTCGGGTGGATGGAGCTATTACAAGGGGGCATAACTATAGGGTTCGTGGTGGGAGATATAGGAAGGATATCAGAGGTAGGTTCTTTACGCAGAGAGTGGTTGGGGTGTGGAATGGACTGCCTGCAGTGATAGTGGAGTCAGACACTTTAGGAACATTTAAGCGGTTATTGGATAGGCACATGGAGCACACCAGGATGATAGGGAGTGGGATAGCTTGATCTTGGTTTCAGATAAAGCTCGGCACAACATCATGGGCCGAAGGGCCTGTTCTGTGCTGTACTGTACTGTACTATGACATGAGGGGAATGTCGTGGCTATGACGGAGGGGTGTATCGGAGCTTACGATGGAGAGACACATTTGGAGGGCCCTGATGCCAGGATGCTGGCGACCCATGATGAGAAGCAGATTGGGGAACATGCCGCTGTTGACATTGGGGTCCTTATGTGCATGGGGGATGGAGAGTGCACTGTGAGATTGGGGGGCCTTGCTAAACAGCACCAGAGCCAAGTCAATGGTGTGTTTAGCCCTCACCCCAGCACCAGCATGAACTCCCAACTTTCCAATAAAGTGACTGAGTGTGGGATGATTGCGACGTGGAATACGCCTGAGAGAGTGGCTCAACTCACTCCATTATTCTCACTATTATGTGACTTAATAAACTTCCAGGTAGTGATAGTCCCAGAAATCTGCTGCCCCCATCCTGCTAGCTGCTGTGGTCGTGTGTTTGGAAGGTGCCGGCTAAGGAGCTTTGCTGAATTCCTGTAGTGTATCATTCAGATGGTACAAATGGCTGCCATTGTTCATCGGCGGTGGAGGGAATGGATGTTTGCGGAAGGGGTGCCAATCAGGCGGGCTGCTTTGTCTTGGATGATTTTGACCTTCTTGTGAGTAGCTGGAGCTGCACTCGCCCAGGCAAGTGGAGAGCATTCCATCACATTCTTGACTTGTGTCTTGTAGATGAACAAGTTTTTGAGAGTCAGGAGGTGAGCCACTCGCTGCTGCATCCTAAGCATCTGACCTGCACTTGTAACCACAGTGTTGATAAGGTGAGCCCAGTTCAATTTCTGGTCAATGGTAACCATAAGAACATTGAAAGTTGGGATTCAGCAATGGTAATAACATTGTATGTCAAGAGGCGATAGTTAGATTCTCTCTTGTTGGAGGTAGTCATAGCCAGGCACTTCTGTCATGTGACTGTCACATGGCAATTGTCAGCCCAAGCCAGGATATTGCCATGCTCTTGTATTTGGGCATGGACTCCTTCAGTATCTGAGGAGGCTCAAACTGCTGCAATCATCAGCGAACATCCCTACTTCTGACCGTATGATGGACAGATGATCATTGATGAAGCAGTTGAAAATGGTTGGGCCTGAGGAACTCCTGCAGTGATGTCCTGAAACGGTTCCGAATCAGCTTCACTGCTCATCTGATGATGTTTTAATTGCTCATATTCCTAAAAAACACATGAGGATTTTCAGATTCTCAGCTACTAAACTAATCTTGCGTTTTCATTTCATGTTTTCATGTATCCCTTTTGACTTTTATATTTATTCTGATTCTCCTCTGTCCTACATCCTCTTCTTGTGCCTCATCCTATTCTTTATTGGATTTGATTTATTATTATCACATGTATTGGTATACAGTGAAAAGTTTTGTTTCTTGTGCACGATAGAATCAAAATATACATTCCAGAGAGAAGGTAGGAAGAGGATGCAGAATGTGATGTTACAGTCATAGCTGAGATATAGAGAAAGATCAACTTAATGTAAGGTAGGTCCATTCAAAAGTCTGATGGCAGTAGAGAAGAAGCTGTTCTTGAGTCAGCTGGTACATGACATGAGACTTCTGTATCTTGTTCCTGATGGGAGAAGGTGGAAGAGAGTCTGTTTGGGGTGCATTGGGTCCTTGGTTATGCTGGCTGCTTTTCCATGGCAGTGGTCAGGGAAGTCAGAATCACTGGATGGGAGGCTGGTTTGCATAATGGACTGGGCTTCATTCCCGACTCTTTGTAGTTTCTTGAGGTCTTGGACAAAGCAGAGACATACCAAGCTGTGATGCATCCGGAAAGGATGCCTTCTATGGTGCATATCTGTAAAAGTTGGTGAGAGTCGTAGCGGACATGTCAGATTTTCTGAGCCTCCTGAGAAAGTAAAGGCGTTGGTGGGCTTTCTTAACTATAGCATCAGCATGGAGGGATTAGAACAGCTTGTTGGTGACCTGGACACCTAGAAACCTAAAGCTCTCGACCATTTGCACTTCATCCCGATTGATGTAGACAGGGGCATGTCGTCCACTACGCTTCCTGAAGTCAATGACTATCTGATTCCTTTAACTCCTTCACCATCCAGGAAACTCTGAATTTTTTGCCCTCTATTTCTCCTTTGAATAAGTGTTCCTGAAGTGGATCTCAATCATCTCCTCCTCAAAGACCATCCATTGCTCCATGACATTTCTATCTGCCAGTATTTGACTCCAAACCAGATCCCTCTTCAATTTTTTGAAGTTATCCCTCCTATTTATAAATATTTTCATTCTAGTTTTATCCTTGCTATCTCTAACGCCCATCTAAACCTTCTGATATGATGATCACTATTCCCAAAATGCTCTCAGAATTTCATTCTTCGCTTTTCACCTTTCATTGCCCAGAACTGGAATCTGAAATACCTCATTGTCCTTGGGCTGGAACAGACTAATCAAAAACATTCTCCTGAAAACATTCCAGAATTTTCTCTTCTTCACTGTCCTTAACCCAATGACTGTCTGATTCTTTATTGGAGTAGTTAAAGTCTCCCATTGTCAATACTCTCATGTTCTTTCAGCTAAGTAATATTTTTGCACATATGATACTCTATCCTTTTGCCAGTGTTTGGTGGCCGTCAGAAAAGACCAAAGAGCTCAATAGTTTGATGTATCGTAACTCCAATGAACGATTGTCTCTTTTGACATCTCAAGGATGTTCTTTCCTTTGAGCACTGTATTATTTCCATCATTCATTATCAAAACAAACATTTCCATTTATCGCCTCCACATCAAAAACTATATAAATTTATATCACTTGAGCTGTCTTTCAAACTGCGAAAGGACAGGTCCCCCACTGTGTTAAGGATAGGTTGTGGATGCATGTAGCAGTACTGATACTTTAATGATGGCCCTGAGGATTATGTCAACAAACATCCATTCAAATTTCAAGCACCATTTTTTGTTCAACCAAGAGTCAAAGCAGCCTTTTTAAGTACAGGAGATTTAAATGACTTGACAGCTTGATGGCTCCACAGACCGTATCCACCATTTACACACATTGATGACTCCTCTTGACTAAACCAGAGGTAACTGGACCCCTCCAAACGGACACCTTATTTCTCCAAAGAATACCAGTAGGATTAGAAATTTTCCTCAAATTCATGGAGCCAAAAAGTTGAATTTAAGCAAGGTGTGTGACAAAATTGCTTCCAAGAGTGGTCACTTGCACTTTTGAATATTCTTTTGCCTCTGTGAAATGCAGATGTGTAAAATACGTCCTATCCACATATCCCCCACCCACTCTGGTGAAACTAGCGGTGCCGGATTTGGGGGGGCGGGACATCTGGATTCGGGGCTCGGGTGAAATTTTGGATAAGGAGTGGAGCCGTTCCAGCTCTGTGAAACTTTGGATCCCAGGTCTTCATGGCCAGACCCCTGTCAAATGAATTGAAACCCTCCCCCATTAAACCAGCTGACCATCCCACAAGGATACTGATGCCAGATCTGTTCAGGTCAGGCAGACGGCTGCTCACCATTACATTCTCAAGGGAAATTAGGGATGGGAAACAAGTTCTGGCCATGTCAGCGATGCTCATATCCCTCTCTGGCATTTTTAATAATTCCTGCCTCATCTCTGTCTATAAACACATTTCTCTCTCTCTCTCTCTCTTAATCTCTCATTGTTCCCACCCTCTTCCTCTCCCTAACATCCAATTCTTCTGAGCTCCAATCTATCTTGTCTCTGCTTTTCTGATAAGTTAATCTACCAGGTCAGCTTCTCTACTCACCTCCTTCATTCTGCCATGTGAGTGTACCTTTAATCCCTGCCTTCTCCCAATAACCTTTCACCCCCTTGTTCATCTGGAATTTATCCACCTCTTCCTTAAAAGTATTCAAAGAGTGGAATTTCCCACCCTGCCCTCCACGGGAATAGTAGCAAGTGTTGGAGGGGTGGGGGGAACCACGCACAGGTCCGATGACCTTGATGGTATTTTCCAGTCTTGGGACGGGCGCTGCTGGAAAATGCCACCTAAAGATTGTGTTTCCACTGTCGATTGAATTGAATTGATTTGTTATTGTCACATGTATTGGGATATAGGGAAAGTATTGTTTCTTGCGAGAAATACAAACAAAAACATACCGTTCATAGAGCACATAGGGAGACGGAAAGGAGGGTGCAGAATTTAATGGTGCAATTCCAGGGAGGGTGAAGAGAAAGATCAGCTCACTATGTGATAAGACCATTCAAAATTTTGATGACAGCAGGGAAGAAGTTGTTCTTGAGTCGTTTGATACGTGTTTTCAGACTTCTGTATCTTTTTTCCCATCAGAAGAAGGTGGAAGAGAGTATGCCTGGAAAGCGTGGGTGCCTTGATTATACTGGCTGCTTTGCCGAGGCAGCAAGAAGTGTAGATTTTGTCACTGGATGGGAGGTTGGTTTGCATTATGGACCGGGCTACGTTCACAATTCTTTGTAGTTTCTTGCAGTCTTGGTCAGAACAGTAGCCATACCAAACTGTGATGGATCCGGAAAGGATGCTTTCCATGGAGCATCTGTAAGAATTGGTGAGCGTCGTAGTGAAAATGCTGAATTTCCTTAGCTTCTGAGAAAGTAGAGGTGTTGATGTGTTTTCTTAACTATAGCTTCAGCAAGTTTGTGATCTGAACACCTAGAAACTTGAAGTTCTCGAACATTTCCCTTCACCACCTTTGTTGTCGGCAGGGGCATGATATCCTGAAGTCGATGACTGTCTCCTTCATTTTATTGACATTGAGGGAGAGATTATTGTCATTGCACCATTTCACCAGATTCTCTATCTCCTTCCTTTACTTCGTCTCGTCATTATTTGAGATCCGACCCACTAAGGTGGTGTCATCAGCAAACTCGATAATGGAGTTGGAGCAGAATTTGGTCGCACAGTCATAAGTGTATAAGGAGTATAGTATGGGGCTAAGGACACAGCTCTGGTGTTGAGGATAAACAAGGAAGAGGTATCATTGTCTATCCTTACTGGTTGTAGTCTGTTGGTTTGAAAGTCTAGGATCCAGTCGCAGAGGGAGGAGCCTAGCCCGAGGCAATGGAGTTTGGAGATGAATTTTGTTCGGATAATGGAGTTGAAGACTGAGCTGTAGTCAATAATTAGCAATCTGGCATTGGTATCTTTGAAATCCAGGTGTTCCAAGTTTGAGTGTGGAGCCAGCAAAGTGGCGTCTGCTGTGGACCTGTTGTGGCGATAGTCGAACTGTAGTGGATCCAGGCAATCTGAGAGACCAGAGCTGATGTGTGCCATGACTAACCTTTCGAAGCACTTCATAATGATGGATGTCAGAACCACTGGGCAGTAGTCATAAAGGCACGCTGTCTAGCTTTTCTTTGGGACAGGGATGATGGTTGTCTTCTTGAAGCAGGTAGGGACCTCAGATCAGTGTAAGGAGACGTAAAAGAGATCTGTGAATACCCCCACCAGCTGGCCTGTGGGGGACCTAAGTTCTCCTCTGGGCACCCTATCCGGGCCAGTCGCTTTCCCTGGGTTGACTCTCACGAAGGCTGATCTGACGTCTGCGATGATGAAGTTGTTGGAGTAAAGACGTGCTCTCGCTAACCTCTTGCTCAAAACGGGCTTAGCATATATTGAGCTATTCGGAGAGGGCTGCGTAGGTGCCAGTCACACTGCTCATCTTCGCCTTGCAGCTTGTTAAGTCTTGCGGACCTTGCCATAATCACTGAGTGTTTGTGTGGCGAGCCTGGGACTCCAGCTTGTTCTGATATTGTCTCTTCGCATCTTTGATGGTTCTCCATAGATCATATCTGGATTTCTTGGATAGGTAAGGGTCACCTGACTTGAATGCCTCAGACTTGGACTTCAGAAGGCAGTGGATATCCCTCTTCATCCACGGTTTCTGGTTGAGAAACATTCGGATTAGCCTTTTTGGCACACAGTCTTCTATGAACTTACTAAGGAAGTCTGTCACTGCTGTGGGACATGCAATCAGGTTGGTCGCTGAGTTCTTGAATATTGACCAGTCCACCGACTCAAAGCAGTCCCGTAGGAAATCATCCAATTCCTCAGACCAACATTACACGAGTTTCTATATCAGATTCTCCCGTTTCGGTTTTGATTGTAAGCTGGAAGCAGGCGTACAGGAGACGTGTTGATGGTATCTTGGGACATTCTTAAGCTTGGCCTGGTTGAAGTCCCTGAACAAGGTGAACAAGGCCACGAGATGTTTTGTCTCAAGGCTGTTTGTGGTGGTATATATTTCTTCCAGCACAGTCTTCACCTCCAAATGGGGTGAGATGTAAACTGCTGTCAGGATAACAGGTGAACTCCCACGGCAGGTAGTAGGAGCGGCATTTCATGTCAGATACTCTTGGTCCAGGGATTAGAAACTCGCCAGTGTTGTCACGTCTGAGCACCCAGAGGTGTTGATTAGAAGGCAGGCCCCACCTCCACTCGCCTTTCCTGAGGCTGCCGTGTGGACCACTTGATAGATTGAGAGACCCTCCGTTTGTAGGGCACAGTCTGGGTAGCGTGGGAGTGAGCCATGTCTCCGTGAAACAGAGCACACAGCAATCTCTCAGTTCCCTTTGATAATGTGGCTTTAAGTTCATCCAGCTTGTTTTCCGGAGATTGGACATGTGCCGGGAGTCAGCTGGGGAAGGGGGTTTTGGGACCATGTTGTTTCGATCTCACCGGCAGGCCTGCGCGTTTCCCACGCTCCTGGATGAGTGGCTGCTTCTGGTCGGCCTGGGACACTGTGTGAGTAGGCTATGGTATCACGGGTATAGGTGCTTCCACTGAGGTTCTTCTCTTTGGTCGGTGTGTGGATAGAGGATTTGTTGCCATGGCTGTGGTTCTGCATCGGCAGTTGGGTGTGCGCGATCAAGCGTTCCGGGTCAGAGGGGTTGGGGGCCGGTGGAGTGAAGGCCCCGGTTCCAGAGTTGCTGCACCGGCCGTCGGGCCCACGGGGTCCGGGTCGCTTACAGGTCAGGAGTCTTTGCAGTTCGGAGGATCACCAAATCTGTAAGATATTTAAAAAGAACATTATTGGATAGTTTAAAAGAGTTCGGGTACAGTTTTAGGAGCTTAGAATGAGATTAAAAGATGTATTAGAGGGTTCGCTGGGAACAGCTCGCAAGAGGTTTCCTCATTCCGGCACCATCTTGAAATGGAGGGATCTGAGCACAAAGAAGAACTTGTGATAAATATGAGGCAGTGTCAGAGCAGGAGCCAATGTAGATCAGAGAGCACAGGGTGATGGCTGAGCGAGACTTGGTGTGAGAATAAGATCTTTAAATGAAAATAACCAAACACAAATCTTTTCTCTATTTTCCAGTTGTGGTGAGCCATAGATGGTTACCACTATGGGTACTGAACCATAGATGGTTACCACTATGGGTACTGAACCATAGATGGTTACCACTATGGGTACTGAACCATAGATGGTTACCACTATGGATACTGAACCATAGATGGTTAGCACTATGGGTACTTGTACATATGTTACTGTTGTTACTGTTGGGGTTAGGGTTGGGGTGTTCCACCTGTTGGTATTGTTCTGTGGTACACTCCGGTTGGCTCCGCCTACCTGTAGGAGTATAAAGGTCACTGCACTGCCTAGTGACCCTTTAGTCTGGGATTGTATTGTTAAGTAGTATGCTCCATTCTTGTTACTAATAAACGCCTTTATTTCCCGGGTACGATCAAGCCTCCCGAGTGAATTAATCGCGCATCAATTTTATTAGTAACAAGTTTCGGTTGAAAAAAAAAACCATGGAGCAAATGTTAAAACCCGATCGGCTTACCTTAGATCCGCGTGCAGCTGGAGCATCGAACACTTTCGACCATTGGTTGAAGTGTTTCCAAGATTATATCGACAACTCAACAGCCATTCAAAACGACGCCGATAGATTGCGGGTCCTCCACGCAAGGGTAAGTGACACTGTGTATGCAACAATCCGCGATCCCCAAGATTACAAAGGGGCCATCGAACTACTTAAGAAACTGTACAACAAACCGCCAAACGAGATTAATGCTCGGCACCGACTAGCCACTCGACGGCGACAGCCCGGCGTAGCGACGGGACAGTACCTGCGCGAACTTCAGCAGCGAGCCAGAGCCTGCAATTGCAAGCCAGTGTCGGCGAACCAGTATACTAACGATTTGATCCGAGATGCGTTCGTGGCAGGAATCGGCTCATCCTATATTCGCCTGCGGCTGCTAGAGCAAGGTAACTTAGACCTAGCTAAGACGGTGGAATTGGCCGATGCGATGGAAACGGCCTCCAGAAGTCTTGACACTTACCCCACCGACCACGTGGGAACATCGTGGCAAGTACAGCCACCGACTCAACTCTTCCCAGCGGCTCCTAGGAACTGCACGATCGTGCTTTCAAACTCGGATCTGACGCCGGCGGCAGCTCCAGGTGGCCCGCGGTGCTATTTCTGTGGATTGGCAAAGCACCCTTTTCAGCAATGTCCGGCCAGAACGGTATTTTGCTCCGCGTGTGGGAAGAAAGGGCACTATGCTAAAGTGTGCCGAGCTAAACCACCTTCGAAGCCAAGCAGTGCGGCGTGTGACTCTCCAGGATCTGTCTCCTCGTCTCCGGCTTCGTCGAGGTCTTCCACCACGTGCGATTCACGAGCGCCGCCATTCCTGAGGATGACGACGCAAGACACGTGCGACCTGCGAGTGCCGCCACTTTCAACGCCATCGACCATGTGCGATCCATGGGCGCAGCCATTTTGGTCGACACCAACCGCAGACGACCAGCAGGGGTCATCACCATCGACCATCTCAGCTGCCTGCAGTTGCACTCAAGATTCAACGATGGCGTCAATCATCCTGGACCAGGCCAAGCCTCACAGACTCGACAAGTCCATGATGGACATAGAGGTAAACGGACGCCTGATACATTGTCTGTTTGACAGCGGGAGCACGGAGAGTTTCATTCATCCTGACACCGTGAAACGGTGCGGTCTCCGAGTACAGACTGTCAGACAGACAATTTCTATGGCGTCGAGGTCCCGATCTGTTACCGTTCTTGGGAGCTGCGTGGTAAACCTAACGGTGCGGGCACAGTTTATGAGAACTTCAGGCTCCTCGTGTTACCGCACCATTGCGCTCCGGTACTCCTGGGGCTAGACTTTATGGTCCACCTGAGGAGTGTGACCCTGCAGTACGATGGGCCACTCCCTCCACTTTCAGTGGGAGAACAGCAGCCTCCAAATTGCCCAGCGCGCTCCACGTACAGTCTCTCGACACTCAGAATCACCCCGCCATCTTTATTTGAGAATCTCGTGCCAGGCTGCAAGCCCATCACAACTAAGAGCAGGCGTTACAGCGCTGAGGATCGGATCTTTATTCGATCTGAGGTTCAGCGGCTCCTCAGGGAAGGGATCATTCAACCAAGCACGAGCCCATGGAGAGCACAAGTCATGGTGGTTAAAACTGGAGACAAGCCCCGGATGGCCATAAACTATAGTCAGACCATTAATAGGTACACGCAGCTGGACGCGTACCCTCTCCCGCGCATATCTGACATGGTCAACCAGATTGCGCAGTACCGGGTGTTCTCCACCATCGACTTGAAGTCAGCCTATCACCAGCTCCCCATTCGCCCAGAGGACCAAAAATATACGGCCTTTGAGGCGGATGGTCGTCTCTACCACTACTTAAGGGTCCCCTTTGGCGTCACGAATGGGGTCTCGGTCTTCCAGCATGCAATGGACCGAATGGTGGACCAACACGGGCTACGGGCTACCTTCCCGTACCTGGACAACGTGACTATCTGCGGCCATGACCAGCAGGACCACGATGCCAACCTCCTAAGGTTTTTACACACTGCGTCTCACCTGAATCTGACCTATAACAGGGAGAAGTGTGTATTCAGCAAGCGCCGCCGAGCAATTCTTGGATACGTGGTGGAAAACGGGGTCCTTGGCTCTGATCCAGACCGTGTGCATCCCCTCCTTGAACTTCCCCTACCCACTAGCATCAAAGCACTGAGAAGATGCTTAGGCTTCTTTTCGTATTACGCACAGTGGGTTCCCAATTATGCGGACAAAGCCCGTCCGCTCATAAAGTCTACCTCTTTTCCCCTGGCAGCAGAGGCTCGCTTAGCCTTTGAAGGGATAAACGCTGACATCGCGAAAGCCACGATGCACGCTGTCGATGAGTCCATCCCCTTCCAGGTGGAGAGTGATGCATCTGATTTCGCCCTGGCCGCCACACTTAACCAGGCGGGCAGGCCCGTCGCCTTTTTCTCTCGCACCCTCCAAGGCCCTGAAATTCGGCACTCCGCTGTGGAAAAAGAGGCTCAGGCCATTGTGGAGGCCGTCCGACATTGGCGCCATTACTTGGCTGGAAAACGATTCACCCTTCTCACGGACCAGCGGTCCGTGGCGTTCATGTTCAACAACACATTAAGGGGTAAAATCAAAAATGATAAAATCTTGAGGTGGAGAATCGAACTCTCCACCTACAACTATGATATCATGTACCGTCCGGGGAAGCTCAATGAGCCCTCAGACGCCCTGTCGCGTGGAACACGTGCCACTGTGCAGGAGGATCGATTACAGGCCCTCCACAATGATCTCTGCCATCCGGGGATCACTCGGCTCTTGCATTTTGTAAAGGCCCGGAATCTACCCTACTCTGTAGAGGATGTCAGGTCGATAACTCGAAGCTGCCAGGTATGTGCTGAATGCAAGCCGCACTTCTACCGACCTGACAGGGCACACCTCATTAAAGCCACTCGCCCTTTTGAAAGACTGAGTGTTGATTTCAAGGGCCCCCTTCCTTCAACAGATCGGAATGTGTACTTCCTCAACGTGGTTGACGAGTACTCCCGATTCCCTTTTGCCATTCCCTGTTCAGACATGACCGCTGCCACGGTTATCAAAGCATTGCGGGATCTTTTCACCCTGTTTGGTTACCCCAGTTATATCCACAGTGAGAGGGGTTCGTCGTTTATGAGTGACGACTTGAGGCAATACGTGCTCTCAAAAGGGATTGCCTCAAGTAGGACTACGAGCTACAACCCCAGGGGTAACGGGTAGGTCGAAAGAGAAAACGCGACAGTCTGGAAGGCTGTCTTACTGGCGTTGAGGTCTAAGGGTCTTCCAGTCTCCCGTTGCGCTCCATGCAATCCGGTCCCTCCTGTGTACGGCAACCAACGCTACCCCACATGAGCGGATGTTTACCGTCCCTGGGAAGTCTTCGTCTGGGACCTCACTGCCGTCTTGGTTGACGTACTCAGGACCTGTCCTCCTGCAGCGGCATGTTAGGACCCGCAAGTCCGACTCTTTGGTTGAACAGGTCCATCTCCTCCATGCCAACCCTCAATATGCCTATGTGGCATATCCTGACGGGCGAGAGGACACGGTCTCTATTCGAGATCTGGCGCCTGCAGGGGACCTGGAAACCCCCGTCGCTCCTGCACCCCTGGTTAGGGACCCCTTGCCCTTTATCTCCCCTCCTGACACGGCGCGGGCAGTATCGGGACCACCACTTAATCCTCTTACTCCCGTGTACAGCTTGCCTGAGTCCAGGAGATTGTCGCCACCTCGGGGCGTTCCTGAGTCCAGGAGATTGTCGCCACCTCGTGGTCCACCCGTCTGTGAGGAACTGGAGGAGTCACTGGACACCGCCTTGGAGAGAGGGTCATCACGGTCACCAGAACCGGCGTGACTGCCAGTGTTGAGGAGGTCGCAGAGACGGTGCGGCCCTCCGATACGACTGAACTTGTGAATATATGGACAGTTCGTACTGTTTTTTTGCCCCACCGGCCTTTGTTTTAAAGGAGGGGTGAATGTGGTGAACCATAGATGGTTACCACTATGGGTACTGAACCATAGATGGTTACCACTATGGGTACTGAACCATAGATGGTTAGCACTATGGGTACTTGTACATATGTTACTGTTGTCACTGTTGGGGTTAGGGTTGGGGTGTTCTACCTGTTGGTATTGTTCTGTGGTACACTCCGGTTGGCTCCGCCTACCTGTAGGAGTATAAAGGTCACTGCACTGCCTGGTGACCATTTGGTCTGGGATTGTATTGTTAAGCAGGATGCTCCATTCTTGTTTCTAATAAAAGCCTTTATTTCCCGGGTACGATCCAGCCTCCCGAGTGATTTAATCACGCATCATAGACCACACAAAAACACTGCAACACAAAAACAACACAAATTATCAGCTCAACTTCAGGTTTCCCCCAATCAGCCTTGTGTTTTAAATGTGCTCTCAGAATGAAACAATTCAAAAATCTTCTCCAGGCTTTTAATTAGCGTTTTCCAAACATGTGTTTTCTGATTTGTAACTGAGCTGGGTTTCTCACCATGTTTACTGCACAGAGGTGGACCTGTAGAATATTTTCGCACCTCGCCAAATAATTGACAATATTTCCCTGGTAAGGTGAGAAGACATAGTTCCATTGTAACTCTATTCTGTAACACCACACTCCCCCAACTGCTCTTCAGTCCTTTGATGTAAATGGCCCCTTGGTGGTCTTTACGGTGTAAGTGAGGGTTTGAGCTCCTGCTCCTTGCCCCATATGGTCTGTTTCAATGGGGTTCATGGGCATAGCATTTTCTACAAACACAAGACTATCCATTGGTGGGGAGTTTGGTTAACTCTGTATTTGGAACTACATGTGGAGTTGGGGTACTTTAAGGCATTCATTCCTTTGTCTCGTGGCAATTCCGTGCTTTCCTTGCGACTAGTAGTCACAGGATTCATCGGAACAGGGGCAAGTTCTCAGGGTGCTGAGCGATTAGGAGCCTCCGGAAAGGGAGGTGGGGGCCCCCAGTCAGCACCATGTGTGACACATTGCCAAACATTCTCTTCTCGATATATCCCATAAACCAATCCACAATCATCACCTCCCTCAAACTCAACTGTCCCAAATACAGACATCATCCCTTTCTGCTTTGACAGCTGAGATTTTAATTTATTAATCTCCTGCTGGCACTGGGAGTGATCAGAGTTTCGATCCTCTTCACGAACTTGATATGCTTTCTCACATTGAATTTTAAACTGACTCATAAACAATATTTATATTTGATTCTTTTGCTCCTGCTTCAATACTTTTCCACAGAACAGCTCATTTTCTTCTCTTAACTTCTCAACTACTTCTCTCATATTTTCTAAATCATCTTTTAACTTCATTTTTCCTGATTTCTCGCTTTCTAACTCTTCTAACAAAATAACAATCAGGGCAGCATTACTTAATTTCAAAGTGTTTTTTCCTTGATCTCTGTTTCTCTCATTCCAACGTCTCTGACCTGCGGATCCCAGACCCGCGAACAACTTACTGCAGTGTTCTGCCCACTTGGGCCATTTCTTATTCAGATACTTTCTCAGTGTCTGTTCCCACTCTTGGGAATCTCCCACTTCTCTGGTCCCAGGGGCACGGGATGTGGCTGATAGGGGTACAGCTACTGCTAATTTCCCAGTCAATCCCTCTCAGGCAGGTTGTATCGGGAGCACAATGAATACTCCCTCGCTACTCCAAAAGCTGCACTTTTGTTTAGCGCAGCAGGCCAGGAGATTCAAGCGATGCCAAATGCACGGGATCTAAGCTGGGCATCCCGCCCCGATAGCATCTGCCAGCACCAGATTTCTGGCGGCGTCAGCTCCACGCTGGAACTCGGCTGGGAGCCGCATATATTATTTAGATAAGAATTTAAATCTAAGTTAAATGTCATTCGTGGGTCCGGGACTGAAGTCTCCGGACTTGCTCGCCTCCCTGCCCCCGCAAGGAGTATTTCACTCCAACAGTTTAGTTTCAGTCCACCCCTTCAAACTCCAATGGTTTACAGTAGCTCCCCACTTTTGGGGAGCTGGTGTCTCAACCCCACTGGAATCAAAGGGGGCAATTGGGGCCCCCCAGGGGGTCAGGAACTGGGGGGGCGCCCCATGAGCATTGGCACCTTGGCAGTGCCAGCCTGTTCCCCTAGCAGTGCCCAAAGTGCAAAGTGCCAATGCCCCGGGGGCAGCTTGTAACTGCCCATCTCCAGCCAAACAGGTTCTGCATCCTGATCTCCTGAACCAGGGTCATCACTAACTATTGCAGCATTGATACCCTCGAGTAACAATGCTGCCCCTCCACCATTATCTCACTCCCAATTCTTCTTGAATGTCATAAGCCCCTCAATATTCAGAACCCAATCCTTGTCATCCTGCAGCCAGGTCTCTGTCATGCCGACCAATCATATTCATTGACTTCAATGTGAGCGATCAATTCTTTTATTTTGTTCTGAATGTTGTGTGAATTCAGATACAGAGCCTTCCATTTTGCCTCATTGTTATCTTTGTCTTTATTCTTTGTCCATCCTTAGTTTTTTTTTCATTCTGTCCCTTGCTGCCATTCTCTGACCCTTATTTCCCATTTTACTATTATCCTCTCTTACCCTGGCCGGAATTCTCCAAACTCGCCACGGCTGGGATTTTCCGGTCCAGCTGTACTGAAGGGAGATCTGGCTGAGTGCCAAATTCTCCGTTCTCACCGACAGTGATGTTGAGGCAAATGAGATTGGAGAATTCCGGCTCTTTTCTCGACGCTTCGATGTACCACAGGCGGGATTTTCCATGCAACCCGCTGTGTGTTTTGCTGGGGCTGAGCTGGCCTGGCATTGGCTGATGCTGGTCTGGTCCCACCGTTCTCAAGGAGGTTTCCCATTGAATGCACCCTCGCTGCTGGGAAACCCGTGTTGGGAATATGCTATCAGCAGGACTGGAAGATCCCACTGGTGTGATTGGCTGGAAAATTCCAGCCCACATCTTTCAACATTTGATATCTTGTGCGCTCGTATTTCATTTCAATCCCTCTCTTCTCGAGTGATGTGTCTCGCTAGAACACTGGTCCCAGCATGGTTCAGGTTTGTACAGAACTGTGTTTTCTCTGTACAGAACCTCTTTCCTAGTTCTTCCTCTGCCATTGATACCTACATGAACCAGGACAACGGGATCCTCCCTCTCCCACTGCAAGTTCCTCTCCAGCCCTGAGCAGATGCCCTGAACCCTGACACAGACAAGCAACACAGCCATCTGGACTCTGTCCCTTTGCTGCAGGGATTGGTGTCAATCCCCGTCACTAAGCTGTCCCCCAAAGAACAAAATGTTCCCTTTTTTCCCCTTCACTTGAATGGCCTCCTGTACCACGGTGCCAGGGTGAGTCAGCTCATCCTCCCTGCAAACCCCACTCCCATCCAAACAAGCTGAGAGACCCTCAAAGCTGTTAGACAATGGCAGTGACCGACAGTCCTGCCCTCCTGACCCCCTGACCTGCCTCACTCACAGTCACAGCCTCCTTTCCCTGACCACTGACCAAATCAGCTCTTGCTGCCACTGGCAGTCTCAGAGCCGATCTCAGGACACATCCCTTTATAGATCAAAGAGACCGTCTCCCTTAACAGAGTGGATCCTTCTTCTGCACCGATCCTCTGTCATGTCCAGCTACGTGGCTCTTACTCAATAGTCTCTGCCAGCTGGTAATGGTGCCTCCACTGGCCTCTTCAATCTTGGTAAGAAGTCTCACAACACCAGGTTAAAGTCCAACAGGTTTATTTGGTTGCAAAAGCCACTAGCTTTCGGAGCGCTGCTCCTTCATCAGGTGAGTGGGAGTTCTGTTCACAAACAGGGCATATAAAGACACAAACTCAATTGACAAAATAATGGTTGGAATGCGAGTCTTTACAGGCAATCAAGTCTTAAAGGTACAGACAATGTGAGTGGAGAGAGCATTAAGCACAGGTTAAAGAGATGTGTATTGTCTCCAGACAGGACAGTTAGTGAGATTTTGCAAGCCCAGGCAAGTCGTGGGAGTTACAGATAGTGTGACATGAACCCAAGATCCTGGTTGAGGCCGTCCTCGTGTGTGCGCAACGTGGCTATCATTTTCTGCTCAGCGACTCTGCGTTGTCGTGTGTCATGAAGGCCGCCTTGGAGAACGCTTACCCAAAGATCTGAGGCCGAATGCCCGTGACCGCTGAAGTGTTCCCCAACAGGAAGAGAACACTCTTGCCTGATGATTGTCGAGCGGTGTTCATTCATCCGTTGTCATGATGTCTGCATGGTCTCCCCAATGTACCATGCCTCTGGACATCCTTTCCTGCAGCGTATCAGGTCGACAATGTTGCCCGAGTTGCAAGAGTATGTACCGTGTACCTGGTGGATGGTGTTCTCAAGTGAGATGATGGCATCCGTGTCGATGATCCGGCACATCTTGCATGGTTGCTGTGGCAGGGCTGTGTGGTGTCGTGGTCACTGTTCTCCTGAAGGCTGGGTAGTTTGCTGCGGACAATGGTCAGTTTGAGGTTATGCGGTTGTTTGAAGACATGAAGTGGGGGTGTGGGGATGGCCTTGGCAAGATGTTCATCTTCATCAATGACATGTTGAAGGCTCTGGAGAAGATGTTGTAGCTTCTCCGTTCCGGGGAAGTACTGGACGACGAAGGGTACTCTGTCCGCCATGTCCTGTGTTTGTCTTCTGCGGAGGTCGGTGCAGTTCTTCGCTGTGGCGCGTCAGAATTGTCAATCGATGAGTCGAGCGCCATATCCTGTTCTCATGAGGGCATCTTTCAGCGTCTGGAGGTGTCTGTTGCGATCCTCCTCATCTGAGCAGATCCTGTGTATACGGAGGGCTTCTCCGTAGAGGATGGCTTCTTTCACGTGTTTAGGGTGGAAGCTGTAGAAGTGGAGCATCGTGAGGTTATCCATGGGCTTGCGGTACAGTGAAGTGCTGAGGTGACCATCCTTGATGGAGATGTGTGTGTCCAAGAATGCAACTGATTCCGGAGAGTAGTCCATGGTGAGTCTGATGGTGGGATGGAAATTGTTGATGTCATCATATAGTTGTTTCAGTGATTGTTCACCATGAGTCCAAAGGAAGAAAATGTCATCGATGTATCTAGTGTATAGCATCGGTTGAAGGTCCTGTGCAGTGAAGAGGTCTTGTTCAAACCTGTGCATGAAGATGTTGGCATATTGAGGTGCGAATTTGGTCCCCATGGCTGTTCCGTGTGTCTGGATGAAGAACTGATTGTTGAAGGTGAAGACATTGTGGTCCAGGATGAAGCGGATGAGTTGCACAATTGCATCTGGAGACTGGCAGTTGTCGGCGTTGAGTACTGAGGCAGTTGCAGCAATGCCATCATCGTGGGGGATGCTGGTGTAGAGTGCCGAGACATCCATTGTGACGAGGAGTGATCCTGGTTCAACTGCTCCATGCTCAACTGCCGAGTTTCTGTAGGAAATCCATAGTGTCGCGACAAAAGCTGGGGGTTCTTTGTACAATGGGTTTCAGGATGCCCTCGACGTAGCCGGAGATGTTCTCGCACAGGGTCCCATTGCCCGATACGATGGGACGGCCGAGTGTGTTTGCCTTGTGTACCTTCGGGAGGCAGTAGAGATCTCCAATGCGGGGAGTACGTGGGATGAGAGCACGGAGAGTGCTCTGAAGGTCAGGATCAAAGGTCTTGATCAGTCTGTTGAGTTGACGGGTGTGTTCTTTGGTCGGATCTGCGGGTAACTGTCTGGAGTGTTCCTTATTGTTCAGTTGTCGGTACACTTCTTTGCAGTAATCCGTTTTGTTCAGTATGACGATGGCCCCTCCTTTGCTGGTTTGATGACAATGTTGCGGTTGGTCTTGAGAGCGTGGATGGTGTTGCATTGTGCTTGGGTGATGTTCGGGGCTGTCTTGTGAGTGCAGTTGATGAACCTGGTGTTGACTCACCTCCTGACCGCTTGGGCATACATGTCGAGTCGAGGGCAGCGGCCTTCCGGAGGAGTCCGATTCGACTCTTTCCTCTTCGGTTGCTGCACTGCGGATATCTCTGTCGGCTGTTCCGGTTCATTGGCTGTCTCATTGTGTTCGCTGTTGGCCTCTTGGGGTTTGTGGAAGAACTCCCGCAGCATCATTCGCATGATGAATTCCTCTGTGTCTGCTGCGAGACTGATGGGGTCTATTTTGGTGGTGGGGCAGAAATTGAGCCCTCGGCTGAGAACTTCGATTTCATCTGGTTGAAGTGTGCAGTCCGACAAGTTGACAATGGACTTCCCTGCAGTGGTACTGTTTTCTACTGTGGTACCAGGGGAGGCTTGTTTGCTGCTGGGTGAGAGAGGTGGGACGGCAAAGTCTCTCAGTGTAGTCTGTGTTATAGGTTGACCTGAGTGGGTTCGTGATCTGTAGTCCTTTCGGTATCTTGTCTGCTTTCTTGCACCTTTGTAGAAACTTGATGTCTGTGTCGATATGCGTGATCTTCTTGGCGATCCTCTCCACTTGGAGCCGGCAGTTTGCGGTGTCAATGGTAGTCAATCTTCACAACTCTCACTGGCCTTCACCCCCTTCAGGGTGATCTGCTCTCTCTAGTGGGCAGATACGTTGATGCTGTCCGTGGCCAGCTGGTCTTCTCTCTCTTCTCCTCATCCCCTCTTCACCTGAGGAAGAGTCTCCACCTGACAGAAGCATCACCACATTGAAGCTATTGGATTGTTGACATGCTGACTGACTGATGTGATGCTCAGTCTGTTTGTGGGTCTTTAAAGACAGAAGCCAGTTTATAATTACACCCATCAATTTCTATCGAGCGCGATTCACCTGAATTGGATCTAAATGCCCACATCAGCAGGAAAACCAGAGTGTTCCCCACTGGCGCTGCCAGCGTCTGTCAGCTGGGATTCACCCACCTGAAAAACGCAAAGGAGTTAATCGTGGAAAAACTGCCGGCCACCCTTGCTGTTCAGAGATCAAGGTGTCCTTTTTAAAGGGTGCGCTGAACTCCCTCCCTTCCAATAAATGAAATGGTGACCCCCCTCTCCCCACTCCCTGCTGACCAGGGGTGCATCACCAACCACTCAGCAAAGGGTGGCATCCGCTCTCCCTCCACTTAAATAACAGGTCAACCCCCCACCACCACCACACTTACCACACAGGCATGAGCGTAAGCCATCCCTTTCACCCTCAGGCCCTCCACAATCCCATCTCAGGTCCGTCACTCATATCCCTCCCACTCAGTCCCCTCCCCCCTCAAATCCCTAATCAGGCCCCCTTCAAGCCACGCACCTTTGCAATGCTGACGGTGGACTGCTCCCGATACCCTCGCACTGACAACCTGACCTAGCACCATGGGTCAGAGGGAATCAAGGAAGTGGGTCCAGTGGCCCTTTGCACCTCTGCTGATGCCAAAGGAAGGGTCCCTCAAGGGTCCTGGGGGTTGGGTGTGATCGGATGGGGGAAAGGGGGTCACCTCGCCACTCTCCGCCAGGGTCGGGGACTCGTGGATGGACAACCCCTTCTAGCACTGACAGAACTGAAGATCACCACTGGCATGATGATTTCAGGCAGCTCAGTGATCAACATCTTCATTCCTGCCTGTCAGCACCGAAAGTTTGAAGTGACCGAATAACTTTAATTTCCATGGTCCCTGGACAGCTGTCCGGCTTTTAAATCACTGCAGCACGCCGTTCTGCAGCAGGAATTTCCATTTCTCTGTGTAAGAAGCTGCAGGTTTGAGCAGACCCCTTTGGGTTCCTCTGACAGGGAGATGTCAATTTCTCTGGCTGGGTGGGTATAGGGGGGAGGGGGGGTTCCATTCTCCACAGCTGTGCAATCATCCCCAGTGTATTCACACAGCTTTGCGTTGAAGTCTCTGAGCTTTACTAGCAAGCTGAAACCTTTGAAACCCTCTCTAATCCATTGAAAACCTTTGATATGTTGTCAATTTCTTGCTGCAGTGCTTTGAAATAGATTTCCACTGACAGCTTAATGAATTTCAACTCAGGCGCCAGTCAGCTCTGTTTATTTACCTTTCCCTTTATGTTTGAATATATCTCAAATACCTTCATTGTTGCCTAACTGCAATGTTTACAAAGACTCTTAGTCTGATTCACAGCTCTATGTTTGAGTGTGTGAGTGAAGTGTGTATGTGTGGCATGTATGATTGCATATGTTACTGCGAGTGTGCGTGTTTGTGAGACTGTGTGTGTACGTGTGGTTGCGTGTGGGAGTGTGTGTGGGAGCATGCGCGCAAATGTGCATGGGAGTGTGCATGATGGTCCTGGAGAATCCCACTCCATGTGTTTTTTTCTGAGTCACAAAAACCTCATGACAATGCAGGCATCGAAACAAACAGAATGACACATGGACAACCGTTAAGAAGGGTGGATGGTGTTGAGTAATCGAAGCTGAGATTTTTCAGCAACATTTTACTTATTTAGCATCCGAAAGAAAATGAGAGAGTTGGGGAGATCCAGGCTCTCTGTTCCAGAACCTAGGGCCAGGCAATCTCAATCCAATGCTGTCAATATTGAAGCCATGACAAGGTGCAACAGGTCAGAATTCTTGGAGGAAATATGTCAGAAGGGTGTAGTGTTGGGGACTTTACAGAGACTGAGTAAAGTGAAGACATGGAGGGATCTGAGCACAAAGTAGAATAAATTATAAATATGAGGCAGTGTCAGAGCAGGAGCCAATGTAAATCAGAGAGCACAGAGGTGATGGTTGAGTGAGACTCAGTGCGAGAATAAGCGGGTGGGATTCTCTCAGCACGCTGGCATCAGCAGGGGACCTGTAGGAGGACTTGCAACCGGCGTATAGCTGATCGCGAGTGTCCAATGCCTTTTTCTTTTCCATAATCAGCCTTGTTCTTGAAAACAGCGTGAGTATGATTACCAGAAAATTCACGAGCCAGGGATGGTATTCCTCAAACTCGCTATTGTCTCCCCCCAGCTGGGAGAGGTTCCCATCAGCAGGAATTAAAGCTGGCCCCATCCACGAGAACCAGGCGTGATCATCTCTCTGGTGGGCACAGAGGCCATTCAGGCGCCCTCTCGCCCCACCCCCCAGGGTGCTGGGGTGCGTTTTTCCCCTTGGACAGTGCCAACATGGCACTGCCAGCCTGGCACCCTGGCGCTGTCCACAGGGCACCCCAGCACTGCTCATTGGGCACCGGGTAATGCCAAGGGGGTTTAACACAGGAGTATGGGGCCTACCAGGTGGGCCGACCGGCAGTGGTGGGAGACGTGCCCACTGCACTCTGCATTATCGATCGGTGGGAGAGGGAGGGAGGAGGGCGGGCAGAGCTGCACATGGCATGGCGTTTGGGGGTGCGCATGGCAGTACATGGATCAGGGCTGGCCATGGGTGGCTGGCGATTGGGGACAGTTGTCAGGGAGGCCAGCAATCGGTGGGGTTGGTCAGGTGTTCGGGGAGTCCGGCGATCGGGAGGGAGGAGGGTGTTGGGAAGCTGGCGATCGGGAGAAGGGGGCCTGGCAAGAAACCAGGAGGCCAGTGATCGGGAGGCCAATGATGGGAGACCAGTGCGCAGGTCAGCACATGCACACTGGCCCACACAGCGCACTGATGCCAGTCTCTTGGCTGGGATGAGGCCCCCCTGACGGGCGTGAATCTCCCTCTGAGGCACTTTGTGGAGCACAGAGCGCTGGAGATTCATTCAACTAAATAAAGCCAAACAAATGGGCAGGAAAAATCCGTTTTCCCAACTGTTGGGCGCTTAGTTTCTTTTTGGGAGAATCATCCCCCAGATCTTTCAATGAAACTATCCAAACACAAATCTGTTCTCTACTTTTTCCATTAATAGCTGTCCCTGTTAAATGAGAAACTAAGCATTAAATGATTTGCATTGCTCTGTAATTATTCAAGTTTAAATATTCACAATAACTTGTCTGTGTGTTAATACCTTCAATCGAGAAACATCTCCCAAATTGCTTCTCAGGAAGATTATCACTCAAAATATCAGATTGATCCATCTCTGGAAAGATTAGGACACTTTGTCAAAGGGAGAGGTTTTGAAGAGTTCACGAAAGGAGGAGAGAAATGGAAAAGTTTAGTCGTCATTGAGAGAGAATTCCAGGGCAGTGTTCTCAGAGGGTTTTAGGGCTGGAAGATGTTAACTGTGAAATAAATAAAATAACTTGGTAAAATGATCATTCTAATTTAGAATCTTACAGCTCACTCTGCATCCACCTCAATATTTTCCTTCATCACTGACTGCCACCTCACTTTTTTTTCTTCATTCTACTCCTGTCTCATTCCATTCCCACTTCACTCTGTCATTTCTTCCTCCATTCCCTCCTCACGCTGTTCTTTTCTCCCTCCATTCCCCCTCACTCTTCTTTTCTCCCTCCATTCCCCCTCACTCTGTCCATTCCTCCCTCCATTCTCTCCTCACTCTGTCCCTCCCTTCCTCCTCACTCTGGCCTCTCTTCCCTCCATTCCTTCCTCACTCTGTTTCAGGTTCACTCGGGCTCTCAGCTCAATCTTGAACTCTCCCCTCTACCTTACTTTCGAAACCTCTCTCTCTGTATCACCCCCTCTCGTCAGGGATGATGCTGCAGCACATCCTCTGGTGGGAGGTTCTCATTACAGTGTGACTTTTGACATTGGCAGCTTCCATTATCAATGTGGTTTTCGGAAATTCCACTGGGAAAAGTTATCAGGAAATTTGTACAGATTCCTAACATATTTTATTTGTCGGTGCTCTTTACTCTACAAAGGTTTCAGCAGACTGACACACAAATGATGAGGGATGAAGACAGTGGAAAAGTCTCACTCACTTTTCCATTGGTATAGAGAATTTAAAATTCATTCAATCCAGATTAGATGGAATGCAGAGTCTAGGAGATTGACATACACTCTCACATACACACATACACACACAAAACCATTATTAGATTTTGCAGCACCTAGCAGGACAGTGAATCCATTAAATGTTTTTCAAAGGAGAAAAGATATGGGGAAAGGAGAGGGAAATGGACGTGAGTGGACCATTCCTTCAACAGCCAGGGCAGGTATGAGAAGTTGAATGGTCGCTTTGTTGTAGCCAGTTCCATGATGTTTCAATTCCAGTGCTTGTGCTGGTGTTCATCAAGTGTACATACAAAAATTCTGTTTTTCTTCAATCAAGGTTCCGTGCGTGTCTAATCTGTTTATTCCAATCAGTGGAACTAATAACAATGTTTACGTAAGTCTCATGGTCTCAGTGGGTGTCACTCGCTTGTATTAATAAAGGGTTCCACTGAGTGAGTGAGCTCAGAGTCAATGAAAACTAAAGGACAATCGAGTTCATCACAGAACATGCATCTGTTGGATTTATTATTTCTACTCTTTGCTGTCCAACCCATTTTCTATCGCATCCTTGCAGTGGTTGGAGTTCTGTGTGAGTTACTATAATCGTTGCTGGTTTGGCTGCTCTGATAGTGGAACTTGTTGGTGTCGGGCATGTTACACAGTCGTATGCTTGAAGTTATTATTTTCAATCATGATGATCATTATTTTATTTCAGGCAATGTTTTATTTCAGGCATTGAATCCAAACTAAACATGTGTTTTCTGATGTTCAGGATCTTTTTGACTTTGTCCCGGTTTCAGTGGGGCACTTGTATATTTCAGGTCAGAAACTCTAAAGTGTTTTATGAAGTCCACCTGGATCATAGGTTTTGAAATTTGAATTTGGCTCGGGTGAGCATGAGATGTTTGACCTCAGGTATGATTCAAATGACCCACTAGGGAGCTTGGATCAAACAAAGTTTATTTAAGAATACTGTTAACATGTATAGAAAGAAACTGAGCAATAACCTCTGCCACGTACAA